>NC_044928.1:31747782-31771645 GCF_003576645.1 Ipomoea triloba | reverse complement strand
GGACTTGTTGGAAGCTTGCTGAATGGTTCCGGACCAGGAGGTGTCAGATCGTCGGGTAGCACAGCACGAACCTCTTCCCAGTCGTCCGGAAGGGCAGCTTCCAATGTGCGATACAAGTTTTGTTGCATTCCCCTTTTTCCCTTATGGTATCCCCAGCCAGCCACCCTACGGAGCATCTTTGATATCACCGGATCATCCCGAAACATGTGGAACAGAGGTAGAGCAGCTTCCTCAGAAGGGCACAAAGTAGAGAGCAGACCAGGTAGTTCGGTCGGATGAGAGACGAAATGAGCAATGGCGTCCCTGCGAAACTGATCAGAGTTTGGATATTGCTTTAAAGATTCCTCCAACTGGGCCACCCGCACGCGATAAGACTCAAGTTGGTTTTCCAAATCCCTCATCGTGGCTTTAAATGCGTGTGACTCTTCTTCCCGCTTCATAGCATATAGTTGACACCGCATGAATAGCTCGGTGCTTGTGTTTGCAACCTGCTACACGATCACGCACAAATAAAAAAAAAAAAGAGGATGTAGAGAGGCAAAACGATTGACAATCAGAGGAGAAATACGTACGTAGGATAAGTGTTGGGCCATCTTTGTGGCGACCTCTTCATTGGTATCACTGACGACACTCGCAGGTGGGGGACCTAGCTCGGACAGTAGGTTGAACATTTTTGGTAGATCAGCCGTCCCACGAACAAGTGCACGTACGTGTGGGGGTCCCTCTTCTGCGAGTCGAGCCATCTCACGATTGGTTGCGAGTGTACTACCAGGAACCTCAGTTTCAACCTCAACCTCACCTAAAGGACGCTTGCCCAATGACTTAGAAGGAACTGGAGCGACAGAAGAACCAGACGGAGGGGGTCCAATGGGTAACTGGTCGGTCTCGTGGTGGTCAGATGGTGCAGACTTCCTTTTCAGAGTAATCTTCGATGATTTAGACTGATCAATACCGAATGACGACTTCCCCCCAGCACCTACAAATTCCTCAAGGTCAGGATCAAGGTCCATTGCTAGATGACCTGCAAGATAAGTAGCGAAACAAGTGAGAAATCAAAGACAATAGCAAAGCAGATTGCATAATGTCACGCGTCCAACTCACCATCTGGGACAACCTGACGTTGAATCCCATACACCGGAGGGGGTAGATGAGCTGCAGCTAGTGCCTCGGGAGAGTGATAAGTATCCCAAGAATAGCACTCTGATGAAATCTTCTCAACTGCATCCTTGATCTCTAGAGTCTCAGGCGGTGGCACGCACTTGCGCATTCGACGAGACCACTCATTTTCGAAAGGCACCCCGTCTTTCAAAAACACTCGAAGAAACTTCCCCCTCCACTTACGGTTGTTATCAGGTAGACCGAAAACTTTTCCAAACAACCCGCGACATTGAATGATCACGAAGCTGGGGTGGCAATTCTTCCCCATAGTCTTCACAAGATGAAGGAAGTTGAACAGATCGACCGTGCAAGGAATTTGATGACGTGCACAAATTTGAGGGAAGCACGCAAGTATACGATGACCATTTGGCGCCACTTGGCTTGGAACTATGCCGTAATAATTCACAAAATCAACAAGGAAATGATCAAGTGGGATGCGCATACCAGCCTTCAGCGAATCCAGATGGACACCTATCCATTTCTTGTAATGACAAGAAACGATGTTAGTTAGGCGTCGGTCAACCTCGTAACGGATCCCTTCTCCAATTAAATCTGCAAGTTGCTCCTCCTCTTTGGAAGATATTTCGACCGAAGTACCAAAAGCTCCTTTGGGATCCAACTCGATATAATCACCACTTGGCATGATACTTTTGCTCATCGGGGTTTCTTTCACCTTGCTCAAAGTGGAGTCGTTCGTTTGGATTTTTCTTTTCTTCAATAGAATTTGTGAAGGGACAGATTGTATGGAGGCAACAAGACGAGCCCTCACTTGTTGAGCATCGTCAAAATGGTTCGGTGACCCACCCTCGGACACACAAAATTCATCCTCATTCAAATCATCATAATCATGGGCAGGAAAATTTTGGCTATCATCTTGCGACATGCTACACAAGTAAAGGATGCGAACAAATCAACAACGACAGTGCACCATCAACATCAACAAGTAGTATGTATTTTATCTTTGGCAACAAGTTTAAAAAAAAAAAAAAAGTCAAAATTGTTGACCGACCAATTGGTCGGTCGACCAAACTGCCCAGTCGACCGACTGGGCAGTCGACCGATTGCCCAGTCGGACGACTGGGCAATTGGTCGGTCGACCAACTGCCCAGTCGACCGACTGGGCAGTACGGTCGACTGGCCACCTTGGCCAGTTGACCGGTCAACTGGCCAAGGTGGCCAGTTGGCCTTTTAGCCATGTTCTGCCCGATCTGGCAAAAAAAAAAAAAATGAGTGAGGAAGAAGAGGGTTACCTTGTTGAAGGGAGAATATTGAAGAGTGAGAAAATGGTTAAGGAAAAATGAGAAGGGAGAAGGGGTATTTATAGGGAGAATAATGGGCCTTGAAAAAAAGATGGGCCTTGGGTGAAGTAATGGGCTTGAGGAAATATGGGATTGCTCTAGCATATAGAAACCCAAAGATGATGGCATGTTGCATGGAGAAGGAGATTGTAGACCGACATGAGAAAATATCGACCGAAGAAAATGGCGAGAAAACAATTTCACTTCTCGAACCCGATAATTCTTGCGGATTCAAGAAGTGGGGGACTCGTGATGGGTAAATACGCAATTGGACTAGGCGGACCGTGCACTTTGCTACCCTACTTGACAACTACTTGGCCGATCCGCATCAACCACTCTACACTTCGTCAACAACCGCTCGGTCGGTCCGCATCGACCACTCTACGCGCCAACAACCACTTGGCCGATCCGCATCGATCACTCTACGCTTCGTCAGCAACCACTTAGTCGGCCTATTACCGCCCTACGGGCGACCCACTGCCACCCTACGGTTGACTCATTGCCGCCCTACGGGCAGCCTACTAGGGAGCTAGGAGATTCCGACCTACAGGAATCATTCGAGCTCCCCGAAGTTCCTAATCGTTTGCAATGCTCGAGGCGACAAGTGATGGCATTTTGTGAGTAATTGATCTGCCACCTCGAGCACCTAAACGTCACGGAGATCCTGCAGAGCGACTGTTCGATGTGACCAATGCCGACATGACACGTCAGACCATCCGCATGTCATCTGTTGAGTACTCACGTGACCTGCTTAGTATAAATAGAGGGAGAGACACTTGCGAAAGGGGGGATCTCTCTGGCTCTCTCCATTGTTACTGTTCGTCACCCGTAGAGCGACATAGCTTCTCACCGCTCAGTCGTTAACCGGTAGAGCGACCGATTGACCGGCTGAGCGACACCCTTTACCTCACGTAACACACATATCCGTAGTGTAATCGTAGACCCCGTTTACATTAACGCTATCACCTATATATAAATGTAAACAATACTACAAAGTAAGGAGATGCGTATGAAGACACAAGGATTATACTCTGTAGTCTTTGTACTGTTATGGCTTGTTTTCTTCTGTCAGACCAGAATATTTGCACGGACTCTGATCTTTCTTAAATTGATTTATTATATTACATTATTTGATGTCTCTTTAAACTATGTTTCTTGTGACTTATGACGTCTGGTAACACCAAAACTTTTGCATCAAACATGGCCCTTCTCCTCTTTCTGCTTTTGCATTTTGTAAAGTTATTTGAAGATAACTATTTTTACGCGTTAGGTGGGGTTTGTTTGGAATCGGACATGCAGTATCAGTCCATTATTACCCCACTTGGGAATTGGAATGAGTTATTAACATTATTTTCCGCAAACCAAATGCGTCCTTAGTATTTGAGGGAAGAAATATAAATGTTTGAAAGCTGTAATGCTTAGGTCTCTGTTAATACAGTTGCAATGACAGTACAACATATGAACTTCGACCTCGTATCTCTTACGTTAGCCAACCATATATAAACTACTCATTAACTGCCATTACAACTCGTTTCAATCCTCAACAAGGACTGATACCAACACGAAGCAAAACATGTGCAAAAATCATAAATCTATTGATACAGATGCAAGTTTGGTACAAACACACAACTCATTCAATCTAGCTTCGTCAGTTTTCACCTTTATATATCTTGCTGTGTTAACATTCTACTTCGTATCATGTAATTTCACAATACTATGTATGACAGCCGGGAATATTCTGCTCTAGAATAGAATCAGAAAGTTCTGCGCGGGTGCCCAATCTTCTTTTTTCTGCGGCCGCCTGCAAAGTGTATAGTGATCCAAGTTAAACAACCTTAAGCAAGATAAGTATATATATATATATCAATTCAAACAGCATAACCATTTGTCAAAGAGATGATTTTTTTTTTGTCAACATTAGAAATTTATGGTGCTAAGCTAGAAGAAATCAAGAAAACGAAACAGTTGCTATATTGTTCTTTAGATAAACTGAAGAGATTTGATTTCAGAAACTTACCAGCAGACCTTTTGCTCCAAAGCACTTCACGGTCAATTGCAGTAAGGTGTTCATCGTCGAGTCGCTTATAGGTCCTGATAGATTTGACATCTCCCCATACTCCTTTCTCGGTCTTCTCCAAAGTTGCTACCACCATCCTTGCCCTCCTCGCCCATCCAGCTTTCCCATAAGCATGATAACCAAAGCCTCCAGCATAACAGAGATTTATGCCCATCATCTCGCCACAAAAATCATTGATGTGATCATGCCCAGTGAAAACGCCCTTCACGTCTCCTGTTTCCACCATTGTTGTGAAGAAACCAGAATTTATCGATGCAGAACCAATGCCTTCCTGTCTAACACCTGTGAAGTTTGAGGAGTCAAAGCTTGCATATTCAGGCAAGGGAATATGAAAGTATACAAGGCTTGGAGCTGGGGCCCTCTGTGCTGCAGGACTGCTCATATAAGTTCTCTGCATTTAAAACAAAAGTCACATTCAATTGGCCATGCCAAGCAGGCTTCAATTTGCTGAAGAAATTAAATAAATAATCTCGAAACCAAAAAAAAAAAAAGACAAAGCATTTTTGCCACCTTAAGCTTACGAGAAGTATGCTGAAACCAAACTTGTTGCGAGGGTTTAATCCAACCATATCCCGGGATGGAAGGAACTGTAGAATAATCCCCACTATCAAGGAAAAACAGATTAAGAACTGATTTACTAGCCAGCTCAGAGCCATTAACCCCAAGCACCTCCAGATTATAATTCCCAAACCCATCAATATCCTCTGTGGGATTCAACTGAGACAAAGTATTCTTCATCCCAACAATATGTTCCATCACGCCTTTCCTCGATAGAGTAGATTCCTGGTCATGGTTGCCCAATACAGCAGCCCAGGGAATGCTTGAAGATACAGCAGGGGCAAATGCAGCATTCATAGATGCTGCAGCATCAGTAGCATCAAATCCAAAAATGTTGTCCCCTGTATACATCAATAACTTGGCATTCATCTCCTGGGAAATCTGGGGTTATTGAATATAGGTGAAATTTGACTCACAAAACTTAGTTTGCTAATTGATATTAAGATCAAGCAACTGTTCTGAGATAGTGAGTTCCATCACTACATACATGAACAGTTAAAAAGACTCAAACTTTATCAATTTGGCAATGAATCTTGGCTTATTAATGCATATAGAGATGGAAAAATTATCACTTTGATAGTCTTGAAAGTCCGGTAGACCCGGGAAGATCTGTTAAGTATATAATATGCAATCCAACTACTAGCTAAATTTTTAATTAAGATAGAGCTCATGCTTTAATTTGATATAAGATGGTATCAGAGCTGAGCACATAATATATAAACATAAATGTGTAATTCAACCACTTAGTTTAGATTTTTAGTTGAGATGTAGCACATGCATCAATTGATCGGGTGATCTGGACCATGGAGGGGAAAGGATAAGAAAGGGTATGCTATGTACCTGTGAAAACGATGAGGTGAGGGTTCTCGGCGAGAATCATGCGGTGGATGAAGGCGGTTGTGTTGAGATCGGAGCAGGACGCCTCCTGCTGCGGCAGCACGTTAAGGCAATGGGTGGCTTTGCCGTCGGCATAGTGCATGTCCGCCACCTGAAGTATCCGGAACTGCCCATTCTTCGCATCAAACCTTAGCCGCCGTTGCTCCGCCACCGCGCCGGAGCAATGGAATGCAATCATCACCGCCGCCGCCACTACCAGCTTCCATCTTCCAATCCCCATCTCTAATTGGCCCGACCCAAAGCCTCAAAATCCCAGAAATGAAACCAATGATTAAAGACTTATCAGTTCAAGTGTGAGTGAGACAAGATAATATCATATGAATTTCCTCCAATGACTTGTTTCGAGGAGTTAATCCCAAAGGAATTATTCAATAATAATATAATAAAATATCGATGCTTTTCACGGCTTCAAGATTCGTTTTCGACAGTTTTAACGTGTGTCAACCAGGAAAACGTTGTTCGCCTCGCTGCGCTGTCATCTACTTATCTGGTGGAGGGTGATTAGTATTTTTTTTTTTTTGTCTTTTAATAATTAATAGGATATCTTATATCTCACTAGTATAAAATTGATTTGAACTCGATTCAAATGAACTCATAAAGTTTGACTATCATGGTGCATTGTGCATGATATGGTCGATCTAATTAGACTCAAATTGTCACTAAAAATTAGAGAAATGAATGAATAAGTCATCAGCTTGTACTAAGTATGCCAAACAAAAATTAAGACTTGCATTAATTATCATAAAGAAGAGAAAGGACCTTGTTTTAATTAAACTAATAAAGAAGATAACTCGCGCTTAAGCGCCACACACACAAAATTGTAAAAATCGCGCTTAAGCGTCGCCCGACCGTGACAAGTTTTTATTTAGTCGGTTGGTGCATGTCTAACTCGGCAAAGTTATTATTATTTTTTAAATACTATTTATTATTTATTTTGCAGTTCTAGAGTCATGTGTAATAAATTTTTTTATTTCTGTGTGTGTATGCACATATATACACACACTCCGATCCGGTGAGAACTTATGATATTAAAAATATAAATTTAAATAAAAATTAAATAAATATAAATAAATCACAATAACCAACAATTATTAATGGCGAATTAGAATTTTAAAACGAAAATGCAATACATTGATATTATTAAGTTAGTCAATTTTTATTTTTTTTCATTTTCAACTTATTGAAATCAATAAATAAATTAAACTAAAATTAAAACTTATTGAATATTTATACTAACTATTAAACAAGATAAATTGGCTAAACAAGACAAACTTTGGGTGATAACCATTTTCCAAACACCCCTATGGCCCTATATACTAGGGAGTATATATGTATGACAACAGTGGTCTAAAGTATATATGCCCCGCAGCCATTTTATTGCTTTTGCAGAATACAATCACTAATTTCTGCGCAGGTGGATATATAATCTTCCTTCTTCAGCGGGCGCCTGCAAATTAAAGAGTGATCCAAGTTAACTAAGATAAGTATCTATTCAAACAGCATAACCATTTGTTGTCCACTCCAACAACTAGTGATAAATTATGTCCAAGGATATAAATCATTGTGTGGGAGATACACCCTATATATCTGGTGGATTCCTGGTAGGATCCAGGCTTAATAAATGTACTTTTCTATATATTTCAAGAACTGAACTTATATTACCAGGTGCAGAAGTCTTGGTCCAAAGCACTTGAGTGTCAATGGTTGTAAGGTGTTCATCATCAAGTCTCTTCCAGGTCTTGATAGATTTAACATCTCCCCAAACTCCTTTCTCAGTCTTATCCAACGTTGCTACCACCATCCTTGCCCTCCTAGCCCATCCAGCTTTCCCATAAGCATGGTAACCAAAGCCTCCAGCATAACACAGATTTATGCCCTTCAACTCGCCACAAAAATCATTGAGGTGATCATGCCCAGTGAAAACCCCCTTCACGCCTCCTGTTTCCAACATAGTTGTAAAGAAACCCGAGTTTACAGAAGCAGAACTAATGCCCTTTTCCATTTTAACACCTGTGAAGTTTGAGGAGTCAAAGCTGGCATATTCAGGCAAGGGAATATGAAAGTACACCAGGCTTGGAGCTGGAGCCCTCTGAGGTGCTGGACTGCTCATATAAGTCCTCTGCATTTAAAACAAAAAAGTCTAAGCTGATAGTTGGATTGCACATTTATGTTGCTCAACATTAGCAGCAACTTAACCTGAAGGTTACGAGAAGTGCTCTTAAACCAAGCTTGCTGCGAGAGTTTAATCCAACCGTATCCAGGGATAGAAGGGACAGTAGAATAATCCCCACTATCAAGGAGGAACAGATTAAGAACTGATTTATTAGCAAGCTCAGATCCATTACCCCCAAGCACCTCCAGATTATAATTCCCAAACCCATCAATATCCTCTGTGGGATTCAACTGAGACAAAGTATTGTTCATGCCAACAATATGTTTCATCACGCCTTCCCTTGATAGAGTAGATTGCTGGTCATGGTTGCCCAATACAGCAGCCCAGGGAATGTTTGAAGATATAGCAGGGGCAAATGCGGCATTCATAGATGCTGCAGGATCACGGGTATCCCGTCCAAAAATATTGTCCCCTGGACAGAGCAATAACTAATTTATGTGAAAAGTTTAAGCGAATTGCACATTTATATTTATATATTATATATGTTCAATAGTACTGTACTTACCTGTGAAAACGATGAGGTGAGGTTTCTCGGCGAGAATCATGCGGTTGATGAAGGCGGTGGTGTTGAGATCGGAGCAGGAAGCCACTTGCTCCGGCAGCACGTTCAGGCAAGGGGTGGATTTGCCGGTGGCATAGTGCATGTCCGCCACCTGAAGTATCCGGAACTCCCCATCCGTGGCGTCAAATCTCAGCCGTTGCTCCGCCGCCACAGCCACGGAGCAATAAAATAATGCAATCACTACCAACTTCCATCCCCCAATAATCCCCATCACCCTCCCTATACTAGCTAAATGAAAGCCTGAATACAGTAACCAATTCAATCCCAGAATGAGAATGAAAGCAATGATAGATTAAACACGTACTTACTTCTCAGTTCCTTCTCATATATATAAATTTCCATTCCTCCAAAGACTTCTTATTAATCCTGTCTTCAAGAATCAAGATTCTATTTTGAATTTGACTGATTCAACGTGTGTGAACCATGGAAAACTAACGTCGTTGGCCGCCTGTTTTGTCATCAGGAAGTCTACATGTACCTTCAAAGTATGTCGTCGCAGCCAGCCATCTCTCAAGACTTATCAACTTTATCCATTCCAATTGCATTTTAATATTCGGGTCCATTATATTGTAAATACCTAATCACCCTACATTCTCATGATATATATATAAAAATTAACACCATGCATTATATTCCACTAGTGAGACAAACAACTTGACTCGTGAATCATCTGCTGTTCCAGAACATACACACCCTCCACGAATTTTACATGTATCTTCAAAGTATGTCGGTTGTTAACTACAGCCATCTTTCTAAGACTTATGGGCTTTGTTTGGTAGAGAGCTTATTTTAAGTTATAAATAAGTTATAATTAGCCAATTACAATTTAACATTCGGATTGATTATATATGTGTGTTGCTGGTGAGGTTATCAAATAAAATTTTAAAAACAACTATTTGCGGTTGTAAGAGCAGATGATGAGGTGATCACACTTTTATAGTTCTTAATTAATTGTTTTTTCAGAATAAAGTGGAATATGCCATGGCCATTGCTATAATTTTTAAAGGCTCGAAAGGCTTAATCGAGTGGCTAGAGCATGACATTCATACGCACTTAAAGGCTAAAGGTTATGAGTTTTCGTCTCATATAATTATTTTACTACAATTTATATAAGAGTGAGATTTACTTGATGCACACTTTTAAAAAGAAAAAAGAAAAGAACAAAATAACTTCTATATTTGCAAAAACAACAAAATAAATAAGTAAAGAGAAGGATCTGTCATACTTGGAACTCATACAATCATAATCTGTAGGGGATGCAATAATCCAAACACTTAAGCCTCTCTTACTGAAACTGGACCGAAATAGGCTTTTGAAACATTGGGCTCGACATATTATTTAGCCCATTAAGCATAATAACAAATGAGCAAATGTGATGAACAGGTCTCAAGTCCATTGAAAATTTGATAAAGTTGGCTATATCCTTCTTGTTTCAAGAAAATCAGACGTTCCATGACTAACTTGGCTGCTTCTCCAATCTTGCACATTTTTTTCGTCTTGTTAATTCGGAGGTGGTTCATTTAATTGCTTTAGCTACCTCTTGTCTGTCTACTAATTATTTTTGACTCACTACTCGAGTTATCTTCCGAGACTAAGTATTATTTTCATATGTACTGATCATTTTCAAGTTTAAAGACACAATGCATGCGCACTATGCTTAAAACCTCATGTCTAATATTAAAATAAGAATTATTATGAAAAGATATAAATTACACAAATTTATAAATCCACCGTGTAATGTAAATGACAAATGCAAAACTAGCTAAACAATGAAGCGAATTGAAGTGGAATGTTGTTGATCGATCTCGCCGCGTAACGTGACTTGTTTGGGGATTTCTTCGTATGATAATGTTGTGTCCTTTAGTCAACTCAAACAGCTACTTGCCTAGTTGTAACAAGTTGTGCACTAAACAATTGCCTTTTTAAAAAGACACCGTAGACCACAAGCATAAACAAAACTGTACTTAAACTACGTATATATTATTCTATATATATATGCCGTACAGTAAAGTGGTGATACATATAATATATATATATATATATATATATATATATATATATAATGTATAATATATAAAGCAGGAGAGGAGAGGAGAGGAGAGGGCGGGCATTCAGTTCACGGCATCACGTGTGGGTGGTCGGGCGAGTCTTCCCTGTTGAGCCCAGTTTTCAAGGATGAAAGATGGTACTGTACAACAATACCTCAGCATGCATGGGACACCCCCAAGTATGCTCCAAAAACCACCTCGATTTCGGTGCCTTCAATTCTATGCTTATTATTGTCATTGTCTGTGTTTGAAGTTTCAACACTCTAGTATCAAAGGCTGATAAATGGTCAAATCTAGTACCCAACATCTTAAAAATGTGTATCGTTATAAAGAAATAAAATTATGCCTTCACTATGAACTGTAGTATAATTGGTAAGCATTTAATCTTAACAATTATAATGTTTTGTCAAGTAAATAGTTCTTAAAAAAACTTAATAATAACCACATACCAAGTGCCCAAGTCGACCACATATGAGTTTTGTTGATGCAAATTCATTTCGACCTAGATTATATCGGGCTGGTGTGACATTTAATTTGCAGTCAATATATATACATATCTCTAGCAAACATATTTGTTCATGGAATTCATTATATTATATTACACTAGTTTCAATATGTACTTTAATTTGTTAGAAATTCTGAGAATAATTTAAAGAAAATTAGAACATATTCACGTGAGGGTTTGACTCTTATTTTGATCCAATTCCATCGGCAGGTAGCGTAAAATTCTTGCTATCCAAAAACCATAGTGGGAAGCGTTCCAGTTTAAGATATTTGTAGCCAGGAACTTTCATGTGATGTATAATAAAATTTATGTGTATTACTTGCATTTTAAGTCCTTAAAATCAGTTAATTAATTAATGCCAGCTGCCAAACACATATATAGTCCCCTTAATATTTAAATTTGAGTGATTAAAATAAGTTTCGTCTCGATAATATATGACAACAATCAATGATAATAACAAAATACAAATTATAATATATTTTATTTCTGTATGTTTGTAATTGCAATAATGAGCAACATACTTACACGAGCTTTGTTTTATATTGAATTTTTCTTTAAATAATTAAACTAATTATTATTATTATTATTATTATTGTTGTTATTATTATTAATTATTTGTCCTCTTACCTTAACCACTGCACAAACATAATTTTCTAATAATTAAGTGCACTCCATGATGGCACAACAATCACATAATGACAATTATGTTTGTTGTAGTCAAATGAAGGATAATATATACATATATGAGATCATTAACACTCATTAAACACTTCCAAAAGGTGGTTAGGATGTGCATTGTTTAGTAGGATTCAACCATCACACAACATATCTAGGTGGATCCAACAAATAAATTAACCTAAAAGATATGTTTTTTTTCTTTTCTTTTCTTTCTTTTTCCTTTTTTGCTCACCAAAATTAAACCTTGTAATGTCATCATCAACAATGTAGGGTAAGCTCATAAACTCTCCAATAACCCTTGCTACCTTATTGATGTAATTGTTGACCCATCATGTTGGTGAGTTGTGCTTACACAAAAATAAGTAACGAGAGTGACATTGCGCACTATAAAGTTGATGAGTTAGTGTACTGTTGACATCTATTATTTAAGTTGAAATCTTAAATTTGAATCTCATCTTATATTTTAATTTGTATGAGTTTGAGAGTTGATGGGTCTTTTATACAAATTTCATTTAATAAGTACTAGTAACAAGACTTATTTTGTTTGAAGATTTAGTTAATTGTAGTATGTAGATGAATAGTTAGTGTAACATACGGGCCAACCCGTATAACCCGTGTTCCCACCCAAATTATACGGGCCAGGTCGAAAACGGGCCGAGTTGAAATTTCTCCAGCTCAACCCATCTAAAATGCGGGTTAAACGGGCCTAACTCGACGGGTTGGACCTGTTTTTACAGATCTATATATATATATATATATATATATATATGTATATATATATATATATATATATATATATTGTGACATTTAAAGTTTATTTTACAACAAATTAGAGAATGGACAAATAAGAAATTAAAGTGCTCCCTACACCCACCCACCCACCCAAACTAGGATGAAGTGGGGGGAGGGGTATGGAATCCCAAAGGGAATTGGAATTGCCTGGTGAGCTAGGGGGCACTGCACGCTCTTTGATGCCCATTAGTTGGCTCTTTACTAGACCAATGAAACTTAGGACCACACTCCATACAGCCTATAAAAATCCCCCTCCAAGTTCCCCTTTCATTCTACTCCACAGCACAGCTTGAAATTAACAACCCCTCCAAAATCCCAATTCATCAAACACCTTAGCTTCAATTCATCAATAATCCTTCCATTTCTCTACCTTCAATTCACTAAACATGAAGATGATGGGCAGCACCACCATGTCAGCCTCCAAAAGAAGGATTAATTCCAGCAGAGGCCTAGGAGGAGCCCTAAGAGAACAAAGGGCTAGGCTGTACATCATCAGGAGATGTGTGGTCATGCTCCTATGCTGGCATGATTAGATGATTAAGCCCCGACCCGCACGCCAACCGATGCATGGCTTTTACCAGGTCTCCGCCGCTAAAACAAGTCAGATCGAGCCCGACTATGGTGTTCAAGTACACGACTACACGCTAAATTTAGGTTTCTTGACGAAAAAGTGTAAAATTAGGGCTCGGACAACGATCGATGACCCTTCCAATAAAGAAGACATCAGCTTCAGCTAGCTATATAGGGCGGAATGAAGTTTCCCAATCTTCCAATTGGGAAAGAAATCTCACTAGCAATTGCACGCCAATCTAGATCTCACATAGTGATGATGATAGTGAAGGTCAATAGTTTTTCTGTTTTGCACTGTTCTTGGAGGGTTTCTTGGCAGCAATTAGCCAAATGATTTCAACAAATTTTGTACCATTATATTATTACCTAATCATATTTAGCCTTCAAGAAGGCTGCTTCTGTACATTGGATATGCATTATCATAGCTTGGATATATTAAAAATTTGTTTTCCATTAATTTTTTCGGCGTAAAGTCTTCTCTCCTCTCCTCTTTCCTTTTTCTACTACGTACTCCTATCTTTCCCTTTTCAACTTAAGTGCGTTTACTTTAACCTACCATTGGCATAGTTATTCAGGGGCAACCCCAATTGACTTAGTTCGACAGTTAATTTGATAATTATAATGTTTTGAATTCGACTTCTAAGAAAAGTTACCTATTAATTAGCTTTACCAGTTTGTACATAAATTTAGTTATATTCTCAATGCATTTTTATTTTTACAGATCAGATAGTGTTTGATCCTTTGATGAATAGTTGAATACACAGTATATTATCACAAAAATAAAAAGTGAGGGCCTTAATCAAAATGTTGTTTTTATTTCTTTAATTTCAGTGGTGATATGATATTGAAAAAGCAGTCTGCAAAGCATGATGATTATATTATTGACGCACGATGTTGAAATAACATATAATTTATTTTCTATTTGTCGGTTAGTTTAAACTCATTGTCCAATAATCATATCATATGGCATTTAATAAAATTTTAAGAAATTATTTTTTTGTTTGTCTGTTTGTATGTAATTTGTGAAGGATAATATACAATAATACATCGATAAACCTACTTTATTGCTTAATAGTTGAAGGATAATTTAATTCTTCGACTTTATTTCATTGTCCCACAGCCAAACAACATAAAAAAGTTTAAGGGTATTAATTAATTGAAGTTTGGTAGTGTCTTCTCCCAACCAAAATGGCGCTTAGATTATATTAATACCCATGAAAATTAGTATTTATAAGTCCCGAAAGGATAACCAAGTGTGTGAGACATAATTTTCATATTAGAATGTCACAAATTGAATTTGATTCTTGCTAACATTCTTTTGATTAAGTTCGTCGCAAAAAATATTCTTGTATGTTACGGTTTCCATCTCCTATGTGGTTTACAAGTTATTAGGCCAGAGTGGAGTTGTCCTATTGTACACTTTTAGGTAATAAGTAGTTAAGTGAGATTATAATTATATGTGTAAATTAAAATTTACTGTTTTGAATAAGGAAATTAAAAGGTAAATTCATAAGCTAATAGTAATACCTAATATTCACAAGGCTATTGGTTAGTTGGTCAAAGGCTCAAAGCCACTAATGTGGGACCAGTGAGCTATGTGATATGATCCAACCAGTTCACGTGCACCACGTGTACGGTTGAAAATGACTCCTAATTAATGTTGTACATTTTTTTTTTTTTGGAAATAATTAATGTTGTACATATTTATGACTAATGGGAAACTCTGGACCAAACGGTTGAATATCATATCATGTTTTCATCTTTATGCCTTGAAAAATGTAATTTTTTAAAATATAATATAGTTTGTGTTATCTGTTATTATCAATTTTGAGGAGTCGTAAATGTTCTTATATTAACACAAATTATTTAAGATAAAGAGTTATCTTAATCATATTATATCCACTTATTGCATGGAAGAAAAAGTGTAACAATAATGCTTGAAGACTCAAAAGATATGTTTGGTCAAATGTATGTATACATGGTAGAATAATATAAAAATTTTTGCAAAAAGAGTGTAGAGAAAAGGAAAAGGGAAAGGGAAAGAACAGGGGGACATGGGATGTTAGGATGAAGAGAGGGTAAATCCTTAATAAAATATTGTAATGTCTGCCATCACCTCCAACTCCAAGAAAATAGTATAGATGAGAGTTAAATAAATGTTGAATTTGTGATCCACTGAACACCAAAGTTGCCAACCAACCAGACCCAACCCGACAGCTTTTTTGATGAGTCAAAGTGGCAGCCTTATCCCCCCACGTGCACCCCTTTTCCTAAAACCCCACCACCCTCACCCCCTCTTTCTTTCTTTCTTTCTTTTCTAATCTAATCATCATATATCATCAAATAAAGTCTCCCTCACTTTTGGTCCATTCTTCCCTCCTACATCTATACTTTCAATTTTTACACTCCTAACTATATTTTCAATGGTTTCTTTTAACATTTGCTTTTGTTTTATTAAATGATTCGTGAATTAGGTTGTTGGTTCTATTACATAGATGATACCCGCTCAATGATGTAGATCTAATCCACCAGGCCACCAAGAGAGAAATGGAGGAGTGGTCCAAATTATTTGGACCATGCCCGAGGAAATTGGACAACAAACTTGCGTATCTATAAGGATAACACTTGATCTTCCCAATGCCATACTATCAACAATTAAGAGATATAAAATATGTGGTTATTCTTAAGTTATGATTACCTATAAGTCAATTCTTTGAACCCTACAAGAGTACTTATAATATAAATACTTATTCTCCCCCTAAGAACGTGAATATTCATCTTTTTTTCTTTGAGATCAAAGACCAATCACCACTTAATTTGTTGATTATCCGAGTGAACTCTAGTCGAACACCTCTAGACATTAATAACACTGACCACTTATTGTTCTTTCTCACCAACTAATATCAATAATGTGATGAGATCATATTGATTAGAAAAATTTTGCAATACTATGAAGTGCCAATTACTATACATAAAATAAAAAGGCCAAGAATACTGTATTAAACAACAACAAAGTAGGAACGCAAGGGTATACGCGTAGCAATACATTATGTGTAGGTGCATGATTGCGATGAGTGTGTTAACGTTGATTGGTTGGCCCCATAATGTATGGCATCATGGAATTCATAGGACCACAACAAGTTGGATGGAGGGCACCTTTGAAAGGGTAGGTACTTCAAATCAATTCACACCCTTTGATCTCATCTCTTCGTGACACATTTTTGTTGTTTGTGTAGGCTAACATGATCAGCTTGGACTCACTCATTACTCTTCCGGGTTCAATGTTACATGATCTATCTTGGAGACAATTATTGATGGCAAGAATATGGATCAAGTGCAGCTGGTCATATCAGTGTGAACCAGTTTGTCTTTTGCTACATATTATTCTAGCTATTCACCACTTTTTCACGTGAATTTGTTTTTCATCCTCGCCTTATTCTTGTGTTGTTACTCTCAATTCACAACTCCTACTTAAAAATACATTTATTTTTAAAACTAACTAACAAGAAATATAAATTATTAAGCTACTCTCGACTTATGGTGGATAAGGTGAATCGGGCCCGTGCGTGATGAGATGGATGGTCCTCATTTGCCTATCCTTTGTGTGATTTCTAACGTTGTTGAACTGAATTGGATCGGAGTTGTAAAATCAAACATAGGGATGAGAGAGCGTGAATCCACCAAATCAGCTCCGATCCAATTTACATCGACCTCTACCAAATTAGATGTATTGACATGTATTTTTCATATTTTTATTTAGAAACTTGAAAATGTTTGTTGTTAGTTATTTAAAACGGTATGTATATATGATATGATGACCGAATACCATATTGTTTGGACCTAAGAATTACCCACATCTGCAGCTCTTTTATAAGTTCCATTATTCTTATCCAAAACTGCGCAATTCTATGGCGCCCACTCCCTTCATGCCTGCTCTTCAATCTTCTTTCAGCATGCATAATATCATCAATATATATTATATACATAAATAATCAAATGAGACAATATTCTTTCATATAAGACTGTGAAACACAACATGAATGCACACAGTCTACTATTGGAATGCACACAGAGTGCACACGATCTAGTGTGTATGTATTTCTGTAATAGACCGTGTGCATTCATGTTGTGTGTTTTCTCACTATAATTTTGCTAATTTCCATTCATTTTTTTGGTTGGTAAGGCTTATTACTTTTATTTATGAACTCATTATTTTTTTTTTGAGTGACGAAGGAAACCGCTGATGTGCACTGAGTAAATCACACTTTGTGACCCTAGCCAATAAAGAACAACAAAACAGTTTAGACTATCCATAACTAACCAGCTCAAATTAAGAAGGTCAATAAACCACTTTCGCTTAGAGTTGAACTTGAACCCTATTTCCATGCTACAAGTACTCATCATATCGTGAAACCCTATTTCATAGGCATCTTGGAAGATGTTGATACAACATAAGTGCCGTGCAGAATCCATGGATTTTGCCTCCAAATCCACCTCACCTTCACATGCTTGTAAAAATCTATGTCCCTAAGGATAAGTGGTTCTCATCCACCTTCCCAGTAAGCAATCATTCAGAAGAGTTAATGAACCATGATGTAGCCATTAATGGTCCCCTCGACAACCTTCCACAACTACATACTCATATCATCCTAGATTATGCCCAGTCTCTTTCATGGCATTTCATGGTAGCTGTAATGACATGTACGTTGCCCCCCCTCTCATTCATGAACATGTCAATCCTACCAGCTGTGCTTTCACCTCTCAGACAAGACATTTAAGTGGAAAACAACCCCTTCCTCGTTCAAACAACATCGAAGTTAAGAATGTTTCTCCCAAGTGCACACCAACATAAATAATGTTCAAGATTTTAAGGGCGTCAAGTCCCACGTCAATATCAACGAGTGACAGAATCGAATTGTGTTTCTGTTAACTTACCATCAGGATTGAAGAAGCTCGAATGCTCAATGACTAACTAGCCTAGCCTCCAGGGAGTCATAGTTTCTGAATCTGAATCCAAGATAGTTAACTGCAATCTGCAAATGTTATAATTGGGGCAAACAGCTTGTGAAGACGAACAATTTTCTACTTTTCTAGGATGATTAGAAATGCGTAACAAATTAAAGGTGAGAAGTTTTATGGTAGTAAACCAAATAGTTAATATGCCATTAATATGCAGTTGGTTGAGTACATATACAAACAATACATTAGCAACAGAACAAGATAGACGATTGATATCTCGTTGCTGCTATGGAAATAAGGTAGTTGGCCGCCGTGCAGTTGATCAAGTTCCAAAAACGCATATTGAAATGCAGTGGCACAGGACGGTTACATAAGCAGTGCATTGTACAAAATAGGTAATGCTACGTACTAGCAGCCTTACATAATCACCCACGCAAAACTCAGCAAAATTAATACCAGTCCCTTCGGATCACAAGTGCAGGTCAAATGATGATATCAGCTACCTTGCTCAGTGGAATCAAGATTGTTCCCGCCCCAAGCAATATAACTGTCCTGAGATGCAAACTCCTAGAAAAAAATTGAATATCGAACATTACTAAGCAACGTCGGAAAATTAAAGCATAGATATGATTCATTTGGATGTAAAACAATGAGAAAAAAGAAGAATATAACTTACAAGTTGGCTTAGCCGAAAGTCGGGAGGTGTATCTAGCATTATGTTTTCAGGGTCAAGAACCAACTCTTGGCTGTTTTCTAATAACTTAAAATTCTCAGTCCCTAAGTGTCCATAATCAGAGAGATGGGGCATGCACTTTTTCTCTTTACCGCTTTGATTTGTGGGTGGCACATCTAGGACCAATTCTTGGCACTCCTCTAGATCCTTTTTAAAATTCTCTGGCCCTAAGTGTCTATAATCAGAAAGACAGGATGTGGACTTATGCTCTTTACCGTTTTGATTCCCATCCCTACTTGGAGATTGGCTCTGGAGAAGTTCATCACATAAGGACAACCCTTCCACAAGCTGTTGCGAGTCTAACAGATTCTGTGATTCACTATCCCACCATTTCCGCTCCTCACCACCTTCATTCTCATTTTGCAACTCCATTTGTTCGGTTTGATTCTGTGTGATTTCGACTTGATTATCAGCCTTCTCCAATGGAATCTCCATGTCAGCCTCTGTGTAATCCACTTCCCGTTGCTGAAGGTTAAGCAAGTGCATATATACAACAAAATAAGTCTTTTTGGATATGAAGAATAAATATAGGCATCATAATAATTTCAAATTGGTGCAGAAGTGATCGAATTCACCTGAATATTAGAGCTGATATAGGCAATAGGGGTCTCCAGTCCTGCAACGAAACTCGATGGTCTCGTTTCTGTGTGAAGGGGTTCAGGAGTCACAGTTTTGGGAGTAGAAGGATCTTTCTTACCATCCAAACATTCAGTTTCCTCGGGAGATTCAAGTTCGTTTTTCTCACTTTGCTTCACTTGCTGTTGCTGATAAAACACTTTGGAAACAACGTATTCCCCTTCCCTTTCATCTTCCCCTGTTCCGAGGTGATATTGGTGCATCACCCAATTTGTTTTCTCCGCTTTCCCACCCTTGCCCGAGCTCACATAGAGAACCATTATCTTCTTACACCCTCTTTGTATACCATCCAAGACCACAGGTTTAGTGCGACCAGTCTTGTGCCAACGAACATCTCCAAAATTATCGCCATGTATCTTTCGACGCTTTCGAGTTCCAGTGTTATAGGCTTTGATAGCTCTGTGAAAGAAATGGGAAACGGTGCCATCCTGCTTAACACCTAAAAGGTTGGCCCTTTACCATAAGTGACGCTAAGGACAAAACAACAAAGAAGTGGAGACCAAAAGATAAGAATCTTAGAACAATACCAGGTAAATTTTGAGGATGAGTGTAGCATATCCCATCATCTTCATTAACTGTCGGAATGAACTCATCAATAAACGGATGAGATTTCAAATCATTAAGGCCAACTTTTGCAAGTAAGTGCCAGATAATCTCTTGATCAGACGGATCAAACTTCACACCTCTTGGCAATCCTGGCCACTCATGAGTTTCCTGAATGACAACATTCTAAGTTTCTAAAAATCTAAAGATGATTACAATTGTAGAGGGAAGATGAATAGCTCACTTATCTTACTATATTTCATTTTCTTTGCACTCTAATCTCATTGGATACTTTCTAGCAAACACATTCCCAGATGTATGAATGTTGTCACAAAATTGACCGAAGAAATGAGTATCAGTATGCATATTGAGAACCGGATATTATGACTGACTGTGCCTAGCTAAAATCTAAAACAAAAGCAATAAAGTTCAAACTAAGTTTCATAGGACAATGGTTCAAAAAAACAGAAAAGGAAGATAAAGGATTTCACATAATCACACGTAAAATAAAGGAAAACATGAATTTAAATGTAGATAAAGCAAACAAAAAAAAAAAAGAAAAAAAAAAGCACAGTACTTAGTAAATTATCCAGCGAAAGCAAAAGTCATAGATAAAGGATTTTACATCACTATTGTCAATAATATAGTGGCAACTGGGGCAAGTTCTTGTAGGATTGCTTTTCCAGTTAATATTTCCTGGATCATCTGATGCACTTCTAATCTTTGTTGCAATTCTCTTACTGTCAACCAACCATGAAGGTCTGCAAGGTTCAAATCGAACAATACGAGCATAAATGAACAATTCCACATGGTGAAAATAGTCATTCAGTAATTTTATCCCAAATAAGACATGTCAGATGTTGTAACCACCTACTTCATTTTACCTTAGCCTACAGTCAATCTATTAAAAATGTCAAATGTACATGGAATTACTATCTAAACCCAAAGACTTTAGTTGTATATGCTAGCATTGTTCTTTCAACAAGCCTATGCCACTACAGAGTTGCAATACGACTTGGAATATAAAACTAACAGTGCCAATTTGCAAAACTAAAGTACAAGGGAGCGCAACCTTACGATTTTGAACCAACTACGGAGGGAACCATCACAAAAGCAAGAATATAGCAATGAAAATTGAAAAGAAACACCAAAATGAGCAATTTAGAATAAATTTTATCTGAACTGTTTATTTTCATCTGTAACTCCCCAAAAACGAGTCTTTCTCAGCTGAAGTAATCTATTTTATCTCATTAAGCACCAATCAGAAATCCCTAAGTATCTTGGAATACTGACATTAGTAATTCCATTTAAATCACTACAGATGCATCAAGTCTCTGAACATAGCAGCTCAGTTTGGTTCTAAGTTCTAACTATCATTTACAAAATAAAAAATGGGCCTTTTCCTTTCAACCCATTCACTGGGAAACCAAATGGGTTTGATTTCTCCCTTATTTTACTTTTCAATTTTATGGAGTGTCAGATAAACTAAAACCCAAGTCTTGATTCAGATTAAAATCATCTGCCATGGAGAACTCTACTCTCAGAAGACCAAAAAGATCTGAACTTTAAGTCACTCATTTACTTCCAGATTCAACAATCACTCATAAAGTTCGGAATTTCTTCCTTCTTTAAGTTTAATGATGTCAGACATACACGAAAAGAAAAATAAAAATAAAAATAAAAAATGATTCTTGAGAATCCAGACTTTCAGATTAAGATTCAACAACATCTATTAACAAAGCTGGAGTTTTTATTTCCACTTTATCTAATGGCATTAAAATTAAAAGATACCTGGCCATGGGAAAGCTGTAAGATGAGAAGAATCAAACACCCTAATTTCTGTAATGCTGTGTTTCAAAAGTTGCCCTCTCTGAAACTCTTCTCAACTCCCTTTACCAAATGCAGTTTGACTCCATCTTAACAGTAGTTCAATACACACTGTCAGTCTGTCACCCCCACACCCTAACAAATTTAGTGAATAATATTCGCTTCGTCTTTCTTGACCAATCTTTCGTCCCACCCCCTCAGTTCATACGCAATCAACTTCAAAGCGCGGAGACCAAACTACAAACCAAGTCAAAGCACTGTTGGTAAAGGTGAACTTGCCAACAACCTACTTAGATTTTAGAATTAAAGAAGATGTCCAGAATCACTGGCCTATTAGCTCAGTTGGTTAGAGCGTCGTGCTAATAACGCGAAGGTCGCAGGTTCGAGACCTGCATGGGCCATTTATTATATTTTTACAAACCGCCATTTTGCCCTCGCAATAAACCCGATAAGAACTCCCAGTCCCCGATAGACACGTTTATTTTCCATATATATTAATAAAATTTCTGTTTTATTGCTACGAAGGCAGTGTATATATAAGTATTTGGCATGCAGTCCCTACAGGGCGGATCCATTAGATTTTGTTTAACATGCTCATAATGATTGTCAGCTGGACCGATATATATTGCAGCGCATACTAATTACTCAGTTGAATTCTAATCAACATTTATCAGCTGCACCTAGATTATGCCTCCCCAACCCAATATATCATGCATGCATTGCATGCATATATACACAAACTATCATTATTATTTTTATTAAATTTTCTATGTAACATTATAAATATGTTTTTTATTTTCATTTCACATTTATCTTCCTCTAGTTCTATGTGTAATCCTTGTAATATTTTTAGCTGTCTCTTTTGTTTCCACTACCAAACTGTAACAGCGCAATCTTCCCACATAATTTTCGGGATTTCTGAGTAAGATAGTCCGCTACTCTATTTTATTTTGAAACACACACTATGTGTGCTATTTTTAGCATATTTTAAAAAGATTCAACAAAATATCCCTCGAGCAGTTTATCGAGACTTTTTGAAATAATGAATATGCTTTATTACTTGATATTATATATAGATATGTTGTGTAAGCCAGTAGCCAGATGTATGCATATATATATATATATATGTGATCCTTGTAAGATCTTTAGTTGTCCTTCATGTTTCCTACTAGGTAATTAGTTAGTATTGCCATTTGACTATGACATTGCGGCTAGGGTGGCAACATTATATTTGCTTAAAATTTCGATCTTATGTATCTTTACATGCATTTTTTTTTTCTATTCATCATACGCCCATGAAATTTATATTTCGTGTACTATACTACTTAATCATACATTCAAGAAACAATGTGCACAAACTTTGACTTACTTTTATATGTCAAACTTTGATAATAAAAATAACGAAAATAGTAGATGCTTACCCTATATGAAAACCTTAAGGATATATATTATAATAGACGACCAATAATATACATGTACATACTCCCCAATTTCAAATTTCAATCAATCAGAAACCATCAAAGCCACAAGCTTTGTTAGTGTATCTCCGGCTGGCTGGAAACCTAAAAACACCAATCAGAAGGCGGAGGAGGACGGTTGGCGGTGGCGGTGATGGTGGGTGAGAATTAACGTACATGACATCAGATGACGAAACCCCAACGTCATCACACACTCTCTTTCCCTCACTATCACAACAAATTACAAACCAACACACTGCATGTTTGCACCAGATCAACAACGTAATCAAACATTCTTGTTTCTACGTTAGGTTTCTTTCTTTAATTTCTGGGGTTAATTTCTCTCATCAATAAACACATGAACCCCCCCCCCCCCCCCCCCCCCCCCCCCC
>NC_044928.1:31696195-31747025 GCF_003576645.1 Ipomoea triloba | reverse complement strand
CCCCCCCCCCCTCCCTCCCATTTTAGGAAGAAAAAAAAAAAGTTGGACTGAATCTTTGATCCCATATCTATCCCATATGTGAAATGTGTCCAATAATGTCCAGTATATCACCAAACCAAACAAAACACCCCCAAAGAAAGCTCACACATACATGCAAAAAAAAAACAAAAAAGCAAAACACCAGGAAATTAAAACAACATAAGATGAGATGAGAGTAAGTTATTACTATTTATTATTGATTTGTTGTCAGAGAGATCTATGTTGTTGTTGTTGTTGTTGTTGTTCAAGGATATTGATATTGTTGGTTCTCTGTCTCTTTGCATTCCCAGTACCAGACTCTTCCCCGCTACCTTTCTCCATCACAGCTTTCAGCGCTTCTTGAATCGAACTAATGGAGCAATGCTGGAGACTTTGTTGCGACGACGGCGGGTCGCCGTCGCCGTCTTCTCCGGTGATGAACAGAACGTTCCTTACACGGCCGCCGACGGTGGTGATTTCGGCTTTGAGAGTCCTTAGCCTCAGAGCTTTCAGCGCCTTGATTAGGTCCGGCAACAAGTCCGACCTGTCCTCGCAGCACAATGAAGCTCTGATCATCACCTTTCCGTCGTCGGCGGCGGCGTTGTCCACCGTCAACTCGTCCACCTCCGTCGGGATTTGGGTCGTCTCCGAGATTATTGATGTCTGCCTCCTCAGCTCCTTCACGTGTTGTATCACCTCCGCTAGTAATGAAGCTTTATCCGTCTATACATCCAAAAATCACCATTTTATTTTTATATTCACTCTTACTACATTACATATTCATTTCATTTCAACGTCACTTTCATCTTCACCTTTACATTATTTTTTTTTTTTTCAAAATCCCAAACCCATGTTCACCAATAATCTCTAATGAACACTCACTATATTGCACTATAGACATTAAAAATGCCCATAATATCAACATTTTAATACATTATATTCCAAGAAAATATGTATAAAAATGTATTTTCAAATAAGATAATAAAATGGGCATTGAATTTTTTTTTTTTGAATGACAACAGAAACCTATAATCAGTATCCTAGGCATCCAAGGAACACAAAAGATAAACTAGCTTGAATTGACTAGATTATTACTAGCGTTGAAATATTTGTTAGTAGGGTTTAAGGCTTACAAAATGGTCGGGCACGACAGACAAGAATGCTTATTTGTCTGTCTTTTGTAACATAGGATTTCTTTATCAAGAGTTTCCCATAGCTGGGAAGCTTTCCGCTGTTGCTTTGGTTTCTCTTTAACGCATCAACCATGCGACATTAACGCTTTGTTTCCTTTTCCCCATTTCTTCTTTAATTTCCTCGAAACTCCCACTACTATACAACTCCGAATATCCCAAAATTTCCCAGTGGAAACAGATTGAAATAGAGACACTGTTTAGTTTAATATATACCATAGTAAACTATATGTTTTTACGTTCGATCTAATTTTGTCTTCTCGAATATCAATAAATCTAATTTGTGTTTTTTTCTTGTTGTGGTTGTTGTTGTTAAGGTCTTTTGTTATTAGTATATGTTTTTGGTTCCATGACCGATCAATGCAAGATCTTGGAAGATCTAAAAGTGTATATTAAATTTATGGTTTTCTTTTGTTCACAAAAGAATGATATGATTATGATTGTTATAAAGTGGATTATGTTAATTTAAAAAAAAAAAAAAAAAAGGAAAAAAGCTTACCTTTGTTGTGCTGGGAAGGAGGCTACGAAGCTTAGCAAGATGATTATTAATTCTTTCTCTTCTCCTCCTTTCGGCTTCGCTGTGGCTCTTGGAAGCCGCCAGGGCTTTAGCGTCCATGATTTCCTGCGCCGTCATCTTCTGCAGCTCGGCTTGGAGCCCGAATGGCGCCGCCAAGCCGGGCTGGACCACGTGGCCCGCCAGCGTATCGGATATGAGGCGGAGGTGGTGGTGGTGGTGCTCCGACGTCTGTCCGTCGTAAGCAAACTGCAGCCCCGGCGGCGGCGGCCTCCTGTTGAACAAGCCGCCGTATGGCGAGGGTGGCGGCGGGATGAGAAACTGGTCGTGGTCACGGACCGGGTTGGTTTGGAAGGTAACCGGGTTGAAGCTCTGAACCGGCCACGGAAGAACCGGAGACACTTCTGGGAACATCAAATCCGACCTAGTATTGCCTGCACCACTCCCCATGTATGCATCTCTGCTGCTTTGTTGCTGCATATCTTTGATCCTTAAAAAAAAAAAAACCTAGTATACAAGCATACTTATCTTCAGAACAGATTTCTTGATCATACATATATCATATCAAAGATGTTAAGGTTAATTAAGGATGCTTGGTGCATCATCATATCTGTGGTTGTTCAGATTATAATACAATAATGTTCAGAAACTACAAAACAAGTATGGAACTGGAAGAAGGACTTTAGGGTTGTTTGATCATATAATCATCCCTTTCTTTCTTACCCAAAGAGATGAAAAGTATATATAGTATGACATACATACACATATATACTAGAATATATATAAAGAGATCAAAATAAATCTTGGATTCTTGTAGCTAGCTTGGGTTGGAGGGGAAAAAGGGCTTGAAAAGGAAACAGAAAAGGAGAAGAAAGACATACAGACCTTTTCTTGGGTTGCTTTTTTTCTGTGTGTTTTGATGATATTAGTGGAGTCTTAGCTTATGCTTATGATGCCCTTAGCTTCTTAGCTCCTTCAAGTCTCTTTGATCTTGGATGTTCTTCAGCTAGATAGCAAACTGGATTATTTTGTTTGGGTGGGAGTTGAATGAATGGAATGGATGGAGAAGGAATTGAATGAAAAGACCTTTCCTTTTTATCACAATACCATCAACTTAGACATCTCCAATGTTTCCCTTTCTCCCTTGTGCTTTGTTGGTATGTTTCTGTTCCCTTGTGTTTTCTTTCTCTTCTGGGCCCTCTTCCCACCTCCACTCACATCCTTACATTTATAGAGATGTATTGTATGCACTGTGTTACTATCCTTTCCTTTCTCTTTACGGCATTCTTTTTTTCTCCTCTCTCCCATCCATTCCTCCCTCCCTGCATCTCACCTCCCACTTTCTTATTATTTCTTTTCTATTAGCCAATGTCCGTAAAGGCGTAAGTCCAAAATCAAGTGGTAAAGGAATTATTGGACAGATATCCGTAAAAGTTGCATTTTCACTACTAGTTATAACTTAGCATAGAGGATTGATAAACGTTTGATCCTAACAAGTGTTATTTGTCGTTGTAATTGCAATTTCAGTCAAACCTTACCCTGGATTTTCCTAAAGTAAAATTTTATGTATAAGTGTCACTCGAACCAAATCCAAATTAGTCTTATCCTAGTGAGAATATCAAATGTCATATGTAACAAGCTAAGGGAATTTAATTAGTAACATTAGTATAGATTAGTCTGAGCATTAATTAGTTTTTGGCTCCAAGTTTGACTTGTAAATACTGTCTATTGATCTTATTGATTTGAGTTGATCAACTATATAAAACTCTTCCCTTTATACGAGAGATGATGGATTCGAGCCTCAGTGGAGGCAATACTGACTCTTCTCTTGTGCTTCTTGTGCTTCAATAGGTTGAGAAAGTAGTTATGAACAGATACTGCATTGTAATAGAGTTAGTAGTATTCAAAAAAAAAACTATATAAAAATTTAATCAATTAATTTATCTCAATATGACTTCAATACTCCATAATTTGAATATCTTTTAAGCTAAGAATGAAGAGGTATATTTATATATAAACTAAGTTCCTCCATCCCATTTTTAAATAGGGTTTTTGCTATACTACTCTTCTTGGTGAAGCCACCACGTTGTTCCATATTATTATTCTCTTCCTCTCATGGTAGTAAGAGTAGTAGATTGCTAGCTTTCACGCCAACCCTTTCTGCTTCCCCAAGACCAATGTAATCATTGTGTCTTGGAACACACTCCTACTACCCCCACCCCCCCACCCCACAAAGTTGCTTGCTTTTCTGTCTCTATATGCATATGCCCCCATCGTTTCCCCTTACCTCGGTTTCAGTTGCATGTATTCATCACTTCTTTAGGAATTGAAAACTTCTTTCAACATTTTGAGCTCAGTGAAAACCATATCATCATAATACTTTAATCCCCATTCATGTTTTGCACATGAAACTGTAAACAATTAAACTGTGACTATGTAACAACTAGTCAGGGGAAGCTTTAATTTTATGCCTGCCCAAATTGGAGACAATATTGGATGCCAATATAATGGACTTCAATTCACTCACACTTAATCATCAATGTTATGTGAATAATATCATTATTGCTGACATAAATCTCTTATTTACGTAAAATTCTCAAGTTTACATGTATGATACTATTAAGCGGCTATTTAAATAGCAGAGTCGAAATATAACGCTCACTGCTGAGATTTTAAACCTCGTTAGCCTCTTTGGTCAAAATCCTAACAAGGTATCTGGGGGTCAACACTTCCACAACAGGCTTAGTGTGCAAGAATAATAAATAAATAAAATACATATATGCACATAATTAATTATAATTTTATAATTATAAACCTTATTTTTTTGATTTTTTAAAGACTAAAAATTAAAAAGCAAATCTTTTATCAGTTCTCATGATACCATGTGTACGAAAATTAGGATACTATATCTTTTTTGTTGTGCTTCCATGCGGCTTTAGCATTGATAGCATGTAGACCCCGATGGCTCCCACTAGGCACCATATAAAACCCTCGTTTATATCTAAATTCTTGTTTTTAATTATATATTTTGTTGATAATTATCTATTACATATTCACAAAATACATGCATTTAAAGAAAACAAATATAATGTAGTGAAACTCTAACCAAATTAGTAAAACAGTCGTTCCAACTCTAGGTAGGAGCTGTCTATTAACCTTTTTTATTTCAGCCGCTTAGTACATATATATATAGAGAGAGAGAAAGGGGAAAAGGTGAAGGAGAAGATGAGAATGGTGATGATAGTATATGGTTAAAAGTTGAAGTTAAAGTAGGAAAGGAAAGAAACAGATGTTTGGTTGGTGGATAACCTTAATCCTCCACAAGACCAGATTAAAATTCCAAAAGACAAAACATGTATCCTTGGAATCCATACATAAATGGAATATGAGAAGGAAGGTAGCAGGTAGCTGCTGCTGCTATCTGGTTTCTGGCACTGGTGCTGCCACTTGTTGGGTAGTTGGGATAAAAAGCACTTCAATTCATTGCATTTTAGGTAAACACAAAGCTCATCAAAGCTCTAGGAATGGTTGAAAAAACCTAGAAATTTACCCCATATATTATTATTAATAAGAGTGGAATGTGGGAGATGATAACAAAAGAAGTGTATGTGTTTGTGCTTTCTGCTCAAAGGTGGTCTTGACCAACAGAGTCTGAGTAAGTACACAGTTAATAAGGAGCTTGGTTCAGTAAAAGTAAAACAAGTATCATAATCAACCCTACTCACCTTTTGCCCCTACTTTAAGCACCATAATTTTGATGAGAGTCTGTGACAAAGCTAAGAGAGATATAGACATACATTAAGAGATTTGGTCAGTTTATATAAAGATTAATCCCTTTATATATATGTTCGAAAAGATTCAAATACTAGGCAATTCCAGTCAAGTTAGTGAGATTATATTAATTGTTGATTTGGTAACTACAAAGTTATAAGTTCAACTCAAAGCGAAAACGGCTGATTGACCATTTTGGTTTGAACCGGTTAGTTATGAGCAAACTAGACTAATTTATTTCTTTATGGTACTTTCTCGGGTAGAGTAGCAAGCTAGGCAGGTTTACCCAGTGTACACCTTCAAGTTGTGAGTATTGATTTCTCTCGTTATTCAACAAACAAGATTAAAATACAAAATTACTATTTATGATATGGTCAATTATTCAAATCTGTAAGGTAACTTCGATCGATAAAGAGTTATGTTTAGCTTTAACAATCACATACTTTACACATAATTATTTACAATTAAGGGGTTGACAAGTTGGAATAATCTCTAACCTTGAGTCTGATTATATTTCAACCACTAGTCATGTTAACATCAAGAGGAAGAAGACACAATATTGTCCACATCCATGTCTAAATTGACCACTGCATTGAAACTAGGAATACTATGTAAACCTAACAATTAACAGTATCAAGAATAAGAATTGAGTTGAAGAAATTAAAAGTAACATTATATTTAATTTCATATTGATTTCCAATGTCCCATGTGGTGGTAGTGCATGTTTAGGTCCCCTACCTACCTTAGATCCAGTCGTCTAAATTCTAAGACGACTGTCCCACCTTGATTTAGAGATGTCTCCATCTGCTGCTGTTGAACCATTTGGACATATATAGGGATCCATCAAATATCCCTAGCTTCTACATTATTCCCTTTTTAATTAATTCACACTTTATATTAGTCAAAATATTTCATACCTTGACCTACTATTCATAATATTCATTATAATTTTTCTCAAATCTATTACACTTTTTTCTTTAATTAATCAAACTCAATCGTCACTCCAAAACAGGAAATTTTTACGTATATAAATGGGAATTGAATATATATATATATATATATCCTCTTTTTTTTGAATTACTTAATATGATCAAAACTTTAAGCCTTTTTCATTTTCAGATGATAGTATAGATAGAACTTCATATATACATTTGTGTGTGAGAGCACTAACTCCAAGAACATATAATATATCTACTTATTGTTATATGTACTTATGAAAGCTTTTATTTTTTAAAAAATAATACTTCTGAATAACAATGAATTGAATACTTTTATCATTAAAATAATTTTATATAGAAGATTATTCTCGATGAGATCGGGTTTGTGGGTGGTGGGGTGGCGTGGGGGGACGGCTAAGGTAAGGTTTGTTCTTGGACACATATGGGTGGTCACACGCATGGCTGTTTGGTCCCCATCCAAAAGACATCTTTTTGGCCTATAAAATCGTTGTTGTTTATAATTCTGTATCTAATATTCAATGTCTTGATGATGGCTGCACCACCACTACACAAAAATACCCAGAACACAGCCTCTTTAATTTGTTTGTGGGGATGATGATGACATCACTCCCATGCTGTCATGACGTTCGTCTCTCCCAACCAACATCTGTGCTCATTGATGTTGGACTACCATCACCTCCTTATACAAATTTGACAAACTTTGTTTCCCTTCACACTTCACTAACTAATTGAGCTTATGCCTTAGTAGTTTTTAATCCCACTTTTTCTGTAATGAAAATCGGTAATTCTTATGCAACTCAATAATAATTTGAAATTATCAGTCACGTTTTTCACCACAATCAAGTTTACTTTGTACTTCAGTTGCTATCACATAGTTTTCGGTTTGCCTAGAACTTGTAGTATGTCTAGTGGTGACAACATTACAAATGGTGGTATACAAGATCGAAACATGATCACAGGAAATAATGTGAATCAGAAGGCGGATAATCGAGGCTTGTGTCATGCATAATTTTCTTAAAACAAATTGGCGCATTCCTAAGGGTGTTGGACATTAATTTATCCAAACTATGAGGTTGTAAACAAAAAAGTTGAAGGAACTATGAATGCAACAATTGACAAGTACTGTACTTAGCATTATTACTCTAAATTATGGCTGTTAGTAGTGCTGCATATATAAGATTAATTAAGGTTAAATTAGTACTTGTTAGGGGATTAGGAAGACTTAATAATTCCCATGCATGAGATACCTATCAGACACAACTTGACGTACAGATCTATAAAGCTAATTAAGAGGTTTGATTAACTTAATTAATCCCCTCGATCTTAGTACGTACGTGCATATTCAGTGTCTGTTGTTATAATAACAAAGTACTAAAAGTTTTTTTTTCTTTTACAAACTAATTAAATAATTTATGATTAAGGCATTTTGGTTCACATATCAAAATAATTGGAGATTATAATCAAATACTACTACATCAGGAAGGTGAACGTTAGAAGGTAAAATATTGAAGAAAAATAACATTATATTATTCACACAAATTTTTCCACATAAATTTCATCATTAAGAATTTTATATTTGAAGATGTATGTTTAAAAAAAAATTAATTGGATAATTTTTCCATCCCCACATTTCTTTCAATCATTTGTAGACATGGCTTTGAAGTTTCCATTGGATTTGTAGCCGAAAGCAACGTTATGCATTCATTAATATGTCTCGACATGCATCATGTGAATTTTAGATAATTCTCCATATCAATAAAATATACATGCATAGTTTATCATTAATAAGTACATTACTAATTACTACAAAGATGTGTGGAACTTCATTTTACATTTCTATATATAAAAATATTGGAAACTTTTATAATATCATACGTAAAAATGTCATATTTTTAAAATAAAGGATTTCTAATTATTTTATTTTTTGCCAAATAAATATATCTTATTAGAGTATAGAATTAGTATCACTTTTGTGATAACTTTCACTATGAAGACTTTATGCAATGAACATAATTAAGAGGGTGTTAAAATCGCCATTATCACTCTTACTTGTTGACAAATATATTTCACGTGACATTTTAATTTTTGAAAACTACTATCACCCACTCACCTCCTTTCAAATATTTTCCCCCACATTTCTTTCAATCATTTGTAGACATGGCTTTGAAGTTTCCATTGGATTTATAGCCGAAAGCAACGTTATGGATTCATTAATATGTCTAGATGCACCAAAAAAGTTTAATCCTCCATTGTCAATTGTCATTCTTGCTTGACTAAAACTGCAGATGACTTCACTTTAATTTGGACCCTTAAATTATTGAACTTTGGGCCAGCAAAACTTTTATTCTTTTCCCATTATGAAGCTAGCTTAGCTTATTTAAGTCCATCAATATCCAAATGTATAACAAAGAGGACCCTAGCCCAAGTGTTATTCACGAGAAAGAAAGTATTTTACTTCATTTCAAGTCAATTACTAAGCCCAAATTCCATTGTAATTTTGGGATTCATGTAGTCCAAGTTGCTATAAAAAAATTGTAAATCGAATAATTTGCTAGATGATATGTATAAAATATTCAGTGTGTATTATTATGTAGTGATTGTAAATTTCTCTCGTTGCAAGAAAAAAATTTTTTAATGTGCATGTATGTGTCTCCCTCTTGTTAAGTTAACTAAAATTTATAGGCTGAAACTATAGTTACTTATACGCTAGATTTTGCTTATCCCTTTCAATGTTGATAATCTTTTGACATGATATCCCCAAAAAACAAAGATGGAGTATGTATATTTCTAAAGTCCAAACCCTCTAAAGGAAGAAAAGCCACGACCCACAAGGATATATACGTATCCGGCAAAACAAGTGGGGTTTAACAATGATTACACTATCATTAATATCATATTGACTATTGAGTATTAAAGGGATTATACTTTTCTTATATATGATGTTTATCTATAAGTAATTAGATTGATGGAGATTTATCAAGAGTAAAACAAAATTAAATTTTCTTGCTAAAGTCTCTCTCAAACATGTAAGGGGCAAGGGTAATGTCCTACCTCCCTGATACTCTTAAAATGAAGAGAGAGAGAAGGATAGACGAGTAATTTGAGAGCAAATTGTGGAGAATTGAAGATCGACTTCTCTAGTATGATGATTGACAACATAATTGAAGTCAGCAAAAAGAATACATTTACATAATGAAAAAGTAAATTTAGTCCATTGGGTGATATGTCATTTGTCAATATGAAATTATATATGGCATGGAATCCAATACTTCTTTTAACAAATTAAGTGTATAAATCATCTTAGGGCTGAAACTCAACATTGATGGTTACTATATAAACAAGTGATAAAAAAAATTGTAGAGTGTGAGAATTTTTTACTTAATGATGATGAAAACTAGTTCAAAGGTTTCACCTAACCTATAATATTAGAGCTTATTATTTTGCTGTGGAGGCAAAGGTTTGGTCCATTTATATATGGGGATTGTAATTGGCATGGGATAGTGAGATTCAATGGCTCATGGTTGAAAGTGATTCTTGCATGGTTATTTAGTGGCTGAAGAATAGAGACGGATTGGTGTGATCCGTTTTGACAGCTCTAGTTGAGACTCCACATATCATGTTTTCTTGAAAAAGGAGTTAGTGTTTCTTGGGTAAATATAATTTTTTAGTTTGCAATTGCTAGCTTTAATTTGAATCTTAGTTTTGAGTGCCTCTCTAGCTTTTCCTATGTGTATATATAAATTATTTTTCTATTGTGTGCAATGTATGAATACAAAGTTATAGTAATTCTTCAACAAGTTTCATGTATATATAATGCATTATGACCAATTAACATGCATATACTATCAACACCCTTTATATCTAATCAAAATTTGCATTGTGTTTCAAGTTTAGTCAAAATGAAAATTCTTGAATTTTATATTATTGATAGATCAGAGTTGACCCAATAAAATCAACAACCCTACAAAATAGTCCAATTGCATGCATGATAATAACATTAGGGCATTGTCAAATTAAAATGAGAATCTTAGACTTACAAGGCATAATACAATATAATCATGTGTATATATACACACTTTTGAGTTGAAATTTTGGGGTAAGGCATGTTACCTTAGGGATTGAAACGTACCCTTCTCCCCTTCCCCACATGTCCCCCCAAACCATTCTTTATTTCATTACAATATTTTCACGTGAAAGCATCAAAATCACTCATCACCAAACCAACAAAATCATCAATATCCTACTGTTTTACGTGTTATATTTATGATATGTAGTACATATTTGATTTATAGGAAATTAAAGCTTGCAGTCACTAGTTGCACGCTGACCAACTCAAACCAAGAAGGCCAACAAACAACTTCTACGGGGATCGAGTCAAACTTGAAACCTTGTTTCAATATAGGTAATATTTAATGTTGTGACAACTTTTATGGTACTGATTAATATTGATGTCGATAATATCTAATACAATTATGTATACTCATACATAATTATATCGAATATAGTATTGAAAACTATTACCATTAATATAATGCATAATATAATCATGCGTACTATACATAACTGTACCAAATACTATTAAAGCCCGTGCAACACAGTAAAAAAAAAATCCTTAATTTTATTATTTTAAAAAATATTAGTCATTTTCTTTAATTTTGTGTCATGCTAACGCAAGAATAAGCATAATACAAATTCGAAATCAATTGAGTAAAATCCACTTAGTTTACACTTTACATGATTATCATTAAATAATATAAATAATCACTTTCCATGCACATACACTAAACTTGAAAAATAAAAAAAAAATTAATACACAGAAGAAATTTATTAAAAAATTATGGATAATGACATAGTGTCAGGATAAAGAACAGCCATGCCGTGAGAATCCTAGTCGCGAATGATCGTTGTCAAACTCGAACACGAATCCTTGTTGCATTAGGTTTCCGATTACCGAGGAACCGGAGCTCGACGTGACCGGTTGTAGTGAGAGGCATTTGATGTCCGGCGCCGTGTCGAGAAAGTAGTTCCCAGTCGGCGGCGAGAAAACCGACCCGCCGGCGAGTTGTATACTTAGTTGAGGTAGACTCGGGTTTGGGACGCCGGAGACGTTGACGCACAGGTCAAATGTCGATGTGAAAGCGGCTGGCTTAGGCAGCTTGACGCGCCGCTTGAACTCCGTTACTATTCTAGTGTAGGCTGGCTCGACAAGAAATGTCAATGTTGTCCCTGAATCAAGTATTGTCCCCCCATTGCCCATCTCGTCTGTGGCCCAAACTGAAGGACTGATGGGTAATTTCACATTGTCTATGAATATGTTCTCGATGCCAATGTAGTAAAACGTTGGGGAAAGAGGGTTGTTTATTATCGGAGTGAAGTTCATTTTCGTGTCGTTGACGGCGCCGGCTTCGGCTTTCGCGCCGCCGATTAAGAGGTAGCTAGTCGGCGTTGGTGCGAGTGTATAGTCCTTGAGGCAGTAAGAAAACTTGTTACCAAACCTCCGGCCCAATTGAGTTGCCAAAGAAATCGGGCCTCGGCCCAAACCCAATACCCCTTGGGCTCCATTAAAACTCGGGCCGGTAACGCTCGGCCCGGAAGCTTCAAAGCTACATCCGAGCTCAACGTTCTTGAACGTCACCGCCCTCCCGGAGTTGACATTAAAAGTCGTCGTTTCACGAGCGAAGATCCCGCTTGTGAGGGACCCGTCGGCGTAGGAGTACTCATAGCGGCACGCGCTTCCGCGGCGCGTGCGGCGGCAGGTGGCGTTCGCAGGCGGGGGAACAAGCTTACATTTCGAGTCAAAACAGTGCAACGGCCGGAAACTAGACGAGCGGCGCGTGAGGAAAGCGGTGCCGTTCCCGCGTGACAAACACTCTCTACAGGCGGAGCACGTCACCCACACGAGGTCGCTCCCCGTGTCCGCCACCAGAAACAGCTCCTGCGCCGGCGTGCCAACTCGCAACTGAACAAAATACTGTCCGGTACCGAAATTCGCGCCGGAAGTTACGGGGAGCTTCGCCCTCCTCCCGGGAACAGAGGTAAATAAAGCCGAAAGCCGCCTCGAGTCGGCGGACAGAGTTTTCGCAGGATTTGGCGGGAAAGGATTCTTACGTAGCAACGGGAGCTTGAGATACTGAAATCCGGCGCTGACGCCGGCGCCGGAGACAAATGGCAATGTGAAGAGAGAGAGAAAAAAGGCGATTGCATGAAAAAGAGAAAACCCCATTGGTTATGGGCGTTGGAGGCGATGAAGAAACGACAGAGAAGAATTAAATGTATGTCGAAAGATCTTAATTAGATACCACTTGTGCCTACATTTATACGTATGTTTTTCTTGGTATAAAGAATTAAATATTTCTTTATCTGTCAGTCTTTATTTTATTATTTTATTTTTGTTTCATATTATAGAATAAAATAATGTGTAAATTATACGTGCACGCAGAAATGTTTGTGCGTTAAGAGAAAGAAACGCAGGAATGAGCAAAGACAAATCAAATTTCTTTAATATATTCTGAGTTTAAATATTGCCATCATCGTTTTTATTAGTTGTACTTAAAAGAAAATATAAAATATGAAAGAATTTAAACCAAAAAATCTTAGTTACTTGATTTACATAGTACGGAGTACTACGTTTGCCAGACCAATCATAATTGTATATATTTCAGTTTGTGTCTGCTTGCACCTTCCACCTTCATAGGATATACTCCGTATTATATATGGAGTAACAAAATAATTTACTCCGTATTAGCTATTTTTAACTTTCAAGTTGATACTACAACTCTGTATTTATACAGTTACTAAGTTTGTCATCTAGCTATAGCTAATTAGGCTAGGGAATAGTTTATACTGTTCAGGATATGAAATGCATGACCTAACTTGGTGCGTGCTTCACTTCTCATACCAAAAAATTATAAGTTCAATTCTTATCAATATATTTATAGGTCAAACTCATTACGAACTATTATACAGAAGTAGATTTATCACGTGCATACCATCATATTATAATAGTTTTCCTTGTCCTTGTAACCAATAAGAATTGAAGATGTTATTAATCTGTTATGGCTAACAAGTTAATAAATAAATGAATTGGTTAACCGCGTAAATACCATACATCCTTAAATTCAATATAGTTTCAGCTGGTAGTTAGCCAGGCCAGCATGTATATATATTATTATTGTATATATATACATGGACAAACTTATGTATACAAATTAATAAAGGTGGACTCCACCTGTCTGTGGAGCCCACCTCAAGCAGTTTATTCGACCTGAGTGTATATATAAAAACAACTACAGCTAATTGTGCAGCTGTAGTGTAAATTAGTGTGACTAACATTATTACTGACGACGTACCACACTTCCTCAACATCTCCCTATCTACTAGTAGTGGCAGCCTGGCTATGGAGAACACATATGCATGTTCATCGTCACATCTTCAATTAAATATTATTGTGTTTAATACTTGAGTATCTATATATTTTGGTACACGTACATACCTAGCTAAAAGGAGCTGATGAGTAATAATACATACATAGAGGCAACCGTAATCAAGTTGATGAGCCAGTAATAAGTTTGGTAACAATAAAGTACTGTATCAAATTTGACTTGACTTTACGAGAGTTACCTATTGATTTCTCCGACTTAATTTGTTGACTTGAGCTGGTCAGTTATGGGTCCAAAGTGCACCTTATAGCCATCCAAAAGTAGTCATTGCTACGCTAGTTATGGCCTAATAAAGAGAGATTTTGCGATCATAATTAGTAAAAACTTTAACATCAGTGACTAATTTTCAATATAATTTATGTATGCCAATGAGCTCTAATTAAGATGATTAGATGAACACCGATGATTTGAATATGGAATATAATGCATATTCACATATTTGTAAACATTATACCATTTGATTCGAGGGTATAACTTGAGTAATTAAATTGATTTTATATTGAGTATATATATACTAATCTGGTAATATTTAATGGTGATATGCATATATGTTACTATATTTATCTTTGGTGTGAAAACGTTTACAAGTCTACACAATTATTAGTCCATGACAGCAAGATAGTCTAAACAAACTAAACTATGAACGAGTCAGAAAAATTATCGCCGTGTTGATGCAATACTTTGGTTAAGTATAAATGATAATTTAAACGTTATTGTCGTAGTCCAAAATAATGTATTAACATAAAAATTACTATACACTCTTTAGTTAATAATATTTACTAATTTTAGATCTTATTTTTCTTATTGATTGTACATTGTACACCTCTCAAATGTTATAGATTTTTTCTTAGTTTGAAGGCATGCAAGTGTGACTAATGCCGCATTTTAGTCTTTATACCACTTAATTCCTATATATAATTGAAATTTTTAAAAATTATATTCTTATATACCAAATAATTGAATTTGAATTTCTACCTCATTTCCACCTTATTCATTTATCACAGAATTACAATTCATTTTCTTCATAATTCCATCATTGCAACCAACAACATGTTTGGTAGGCTATAATATAATTGTAATTCAACTACAACCTAATTCCTTGACATGCACAACTCCATTGTTTGGTTCCTTTTGTGGAATTGGAGATCAGCAGCATATGCAAAGGAAAAGAAAAAAGAAATTGATAAAATAGCCCTTGATTATATTGTTGTTGTTATTATAATTATTATTATTATTTATTACTACTACATAGAGGTATTTTAGTTTTTATATCACTTATTTCCTTTCAATTCTCAATAATTCTATTCATTTCTACCGAACAATAAAATTTGAATTCATACTTTATTTATTCCAACAAAATTACAATCATTTCCCTCCTAATTCTCATCACAACCAAACACTTGCAAACGGTAGATAAAAGTCAAGTCATTGAATAAACGTAGATATAATTCCCTGATACACACATGTGGGTTATGTAATCATTTCTAATTATTTGTTTTTTGTCAATAAACAACCCTTTTTTGACTTTTGAGGCATAAGATATTTTCTGATGTTGTCTTATAAAAACATTAAGATAACTAACTATGGCGGAATGCATTGTATTGCTGATTGTTTCCGGCATCTTGAGGACGGCGGAGTGGGTTAGGGAAGTTTGTTATTAAATATTAAATTAAAACATGAGATCCATATTAAATGGTCCAGAGCATATTCTAGATTTGTCAAGATTAAAGTTGATGATTATATATGTGACAGGTCAATTTGGGGTGCATTTGCCGGTACGTAGTATCATTCGGATTGCAGAATTTTGGGTTATTTATGTTTGGCTTATGTGTTGGGTGTGAGAAAAGGCATATTGTAAAGTTATTTTTGAGAGTGATACGTTATCTGATATATAAAAGATTACACGTTTGAAAGTTATTTTGATCTTAATTTTTATATGCTCGATGTCTTTAGGTCATTGTTGTACTATTATTTGAACGGTAATATTCAACACATTCACATGGATGCTAACTTATTTATAAAAGGAATGACATCATACTTATAATAACATTCTATCTATTGGTCTTATTGATCATCGGGGTAGTCAAATAGCGGTCCAACACTATTGAAAAATTGTAAGACTAAGTTACCAGGAAAATAGAATTTATTGCCTGTAATTGCGTGTAAAAAGCTCCCATTTTTACATTTGATATGATTTTCTAATGCCTCTGGATTTCCTTTCCTTGTTACTTCCCGCCAAATTCGTCCTCGACCCTATCGAATTTGGAAGGTCATCTGCTACCTCATCCGAGTCGATCACCAAGTCGGCTGGACGACCCATCCACCGACCAAGCCACTTAGTCATCCCTTCAGGTCTCCGCTACACGTGACTCATCTGGACCCAGCCTATCCCTTTATTCCCGTGTGAATCCGACTCCTTTCACCCTTTGCCCCGAGTACCACTCACGCACACTCGGCTGATCTCTTAAGTGTTATTCGCCTGTCTCGACTCTTTCTTGATCTCGGAAGTCTTGCCGATTGCCTAAATGTTCCTTGCTGCCGCCGATTGACTGTTTCGTCGGCTAACTAGTTTACCCAGTCAGATGGTAGGCTGATTTGGACTCCAGACTCTCCCCCTAACCATGTAGGACCCTTGTTCGGTTATCCAGTAGCCTAGATCATCCAACCGCCCCTAGAGCGGGAACCTGCCTTCTGCCGACTTCTTCCTCCGTCCCGACCGACTACACGCTTCCCCGCTCTGCTAGTCGACTCGCCCATCTTAGGTCTGAATTATCAGCGTCTTACCCAATTGGCTATACCTTACGCGCACCTTATTCGTTCGCCTCCTCTGGATCGCCACACCCTGCTGACTGGTATACTTCTCATCCCATCACTATCTTTGGTTTCACTTTTTTTTTGAGTACTACCAACTCTATTACATCATTGTAGTATTTGTTCATATATACTTTCTCAACATGTTGAAGCATAAAGAGCCAATATCATCTCCACTGAGGCTCGATCTCATGACCTTCCATATGGGAGTGACAATAATACTTGTAATTCCTAATTACTTTACTCTTGATGTATTAAAACATTTATTAAAATTAACGTTAACTAAACTACAAAAGCAAATTAACTAAAATACAAACTAAATTGCCGCCGAAAATTGAAAAGAAAACAAGATAGTCAACTATCCGGCAATCCGGCATAAACTAATTAGATTTCTTTTAATATTAACTGAAAAACCAAAGTTAATTATTTGTTGGAATATTTTAAAAGCGATATATGTATGGTAAGTCCGTAATTGAAGGGGGAGATGGCATCGATGGTTCGGGTCAAACTCCGATGTCGGGTACGTCGTCGTTTTTTATCCAGTGTAGAACAGCTGGCTCCTCCGGATTTTTTGTGGAATGGTTCCTCAAATTCCCTCCTTTTTTATTCTCCAAGTAGGTGGGGTTAGGTACTTAGGTGTGGTGTTAATTTTAATCATGAACGAATCCAAATTCCTACCATGATTTATAATAGTAATTCAAAACTAGGGATTTGATAAATCGACTGAAGATGCTCTGTCGACTGTCGTACATGTTCATAGAGAGGTCAATATACACTTGTATAAGTTGTATTGAATGGTTGGTGACCGCGTGACGATGTGAACACTTATCTTTTGTGGTTTTGTTGGGCAGAGACTTTACGGGTTAATTTAATATTTTTCTCATCGAAGTGTAGAAATAATTACTATATTAATATAAGCAAATAAAATCATACATTCACTATCTACTAGCTATATCTAGAGGCCGGTGTCAATTGGTGTGCATAAATGTATGTGTGAACTGTGAAGTATATACATATGTAATTTTAGGCCTAGACCATATGTTTTTTTTGAAGGTTAAATTGCATTAATAAACATTAAAAACACTTACAACAAGGTTCCATGGAATGAAAGGGCATTTCATACAATCTGACATAGAATCAAATATTCTAGCTAAGCTAATGAAATTTGAATTCGCAGTGTTACATAAAACAAGTTTTGATTCTTCAAGGTCTTGCATTCCACCTGGGACTTTATCATCATACTGAAGTCCATTGACACTTTGTCATCTTCTACGCCCAGGATGAGTTTCACATAAGCCAAGACCCAAGTTATCCTGATGCACTCCAGAAAAACGAACCTCGTCACAAGAACGAGAGGGAAAAACTCGTATAAAACGAGAGAAAAGATACTGCAAAAAGCAGAGGAATACAAATACAAAGGATAACAATACTTAAACACAAAAAAGAGGAAAGATAAGATGGGTGAAGACAAAAGTTTAGGAACTCGATACACGCTGGTTTCGAGGCCACCAAACTTAAAGTCAAAACCTATCACCTAGGCAAAACAGGGAAAAAGGCACGGGAGAAACGTAGGTGCTGTGGTCGACGGCGGCAGGTCTGAGATCTACGAAAGAGAGGGATTGAGCAGCTGCGGTGGGGAAGAAGATGCGATGGTAGAAGGGCGAAGAAGCTTGTTTCGGTGTGGAAGGCGGATGAGCCACTGCGGTGGTGGAAAGCGGAGCAGCTATTTGGAGGAGCGCAGAGGTGCGGTGGCGGAAGACGGCGGTGAATGGAGGAGGGGAAAACTGCTGTAATCGAAAGAGGGCGGTAAGTGGTGGCAAGTCCGAGATCTGCGAAGGAGAAGGTAAGGGTTGCTGCAATGATGATGGCGGAGGTGCGGTGAGGGTGGATGGGAGAGTCGAAAAGCGCGGGAGAACAAGTATGAGAAGTGTCGGCGCCGCCTCCACTTAACTAGCGGAGGCGGCGACCACCGGGAAGAAAACAGAGAAGCCGGCTGTGCAGAATGGTTAGAGAGAAGTTTTTCTGTCCAGGGTGTAGCTTTTTAATGCCTAGGCCATATGTTAATATTATTGGGGTGATGGTTTTGGCCCTAGCTAGGCCTATTAGTAAACAAAAGATCATTGGCCCAAGGTCTAGAATGAATAGCCCAAGCAATGATTTAGGAGCCTAATGATAGCTAACTATTGAAATTTTGGGCAATATGCTCAAGGGTATGCAGATTGCATGGGGTAGAGGGTTTCAACAACGTGCCTTATTAGTGCAATTTGGAAATAGTCATGGTTAGTCCCATGCTTAACTTGTTGGAAGAATGCAAGCATGTTGTGGGGTGTTACTGGGATATTCAGACAAGCAAGGCATATTTATCGGGAGTAAAATAGAGCTTCTAAGATAAGTGTTCAACATTTTGTACAGCGGGATTGTGGATTTGTGGGTTATGAGTGTTTTTTTTTTTTTTTTTAATACTATTGACCATGTTACATGTAGTATCTGTCCATATACTTGGGGCTCGAACCCATGACCTCCCATTTGGGAGAATCACTTCATGCCGCTTGACCACAAGGCCTTTGGCGTGGATTATGAGTGATTGATCATGCTCTTGTGAGGTTGAATGTCTAATGGTTGATGATTACATGAGTATCAATTAGCCAAGGAAAGTGTGCTACGTTACTTATGGATATTTTGAAAATGGCCCAAGAATGAAGACCTAGGGCCCAAGAAGTAAACCTGGGACCAAGATAAATGGCCCGAACCGAAGAGTCGACCCGAGTCCAATGAAGGTGACCCGGACCAAAGTGGTCGTAGTTGAATAAAGCGGTTCAAACCTAGGCAATCCACATCAATATGTGCGCTCCAAGGCCGGTTTCGGGGTCGAACCGAGGTAGCCAACCGTTCCCACCCCATAGCCCATCTTGGGATCCATAATGGTGGATTTTGACCAAGTTATGTGCTAGGTCCGTGGGATTTGACCCATTCTTGCACCCGACACATTTTTAGCTAGATTGGTTGGACTTTTTCTTTTATAAATGGCTCATGTCTTAGCCTAGAAAATCATGTTCTATTCTTACACAACATACTTTGTAATGCTCTTGCATTAATCCACACGTCATATCACTACAATTCGAGAGGCAACTCTTTCAAATGCATTGCTACATATATACACATGTGTTCAATTTTTAAAAATGTTCATATCCCACTTTTTTTTTTTCACTTTTAATAGGAGATACTAAAATTTTGTCCGGTATATGTAAAATTAAGTATTTAATTTTGAAGCGGTGGTGGGATACAAATATACAATATTGTTTAGGAAAAATATGCAATTATATGTAAATGTAGCTCAGATCACTTATAAGATGAAAAAATACAAATTAAAAAAAAAAAAAAGGAAAAAGTGTCAAATAGGCCACTGAACTTATCGCTTTTGTGCAATTGGGCCATTGAACTTAAAAAGTGTGCAATTCAACCATCAAACAAGCAAAATTTGTGCAATTGGACCATTTTTACAAAAAAATTTAATTTAATTTGAATTAAAAACATTTCAATATTAACTCCTAACTAGTATGGTAGAAGAAAATGTCACTCTTAATACATATATGTTAGTAATATAATTGGATTTTACTAGAAAATTTTTGTAAAAATGGTCCAATTGCACAAATTTTGCTTGTTTGATGGTTGAATTGCACACTTTTTAAGTTCAATGACCCAATTGCACAAAAGCGACAAGTTCAGTGGCCTATTTGACACTTTTTTCAAAAAAAAAAGAGTGATATTTTGATTAGAAAGAAGAAATAATAGAAGTGATGAGATCCTTAGGCATGCAATATAATGCATATATGTATGAATCCATGTGCATTCCACCATGTAAAAGATAATATGTTATCCCATTATATTGATGCTTTTGAAGTGAAAGGGACATGAAGACAGTGAGTCAAAGGAGGAGAGAAATGACATTCAAAATCCCAGTGGGTAGTAAAGCAACTGCAAGCTAAGCTATATATGCTAAGGTATAAAGTAAGGTTTTAATATTTGCCACCCATCGCCCATCCCAAACCAAATAATTGTACTTCACGTATAGCTTTCCATAGCCTTGCCTCTATATTTCTTGGTAGAATTCAAACAAAATTACAAATAACTAAAAATAAAAATAATAAAAATTCACCCTATCTTCAATTCTGATCTTCACCTTCTTCCCCTCTGTGCTCAACACTGCCATGTCCAGCCAGTTACCATCAATCTCACCTGCTCCCACGTGAAACTGTGTCTCTTATCTTCATCATCTTCCAACCTCAGCTCCAATTATATATATACATATAATCCTAAATTCTATAAATAACAATTATTTCTTTGGAAAAACAATTATATTTATTGATGAAATGGTTAATTAAAATGAACGGTGATATTAAATTAAAATGATAGTGATAAGAGTAGTGCATCACTCTTATCGAATTATTACCTAATCAGTAAATTATTTTTTTTTTAAATTACCACTTGAAACAATTGAACACTCTCAATATTGTTTTGCTAAGCAAGAGAAAAGCTAGTATTATTATGCTAATCTATATGCATGGAATTGTGTTTTTTTTTTTTACTATATTGGATTTTACCCCAGTTTTGTAAATTAAACAATTCAAAAGTGTTGATTGAAAGTGCATGAATAACCAAGTTATTTATTTCAATATTTTTGGGATAGGTTGATGTCCCATATAATAAATAGGGCCATTGGAGAAACTCGTAAATTGGTCATGAATTGTCTCATAATGAGATGGATTAGGGTTTTGAAAATATTTTATTTGTAAAGAAGTAAGCATAGTGGGCTTAACATTGAGAGGTCCACCAATTCACATGAACAAATTACGGCTAGAAAATTTTTTACTAACAGAGGTGTTACTTTCCAATAATTTTTAACTCGCTATGAGGTAGGACGTGCCGCATTGAAACCCTTCTACATTAGGTTTGACCTAATTAAGGAGTTATAGAATAAAAGAAAATCAAATAAATAATTATTGAATGATGGTATGATCTTATTAAAACATTTAAGTGCAACACTTTTGAATATTTCAATCATTATGTGTGTACACTAAGTTGTGAGTTGTGAATATTTAAATGTGTTCATGGTCAATTGTGAACATTTGAATAATACTTCAATTATCACTCAAAGTTGTCTAATATACTAAAATTTGTAATTTCTCTTCAAATGTCTAAATTTATCTTTTATAATAAAATTGATAATAGATCAAAGTGAATATTATATTAATCCAAACCATGATTAAATTAATAACAATTTATACTTAAATTTAGTATATTATTTTAAGTTTAACATTTATTATTTATCTAGAATCCTGCAAATTAAACCAACTAACCCACATTAAAATAATTATCAAAATATAAGTTTTTATATACATATGAAAGAAACGAGATCGAATTGAATATAATTTTAAAAATTTTACATTAAATTTCATACTAATGTTATAAATTGGATTATAAAAACATTCAATATAATACAATGTATTTATGTGTCCCTTTATATTGTACACTATATTTTTACGTAAATATATAAAAATAAAAGTTCATTACAATTCTTTGTGTTTTGTGAATCATCTATTATGGTGTGTGTTGAATTGGGAGAAGGCCAGGATATCAGAATATTAAGTTGGAAGTGATACATAAATTGATATATTAGTCTAATAAAAAAAGGATATATAGTGGATTAGAAATTAAACCCTCATACTCATTTTCTAGAGGTGACTAAAAACTTGAATAGAAGGGGTTGATGATACCCGGACAGCTCAATTGATTTCTAAGTGGTAGATTATGAGACAAGAACACCAGTCCAAACTATGCTCATATAGTCATATGCTGCATTTACTGCAAACAATGATATAATTTCCATATATGCTCCAATATACTTAATATATATAGCCATCCTTTTTGTGTCCATTTCACAACCACCACCCACCACCGCCCATCGCCACCGCCACCCGCCACCACATCCCCATCACAGTTGCACAGTGCACTTCTGTTATTCAGCAAATCCCTCCACCCCTATCCACCCATAGCCAAACTCACACTCTCCCCTACAAACTTTCCACAAAAAGCAGAAAAGAAAGAAAGAAAGAAAGAGAAAGCTAAGGCAAAAATCTCTTTATTCCGGCCTTGCCTTCATCTCCCCCATTCCAAACAACACAAAACAAAACCAAAGATCAGATCAGATAAACACCATATATACAAACCCCCCCAAACCTTTCACAACCATATATACATGTTTCCCACCACCAAAAACCCTTTGCCTTTCTCCACAGAAACAACAACAACAACACTGCTCAAAAGGCCATTTCCATTTCCATTTCCATGGGATCATCAAAACCCTAGCTATCCCAGCCAAGAAGAGCCTCCTTTCTTCCTGCAATTCCCTTCCCCTTTCCTGGACGATCAAATCATGCCCTTGAACCAAATATTCTCTCACCACCCCCCCGGAGAAACTGCACCACTAAATTCAGTAAACAAAAGTCCCCCCACCACTAAAACCAAGAAGAAAACCCTGCAGGGCTCAACTCCAAGGAGGAGGACAGGGAAGAAAGACCGTCACAGCAAGATTTGCACGGCGCAGGGGGTTCGAGACCGCCGGATGAGACTATCCCTGCAAATTGCAAGAAAATTCTTTGATCTCCAAGACATGTTAGGCTTTGACAAGGCAAGCAACACCATAGAATGGCTTCTCTCTCAATCCAAAACCGCAATCAAAGAGCTCAAAATCACCGCAGCTTCAAAGCACAATAATGGCTCAAGCAGCGAGTCTGAATGTGAAGCTATGTCCACCATGGATGAAAATGAAGAGAACTCAAACACTGTTGAATCAAAGAACAAGAAAGTGTGTAAGAAGAAAAAAGAGTCAAGGGAAAAGGCAAGGGCCAGAGCCAGGGAAAGAACAAAGGAGAAAATGATGACAAAAACCCAAAACCTCATCAACCCTTTTCTTGATCAAGAATCAATTTCCAATTCCTACACTCAAGAACAACACAGCTCTTCCCATGAAGGGATTGAAACCCATTTTGCCAGCAGCCTTGGAATAACAGAGAAATACATCTTTCAGTACCATGATGTTCATCACAACATCATCAGCAATGCTGCTCCAATCTCAGAAGGGACCATAGATCCAACCAGCAACACCTTTATGGGATTTCTTGGGAATTGGGATCCATTTTCAGGTAACCCTAGTGGCTCAGCTTATTTGGGTGCAACAAATCTTCATTTCCAGCCTATGGTCCAAGAAAATAATTTCTCCAGCAACCAATACTAGGTTAAATTGAATCTTGAATTGATTATATTATTAATCTGATTGCCAATATTTATTTAATTATTATTGTCCTATGTTTTGTTCCAATCATCCTGTATTCTTGTTGCAAAAAAAAAGTGAATAATTCCTGCTTAGTGTGTTCATGTTGAAATTAAGTATTTTAATAAATCAAATTAAATCTGTTGTTATTTCTATTTAATTGGGAATATAATTGTGTCATTATTCTGTTAATATTTCCTTAATTTCTGTTTGGTGTCTCAAATGAATGTTAAAGACATTATAAAATAGAGGAATTGTATGATATGCCCTTTAGAAACATATCTAAACCTGTGCAAATCAAATCCACAATTATTATATATTCCCAGTTTTCTTTTTCTTCAATAATAGTTTCATTGCATGCATGGTAGATGAAAGACAAAACATTTTTTTTCTTCAGTGTTTGGCTGGCAGTATCATTTATATATCACATAATGATTGAGTAATGATCACATTGAATTGAAGCTTACCATGCTGCTGGCTATGATCTAATTTGTTGTAGCAATTAAGCTATGTATATAGCCATGTATGAATGAGGAAATTAAAGAAATAATAATAGAAGAGAAATTAAAGAAGATGCATATATGGTCTAAGGGCGTAGTTATTTTCTTCAATTTACTTAGTTGGTAGTGCACAAAATTTATGACAGTCAAAGTATGAAGATTTGGTATAACCTAATCAATCTTCCCATAACTTAGCTTGATGATCATGGGATTTGGTAACTATACCAGTTATTGGGCTGAGGATTAGAGGGTCGAGTCCAACACATCCTGCCATCAAAACATGGCAATGGCTGCTATGTACATGTTATTAGATGCCCCTTATAGCTTTGTCTTGATAACTATTTTGATGTATGCTTTCTAGGAGATCAAGTAGTACAATGAATTGAAATTCATCATTCATGGCTCCTAGTGTAAGATGAATTGTCTAATTCAAACTAGTCTTTATATATAGTTATGAATAGTTAAAACTTACAAGTAGACGATCGAGTATATATATAAGATAAACGCAATAAGAGTTTACAATAGATACTAATTAACTCTTTCAAATGACTAGCTGCTTTCTAATATGTGTTAGCTAATTCTTAATTAGCAACATAATCCTATATACTACACTAGTAATTGAAGCATTGAAAGGGGTAGTGATAACTAATCAACTATATATGTTTATGCCATAATGATGACTTGTGATTAAATTTAATACTCCATACTATATTTATATACTTTTGTTTTGTTTTTCCTTTGTTCCTAGTTTAACTTAGAATTATGCATGTCTTGAGGGTATTGTATTGTTGAAGATGATATATATACATGTGCTTGTTGTTTTCAATGAAGAAAAGGACATTTGCAGTAGTGTGGTAACAATACAAGGCATCACCACCCTATCCTAGCTAATAACTTTTCTTGCTCAAGAAAGGCAACCCAAGCCAAATTAGTCAGACCATTGTATTAATAACCACAAGATTCCAAATTCCTCTCCCAATAGAAATAGCTTATTGGCAGCTTCTTGGTTTGAGCTAATTATATAGTCATGGACAACGTAATCTAGGCTAATTTACCTACTTGTGGTCCTTTGGGGTCGCAAGGTGTTGTTTATCCAATGTACACTTTCGAATAGTGATGGTAGCTGGTTTTCTTAGTCAAAAAAAAACTTTTCTTGTTCATCATTCAAATAAGCCATTAAATCACATTAAATGTGTGATAGTAACTGGCATTAATCAATTTGTTGACACTGTATGTTCTTCGTCTGGGCTAGTGGTATGTATAATTATATAGTTGCAGCAGTTATGATCATGAATGAGATAGATGGATGTATCAGGGACGACACATCCACTTCAATTCAGCTACCATACCTAGCTAGGGTTTTCTCTTTCCTCAATTTGGTCGGTCTGCTAGCTAATATTTGTATATCAAATTTGCATTTCATTTTCAACACCCTTTTGCATGTTTCATATTAACATCAGTAAATAACCACAATGAAGTAAAACATGATCATATTCTCATTCAAAATATCAGTAAAAATTGAAATTACATTGTTATTAGTTTATTACTTATCTTTTTTTTAAAAAAAAATACTTATTGTCCATCATATATATTGACTCATACTATAAAAATTGTCCATTAGATCTATAACACTTTGAGACCTCACCCTGAAAAAAAAAAGAAGAAGAAGAAGAAGAAAGAAGCACAACATTATACTACATGATAAATTTAAAATTGGAAGAAATTAAAGTAACAATTATTTTTAGTATTATTAGTATTATATAGACTATATATTTGAAGATCAAACATTATTCGCAGCATAGAGTAATGGAAAATTATGTTACGCAGCCAAAATCATTTTGCCACCATGCATGCTATTTATTATAGATTCACACAAGAGATATTGAATGAGTGAGTGTACATATATATTAAGATAAGATAAAAAAAATTAGAAACAGTAAAATGTTAGATGTATCTAACTATTCAATTCAAGTCTCCACTCCACCCAAAAATATATATTACTCCGTATAATTCTTGCAGATTTAACTATTTGAAGTGATACAAGCACACTCCCAGGTGTGTGTGTGTGTATCCATTGTAGCTAAAGATGGAATCCAGCAACAAAGAACTAGCAGTTAGGGTTTCATATGTACCAGAATAAAATCGGAGTCGTCATTAATTGGTTGGGCTAGCTGTTTTTTTAGGTCTTCAATTAATGTACGTAGTATATATGCTCCTGATAAGAACAATGATTGTCGTTGGACTTTGAACAAAAATCTGTTCGAATAAGGTATCACTATGCATTTTCCTTTATTGCTCCAACAACCTCTGCACTGCATATATGCATGTCAAATTTTCAATTCTTATGTGCATTTTTCTCATCTTTTACCCACAGCAACTATCCACTCTTGTGCAATAGTCAACAAATAAACCACGAGTTCGATAAAAAAAGTATTGATAAAAATCAAAATCATGACTTTAATTTCTGATTGATATAATAATCATACTTCACTCGTTCAACCACTTTTTCAGAATATATTTCAAATAGAGATATTATTTGTTGAGATCAAGATTAATGTTACGTTTGACTAGAAATTAAGTGGCAGTCATATTCCAATTAATACCTGGAGTTTGACTATTCTTTCAAGGCCCCATCAGCATACCACATACAGTCAATATATTAAATACACTCTTTTAAATATGTCCATCCAGAAGAATATGACAATTCCCAATATGCACATCAGACTAATATATTTGTGCAATAAAGTTGTCCCCCTTTAACCTATTATATAATCATAAATCTCAAATCTTAAAAGTATAGGAATAAAATTGTCATTCTAATCTCTATCTCAACACAATAAATCTATCCATCATATCCAAACACAATTCAACATAGATCACAAACCAAAACCCTTAGCTTAGAGTAACATATATCACTTACTTCTCTCATCCCATTTTATTTGTCAACGTAACTAGATTTAGCTAACGAGATTTAAGTCAAATTATTTACAAGATTGACGAACATAAAGAAGAGAATTGAGGGTGCTCAAAGGGACTGACCTGACCTGCTCTGGGAAAAGCTAAGAAATATTAATGGCTCTGCAGATAGAATCTCTGATCTGCATGAGTGGATTTGCAGTGTACCATTGAATGAGTGGCTGAGGGAAAACTGAGTGAATTTGTTTTGTCCCATTTTCACCACAATTGCAAAAGCCAGATGAGAAATCATAACCCAAAAATGAATAGCAGTCCACTACGACTATACTTACCAACAGTAACAGTGCACTGCTGTTAGACATTGTGCTGACTCAAACATCCAAACCTAGGAAACAGCTACACAGTACAATTCAATTCCATCATCATATCACATCTACATCTAGAACTTAAACCCTGTTCATGTTGAGGGGAGGCCGGATCGGAGGACTAAATTCAACAATTTGCTATCAAAACGTGACCCCTGACTACACAATAGGTTACATTTGCTACTAGTTATAAATGATAAATACTGACTTGATTGACAATTAGTATCAAAGCAAGTTGACTGTTAAAAGGGGAATGTCGAAAATGTTGGATTGTGCTTTTAGTATAAAAGTAAGCAGTTACTTAATTCTTTGATACCTTAATTTGTTACTGTATCGAAAGTTTTAGCATCAAAAAATATATTATTGTTTGTCCCAACTCTATGGGTCTCAATAACATCACCAAATATCCACTAGAAAAAAAAATGAAAGATAATTTGATATATGCAATGCTCTGCTATGGACACGAGTGATGATGAAAGGAATTGTACAATGCTTTGTCTCCAGCTAGCTAGATGGATTCAGTGTCGGATCAGTTGCGTGGTGGAATAGAAGTATTTGGTGAATAAAGATTTCTTAGGTTTCTACAATCATAATTTTAGAGTACACATAATAAAATAAAAATGAACAAATTTGATTGAAATTTACTGTCCAAACAAATTAAATGAGATTTTTTTATGGAGAATAATGGCATGTGTACAACTTGTACCAGTTATAGAGAGGTCAAAGTAAGATTCAGAAGTCAGAACGTGGGATTGGTACGTATGTTATGGCACGGGTCCTATGAGAAAGACCATTCATGCACCCTATAATAATAATATATGGTACGTAGGTACTGCAAATTAAAAAAATATGTAAGGACGGAATAAAAAGAATACAAAGGGGTAATCTGAGGGACAGTGCCTGAGAAAGAATCCAAAGATTACGCAACAATGTAAGATCATGCGCTGCTTGTCTGCTATGCTCTTTCAGCTCAGCCGGAATTCATGCATTTTTCATCGATTCCGAAGAAAGCACAAGCTGCCAATGTGGGAAGGTCTAAGGAAAACAATTCGTCACTCAATAGACTACTCCTGCTAAAAGTTAAACTCGTAATTTTGTAGTTACTAAGTCAACAACTAATCAAACTTAATTTTGACAGAAAATGCAACGGTTGGCAAACAAGTTTGTGCACTGGAAAGTAAAGAAATTCAAAATGGAATAAAATTTTACATGAGGGCAAATCTAACACTTCATATTGAAACTATGTACTGTAGTAACAAGCAAACTCAAAACGTGTATATTGTAAACAGAATTACAATGCGAATAAACACAGAGTTACATCCTCCTGTGGTTGCTGGAAGTAGCGACACCCTGAGTCCAAGATGATGGTTTAAATCCTCCGACTAGCAATTTTGATGCACCAGATGCATTTATTTTCCTCCTCTTTGCTTCAAGTTCCAATCTTTGGGAGGACCCGGATGAAGAATCAGAAAATATAGAGGAAGCGTGGATTAATGCTCGTTTGTCCTTTCTGTTCCTGTCAAACTTGTGTGCGAATTTAATTCGTGAAGCAGCTGCAGCATCCTCTTTGGATGCAGGAAGCAACCTAAAGCCAAGTCCCATTTTCTTGGCAGCAGTCTCTTCTTCTGCAACACGTTTCTTTTGACCCTGTATTTATGTTCAAAATTAGCATGTATCCTAAAGGATGAAGCATTTGAAGCAAGGACTATGGACAAAAGCAAACAGAACTATACCCTTAGTCTGGCTCGGAGAGCCTTGTTTAAGGCATAGTCATCAGAGTGCCTGGCATCAGATACTTTCTGAAGTCGGACAAGACGAGGTTCAGCTTCTTTCTTCTTCTTTATATCTTCCTCCTGGTGCTCAAGACGGTAAAATGGATCTGCTAACTTACTTCGGTCTGAAAGATGAAATCAACAAAGATTAAGATATGGTAAAGCATTGTAAATGCAAAGATATATGTAGATATGAAGCCAATAAACAATAACAACAGTACAACACCATTTGCAGCATTGAAGTTTTTTGGTGAAAATCAAACAGCTTCTCAGGATCATAAAACTAGTATGCAGATTGCTCACCTTCTTCAACAGGGAGTACCAAGGTTTCTGCATCTTCAGCTTCATACTCTTCAGTCTTTCGCCGGGCTCCACTAGTAATGACATACTCGCAGTTCTTTGGATCTGTTTGAATTACAATTTCATGTCTGCAGCATGCCGACTTCATGGAAAAGCTCCATATCTTTGTAGAATAGTAATTTCCCACTTGCTTTTTCTCAGCATTAAACCGAACACCCTTTGCGATCATTGATTCGCATCCACCACACCAGATATTGAACGGCATTTCAAATCTATATGAATAGACAAAATGGGGATATTAAAACCATGAATTGAAGGACAGAAATCAAAACCACAAATTAAAGGACAAAATTAGATAAATCAACTTCTCTATGTGCAATATATCATTGTTTTTCTCCTAATGGGTTCTGCACATTTTACCTTGTCTCTAAGCATTTGCCCCCTCAGGAAATAATACACTAATTTATCCACACCATAGCTACACAGCTTGATTTTTAACTTCAGCATATATAAAACTGTCACCTCCATTTAACTTTATGTTTAATGAGTTATTAAGTATAGCCTAATTTTCAATTGACTTACTATGGAAAAGATCGCTATATCAATGTGTTATCTTATAGCACGTATCTGCTCGAGAACTAACTCCAGAAAAGATCCAACAACACCTTCTAAATTTATTTCTAGGTTATAGCAAAATAGCAAATATATCAGCTAAAGCTATTGAATGCCTACTTTTTGGTCCTAACCCCTGAGTTAACTTATATTTCACAATTTATAGAAAATATCATTCAGTAAATATTGTAACTATTAAATGAAAACTATAAGCCCATACCTTATAATTAGGATGCCCTGATCTATTTTTCTTGCTCTCTCTCTGAGAGCATGTTGTCCATTGAACTTGTTCAATGAACCCTGAAAAGAAAAGCTAATTTAAGAATCTGCAACAGTAACTTACTATAAAATTAAACTATTCGAGCATTATCTAATACATGCAATTACATAACAGATTGTGAGCCAACTTACCTTCTTGGGTGTCCATTCTGGAGGATAGTAAAAATTATCTGCTCTAGCAGCTGCAAGAGAAGACTGCAGAATACAGATGAAAAAAACAGTTTAGCTTGGTGAGATATGCACAATGGAATATGAAAATATAATGACAGTAGAAAGGTTGAAAACAGGAAATTTTTCCCAAGCTTCATCAACCATGTATATATCTGCTAGAATGCTACATCATCTACAACAAACTCAATGATTCATGACTTAAAGAGTTCCAATAGATATGCTTATAGATTTCTAATCGTTGACAGTAGTACTGCAGAAAACCAGTACATTTCAAGATTAACACTTAGTAGGTATATGTGAAATCCACAATTCATGTCATACATATATCATTTATTGTTATTTTGTTCAAAATCTGTCACAACTACAGCCAACTTTCCATCTTCATGGATTGGACCCTCTTATGTTCTAATAAGCGTTAATCACAAAGGGGCACGAGCAATATTGAAATCAATACTCAATTGCAAAACTGCAAAACCCTAAATTCTGAACAATAATATGCAAATCAACGCAGAAAAGCTTATCAAAATTCGAAATTTTATTCTCACGGACCATTTAATTCAATAATTCTAATCAGTAATCACAGCAGCCGATTATATGCCCAGATATTAACCAAACCCTAGCCTTGAAGAAAAGAGATCCCAAAAGGGTCAAAGTATACACTAATTACAATATATTATTCACGTACCATTTTCCAATCTCAGGTTCTTACACAGTCGGCCGACCAATCGATGCTTTCGCTAACAGATTGAGAGACGAAAATCGAAATCTTCAATTTGGGAAAGCTGTAAAGTTCCCGTAATTTTGCGGGTTATGGAAGGAAGAGGATCTAAAATTTATACTCCACGTGAACGACGTCGTAAATAAGAAATGGTCGGTCATACTTATACTTTGTGTTGGATTAGATTTGTAGCTAGAAATTTAAATAAATTCCTCGGCACACCATTTTACTGGTTGATCTAAGGCGGCCGGTCGCCTAGAACGGCGATTCTGTCAAAATTTTAGGTGGTCGGTTATTACTTAGTATTTAAGCGCGATTTTTTTACAACATTATTAAAAACTATTTCAATATTATATAAATGCCGTCATATTTTCTATTAGCACGGTGGTTGATAAGTAGAGTAAATATTTTACTTTATCTAGAGCGCATATTCAAATATCGATTGCGAGTTTTTTTTTTATAGGTAAATCAAAGAATAAATGTTTTATATGGAGCTCGTGTGTGAGGGGCAGAGTAATTTTGTGAGTAATCTAAATGCATTACTTAGATTTTTATTTTTTTAAAAAAATGATTTTTGTTTCTCTCTCTTAGTCTTGAATGAAAATCCAATAAAGTGTTCATAATCTTTCTTTTATTATTATGCATTATTATTGTTATATATACTGCCCCACGCTCATTACATTATATACATTACATAGATAGTATGGATTATTGAATTGCCTCAACTTTCCCAAATAGTGCCAATCGTAGATTGCTTGGTAGAAAGACAAAATGGATTGCATATTATTAATGTTATATACATACTTCCCCACCATGCACTAGCTTTTATTTGTAGAGGCTTGATTCAGTTTTGAATCGTATCTTCATTATTATCATTAGCTTTATATCGTAAAGGATTGCTAATAAATAATGTTCACAAATCTTGATAATCATTAAATTAGGTATAATTGCTTGTTTTTTTTAATAATCTAATTTATCGGACTATATTTTAGACCCTATGAACTCATCTCACCACTCGATATGGGGGTAAATTGATGAGTATGCCTAACTTCGAACTCCACGCCAAATTGTACCTACCGGCCTTCTGCGCACAAAGAACCAACCCCAAACTAAATTGGTGGAGCTCATCTTTAAAATTTCTGTGGTGAGATTTAATTTTTGACGTGCTCTTAAAGAGTGTTAGCAAGGATATGATCGGATTTGTAACTTTAAGGTACGAATCTCTATTTTTGGTAAACTCTATTCTTATGTATGCATGAGAGGTAAACCGTATTAAGAAGAATATATGTGACAAATTTGATCAAGAATGTGTTGATAATAATTAATATATGACTTTTAATTACGAGAATTATGCTCCATCCGTTCATTCATCTTTCAAGGTACACAATTTACAAATAAATATAGATTAGGGAGTGGATGTTAATTTGAATTTGAACGAATTGAATTGTATTACAATATAGTAAATATAAAGTCAATAGGAAGATTGTAATGAAAGTAAAATATATTCACTTCAAATGTAAAGTTTAGAAAAGTCTAGCTTCCATTGCACGAGGATTAAGATACAAGAGTGGTGGCATAAATGGAAATTTGTGCACAATTATATAAAAGAGAGTTAGATCAAGAAAGAATTTGACTTGTCTCCTTATATTAAAAAAAAATAGTACTCCTATCAATTTCTTGAGAATTGCACGTTTAATATGTAAGAAATCTATGAAAACTTCAACAACATTTTATTATGGTTTGACATTGTACTACGTAGAAAGAACTCACATAAGTGTTAAATGTTGTTGGCTTCGTAATCACAATATTTCAAATTTAATTTGACTCTGCTCTCCATTGCATTGATGTAGTGACTGAGGGGGTAGAAGACCAAGAAGTGTGTTATAATTTATCCCAAGCATTCTTCTTACGGCTAGATCTAATCTCCTGGTCCCTGCGAAAAGAAAAAAGAATTTCACGCTTTTCCTTTCGAGGGAAGGGAGGATTAGGAAAATCTACTGATTGCAGCTTTCTCCCGATCTCTGGGAAAAGCATGAAAAAAAACGACTCGAATGGTATGATCCCGCCATCACTCCAGAATGAAATGATTGATCTCATAGTTCTTGGTCTGGGAATTAAGATGTGTGGTTAGGTGTTCCATTTTCTTTTTCCATTCAGGTCGAACCTCAACATGTGCTTGAGATATAGTTGTCCATACACTGATAAGGGGCGTATGAATGAGTGAGCTACTGACCTTTTTGATTTGAGCTTGTCTACTATAAAAAACTTAACCTAATTTAATTACTTTATGATTATTTGTGGACTAGAATCACAAACTGAAATTTATGATGTATGTGAGTTGTTACTAATTAATACGAAAAATAGGGTTGACAATCTACACTCATAAATACAGCTTTGTATTGCTTGATTTTGAAGGAACATTATTGGTAAAAGGGTCAAGCTAGCTACCGCCCTCCCCATGCCTTCTCTCACAATCCCAATAAATTAGCACACATACATAAACTACCTCACAAGTCTCTCATGTGTAAGCAAACCCCATAACCTTAGCTAGCTTCTCTCTGCATTAATACCATCTTTGCACACTTTTTTTCCCAGCCATTAGATTCAATTAAGCTCTCAACCTTCAAACTTCATCAATCTCCCAACACAAAATCTCCCCATTTTTAGTCCACAACATTAACACTCCATTTCATTGATCCATGTTGAGGCTTCTAACTATTCATCTCCTCCAACATTATTATTATGGCCTTAAAGGTTTTCCTTCTCATTCTTTGGCTCTCTCTTCTCCTCCTTCTCTTCCATGAATTCTCCACTCTCAACTACAATAATAACATTGGGGTGACTATCTCTTCCCCATCTTTGCCTCGCCATAGAAAAGCATTAGCCGCCGCTACTCATTTTGACTTCACCCCATTTCTAAACAACTCCGGCCGCCACCGGGAGCGGCGCTCGCCGGAATCACACGGCCACCGGCCGCCGGGAGGAAACGAGATCGATCCGCGTTACGGTGTCCAGAAGCGCCTCGTCCCCACCGGTCCAAATCCGCTGCACCATTAGGGGAACTTCAATTCATGTGTGATCAAGAAATTAAACAAGATATGTATGATGATAAATGGTTAGTGTGAGAGTTAAGCTAGCTTTATAATTTGATTATATTATAGTATTTTTCTCTATGATATAATATATATTATTATATTGTTTATTCTTGAAACTTCTGTTAATTCTACGCCATCCAGAGTTAAATCACCTTATCTATAGACCCTTTAATTTTGAGTGTCATAAATTTCCTGATTAATGTAAATTCACCTGAATGATTTCCTTTTCTTTTTGGGTAGTGTTGGGGTGATATGAAATTCTTGGGATATCATCATTTAACTTCTTTTCTTGAGTGGCTATCATTGTTTCTTGAACTTAAGAAAATTGCAAGGAAAGCTAGGAGGAGGAGATAATGAGTAGTTGAGACGGCACGGCAATGCTAGTTGTGAAAATATAGATAACTTAGAACATCATAATAATGATGATATTAACAAAAGTAGTTAGTTAGCCGGCCCTTTAATTTGATGATTTAAAATTTGCTGTTTCAAGGGAAATTAATTAAGTGAAGGTTGGCATCAAATTAAATGTGCAAATCCACTTAATTGATTGATTAGTTGTAGCCTTGTAGGCGTCTGGATCAAATTATGTATGTCGCATAGTGTGGTAGCCTTATAACACATGGAAAATGACCTAATTCTTTAATAATTCCAGTCCAGTGATATTGGATCAAACGTGGACAGGGCTTTCCATGCGGCCGGTGCAGATTGCACCATTAGGTATGCATAAATGCATCACACATTGTTAAGAAATGCATCAAAATAAAATGCACCACACACCAAAAAATGCACCATACCTAATGGTGCATTTCCAAACACTATATGCGCATATAATGGTGAGTAACCACACGACCACACGGGAACCAGCTGGCCCCTAGTCCAGTTTTCTGTGACTGAATTAAGATTTAAGTTTTAGTGTGTTTGCCTCGGAGTGGTAATTTATTTTCTTTTAAAAAAAGTGCATTTACATAAAGATAATACAAATAAATATGAAGGTAACAACAACATAAATGCTATGAAAATCCAAGCAACAATTATTTCATAATCACAAAGTATATTTACTTCATGTACAATAAACATCAAATCTGATAAAAATCTAGATAGTAACTAGATTTGATCTTTCGAACATCCGCTCAACAATATATGTGAATGATTAGTTTAATACTCAAGTATTATATATTTGATCAAACAAGATAAATTTTGGTTCAAATTTTACTTTTTTGGATGAAACTAAGTTTGGGGTATAATTTAGAATGATTCACCGTTAAAGAAAAGACATGGGAAAAGGTGGTCTTAGGACATCATGTAGTGAGAAGTGTATGGAGAAGGGGATGGCTAAAAGGTGGAATATAATGTAAAATTGCTTGCAAATGCATCAACCATTTCCAAATATTTTGATTTGGAATTATTATGCAAAATGAAATAGGATGATTAAAGTGGGACAAAAGTTGAAAGCCATCACTTGTCCTTAGGCTCTTAAAGAAAAATAGTGGCCACGGTTCAAAAGGAATAATCAACCATGGGTGAAACATTATTTTTGTACCAGAACATTACGAGTTCAATTTTTGTCAATATTTTGTGAATTAAACCTGTTGCAAGATCTTTTAGTGTAATTTACCTCTCATATGATCTGTAAATTACTCCATATTACATAAAATATAATTTATCTAGTGTATATCTTCAAATAATAATTATGGATTTCTCTTGTGAGATAAAAGAAAAAAGGAAAAAAAAAAAAGAAAAAAAAAGGGACCACTCATATTTAATTCCCAAAGTTGAATTCGTGACCCATGAAGCCATGAATCATCCATGCCTGATAAATGACTTAATGTCATGACGTGAGTGTACGTGATAATATTACGGAGTTTTATTTTAACAATATGATATATCATATATAATTTGAACTTATGATCTTTATTATTTTTTATCTTAAAAATGTTTTGTTTCAATTAAATTCAAAATATTTGTGATAGAAAGATTAAGGTCGAGGAGTAAAAAGAAAATTTCTAACTCTTTATATTTTCTTCCCTCCCTCCCATAGTCATCCCATTTATGTTTAAAAATTTAATTTTTGTCACATTATCATATAGAAATTTTGTATAGTTTCTTTCATCATTCAAAATGTTTTTATTTTCCTTTTAGTCAATGCTACCAAACATAAAGAAATGGTCCGATGGCTTGACTTGGCCAAAGAATTGAATTATATTTGAAAATTGTTTAGTTGTGCAGTGTCACTTAATTAACAAATAAATAACAAAACTACGTACCCCGTCACATTAAATCATCATCATTAACTTAATCTCCGACCACCGGAAATGATTAGCTATTTAACTTGCATGCTTTTGGATGGATGATTACTTCATTGACTTCGTCAAACAATTAATTAGCTAATGTGTGAAATGGCCAACTTTTCAATCTTAATTAGTTGTCTCTCACTTATGTTACTATATTTAATATTTGCGTGTACTCAAGCATGCCAACAACCTCTTAAGTGTCAAATTCCTAACCACCCAATGCTCAAAAATTCGAAAACAATCCAACAATCAAATTGTCTAAAATATTCTTTAATTTACAGGAAATCAGCAGCTATTCAAAGATATGCTTTGGTGAAACGCACCTTGTGACCTTAGACACAACAACTTAAATTAACTTACGCTATTATAGCTAACATGTTCAACCTGAGAAGACTAATATGTTGCTCTCAGTGTGAGTGGAATTTAAAATCTTATGGTTATTAAGCCAACAATTTGACTGAAGTTACATTGCTCCACGTTCAAAATGCTCTGACTATCTTGATGGTGGTTGGTACTTTCCTGACCACATAGAGTGGTGATAAGTAATACTAATGAAATTTTTTCTAAAATGGTCAAAAATGCTATTACGACGGTGCAGTTTGTTGAAATAAGTATTGTTAGAGTGTTACACACAAATAATATAATATGCATGTGTTAGTAATCTACTTTATTGAATAATGCCATTTTTAATTAAACCAACCTATATGAAGTTTGACATAGAGGCTTCTAGTTCCCCACCCTCTAACTGCTACCAATAAAAATTAGAAACATAAAACCCCATGTCTGTATATCCCTCCATGCAAGTTTCATTACAATTCCTTTCAAGATCGATCTTGAATCATTCATAAATTTATAGAAAAAAAAAAACAAACAAACAAAAAATGGTTCGACCAATTCCAAGAAACATTATTGGAGAAACTTTGTGTTCAGTCCCATTAACAATAATCGCCATTTTTGTTTCAATATCAGCTCTTGTGGCACTGTGTGCTAAGCATGCAAGGAGAGCGCCGCCGAGGGCCGGCGGCGCCGGAACCGCGCCACCGCCGCCGTCCACGAAGCGTCGTCCCATAACAATCATAAGGGAGAAGGGAGGCGATGAAGAATCAGATCATAGCGCCGGAATATTTGCGTCTGAGGCGGGCGGCGGCGGAGAGGGGTTGTGGCAGAAGGCGATATTGATGGGGGAGAAGTGTCAGCCGCCGGAGTTTTCAGGTGTTATTTATTATGATTATAGTGGGAATAGAGTTTCGGAGCTTCCAAGGTCACCTAGAGCTAGTCCTTTGCCAAGGTTTCATCTTCCAATGGAAGAAGACTAAAAATTATATTCAATTGGTTGATGGGAGTGTATGAATGTATGATTCATAATTTTCTTTAGAAATTTTCTTAGGTGAAGTATATGTGTTGTGACTTGTGAGCTTCTGAGTTATGGGAAAATCTGCTATAACTATTGAAAGTGTGTTTTGAGTAAAACATGTGATCGGGTTAAGTTAGAGTTATTACAAAATAAATATATATGGTATTTTAAAACTAAATTTTTGTTGCTCTCAAAAACTAAGTTTTTATCATGGTATTTAAAAATTTTATTACATAATTTATTATTTTTTGTTCAAATATTCTCATTTGAAGACAGATAAATTATACTGTAAATACCTTGTGCTAAGGTATTAATAAGAGTTAATAAAAATGTGGAATAGCCCAACTAATAACTAGAAATTTAATGCATTATATTTAAATTATTATACAATAGAAATAAGTACGTTACAATCTCTCAACTAGCTAGAAATATAATGAATTCACATTCACATGTATAATGTGAACTTTATATGTATTAAAAATTTGACGTATTTGATTAATTATAATCACACTCTTTAAGTGGCCTGGCATGGTGAACCAGTATATAATTTGCTCAAAAAAATTGGGTTATCAAACAAAATGTTTACATTGGTTAATGGCTATGTTACTATGAAGTTCGGATAAACTAAGGATTCACTGTTTACATTGGCTATGGTACTATGTTTAAGATTTCCTTTATCCTAAATTTGGTCCATCCGTGCTTGGATTCCTTCACTCCATAAAATTAGGCAAAAAGAGTGATAGATGAAAAGTTAAACAAGAGTTGCCAAACTTTCAAGAACAAATTTTTATGATAAAAAGAAAAGAATAATAGGAACCAATTCATACCCACATTCGATTCCGAGACTGCAAATCTATGGCTTCCTCTTCTTCGAATCCCCAACTCCTCCTAACACCATTTTTACCTTCATCTTCAATCCCAAAACTCGATTTCCCCCCTCCATTACTGAATCCATCAAGGAGGAAAAAGAAAGGGGCTTTGGCTATGGCAGCTGCGGCTAATTCAGCCGCTGATAAGCCACCCAGATTGGTCACTTTCTTGGGTAAAGGCGGTTCTGGTAAAACCACCTCTGCTGTTTTCGCTGCTCAGGTATGTATTTACATATTCAATCCTCTGTTGTCTCCTAACAAATGATTTTCAATTTTCTTAGTACTGATGGTAACTGTGAATGTGGAGTAAAATTAGTTGAGCTCCCGGTCATTTTAGCTTGAATTTTCGACTTCTTTATGATAATTGTATGGTTAATAAGTTTCCCTTTTCTTTGCAAGGATGAATGATGAGAAAATTCATGTTCTTTAATGTTTAAAATACATAAAGTTGGGACCTTTATAACAGTAATCTTCTGAGTTCTGAGGAGTGTTGTGTGGAAACAGTAACATTACCAGAGGAGTGAATTCTGCTGGGGTGAGGTGTGTGATTGAGGAACAGTCCTAATCCTAGGAACACCTGAACTAGGAAGAGAGTTGTGTGATTTTTTTTGATACATTAGGTTTCGGCTCACGCCAGACTAATCCCAAACCCCAAGAACAGTCCGTGTACAGCTCAAAGATGTTGGTAGGAGCCGAACCCCCACCCTACTGCTGGAGGGTTGACTTTGGGTGGTTGACCACTTGAGCTAGCCTTGCGGGGCGAGTTGTGTGAAATGTTCAATGATTTTCTTTAAACAGTAATTTCCAAGTGAATTTTGTGGCAGATTGAGTGCTGTTTAGCTGAAAGTTGATCTTGGATATTTGATGTTATCATATATAAACATAAGCACTGAGTACTAACATGCTGCTAACACGAATATATGTTTAATGAAAGTTGGGAAAAGAATCAGGGAATGAGAATCTGGGAAACTATGGAATTTTGGGTGATTCTTTAGTTATGTCAAGAATCAGGATGTCCTCTTAATGGTATATATCTTACCACTATTAATTCTCGGGTATTCAGCATTATGCTATGGCAGGACTCAAAACCTACTTGGTTATACATTCCCAAGATCCTACAGCCGAATATCTTCTGAACTGTAAGATTGGCACATCTCCTGTTGCATGCAATGCCAACCTTTCAGCTGTGAGATTGGAAACTACAAAAGTGCGTTTTCTCTAGTCCACTTTCTCTTGTCATACATGTCGGACTTAGCATACTTTTGGCCTACTTTTGACTTAAGATAAACAATTGCCAATAAATGCAGATGCTTCTTAAACCCTTAAATAGACTAAAGGAAGCAGACACTCGTCTTAATATGACACAAGGAATTCTTGAAGAGGTTGGTATGTAACAATTCATCGTTCATTTCTGTCCTCTTAGAAATTTATTATTCCTCATCTTTAATCTTTCTTCATAATGTAGTAGGTGGTAGGACAAGAGCTAGGTGTGTTACCCGGGATGGATTCGATCTTTTCAGTTTTGGAACTTGAAAGGCTAATAGGATTCTTTGGAAATGTTACTCAAGGGAACAGTCAAAAGGAGAAATTTGACATTATAATTTATGATGGTATGAGCACTGAAGAAATGATTCGGATGATAGGTGCAACCAGCAAAGCAAGGTCAGAACTCTTTATTCCTCGTAACCATTGCCTCAATTGAAATGAAAAAGGAGTTAAAATGGTAATCCCTCTCCATGTACAGATTGTACTTGAAATATCTGCGTAAGTTAGCAGAAAAGACCGATTTTGGGAGGTTGGCAGGCCCTTCTCTCCTGAGATTTGTCGACGAAGCTATGAGTTTAAGTGGCAGAAATTCGAATCTGAATGGGAAAATGAGTTCCGAGATATGGGACTTTCTAGATCAAACATTAGAGGTATTTCGGTTCCCATTTTCTTCTTCGCAACCAGTAATGCAATTTTCTTGAAGGTGTCCCTGGGTTGTGTATGATGCAGAGAGGATCTTCTATCATTGCAGAACCCGATAAATTTGGCTGCTATGTTGTGGTGGACCCCAAAAGTTCCGCGTCTTTGGCTTCTGCATTACGCTACTGGGGCTGTGTTATCCAAGCAGGCGCCCAGGTCTCTGGTGCACTCGCTTTTGCATCGCCAAATGATGCTGCTGGATTAAGGGAAAAAGTCGATAAGAGCTTTTCGCCTTTGCCCTACACTTTCATTCCACATCTCTCGGTAGATACCCGCCTAGAATGGAATCATATAATGCAGGATGCTTGTAGTGAGGATGCCCGCAAACTTCTTGCTGTTACAAGCCATGGGACGAGGATCCATCCTGTTAAGTTTGATCCGACCAATAAAACTGTCACACTTCTCATGCCTGGTTTTGACAAATCGGAAATCAAACTATACCAAGTACGTATCCCAAATTTGACACTGCAACACTAGTAGAAGTTTATAGACTAAAAGGTAATCTTATCATTTTTCTTATTACTGCAGTTTAGAGGGGGATCTGAGCTGTTGGTCGAGGCAGGTGATCAAAGACGCGCCATTTTTCTGCCCTCGAAGCTTCAAGGCAAGGTCGTAGCTGCCAAGTTTATCGAAAGAAGTCTTGTTATAACCATGCAATAACAAAAAAGCTTCAAGCTCTAAGGTTCTCTTCTTTCCTTGCTTCAAGTGCCCTTTGATGTACCAAAACTGTTGAGAAATTCATGAATTTTGTTTTGGACAAATGGTTGCTGTAATCTATGCATCTCTGTATTTCTGGTAAGCTGAAGGTACAATATGAATGTTGTTTCCTATACTCAAGTAACAAAATGATGAAATATACACTTAATAGCAAGCAAGCAAGCATGAGAAATCGAAAGTGTCATTCTTCTTGCTTTACTTCTCCTGTTGTTTGTGTCGCCACACGACTCCTCAGTTCTTCAAACGCCTTCATGCTCTCAGCATCAAACCCTCCAGCAAACTGAAAACATAAACATAAATTGATTCGTTTTCGTGTGAAAGAAGGGATAAGAACACTAAGAAGAAAGTGACATTCTTGAAGTCAAGACTCTACCTGATGAACACGGAAAGCAAAACGAACACCTTGTAGAACTAAGAATTCTCTGTTCGGTTCCTTCTCAGGCCCGCTCAATGCATCAAGCTCTATTGCTACACGTTTCATGTACTTGCGAGCCAGTTGGACAGACGAGAGCTTAATCTGCATAAGAGAAAATGTGCATTCATCATTTCAGGATCATAAAAACGTCATTTTTTTTATCCACTTGCTGCAAAGAAGTGTCCAAGAGATCTAAAGAGAATGGCTCACAGGCCAGGAAAACGGGACATAATTTGGCCATAGCAAGTTACTTGAAGGAAAACGATGTGTTCATGGTATAACCAACGAAGAACGTTGTTTATTGCAGACATTCGAGTGACAAATAGTTTCAAATGCATACCTTTCCAACCACGCCAGCATCTAGTAACCAATCTGTAGGGATGCCAAATTCTCTATATCGTGATATAGCCATGTCCCTTGTGCGCAAAAGTGCATAAACACTCTGTTCCACCCTGAAAGTTTGAACGAAAAAGGAGAAATGTTTACTATCCGCTAAATAAAGTTCAGAATCAACTCAGTATTCGAGTAGTCTAGCGTAAGCTGGGAAACCTAATGTATCTAAAAAAGAAAAAGAAAAAAAGATTCACCATATGAAAGTGAAAAACTTAAAATGCGGAGAAAGTGGAAGCTAATATCAGCTTGTGTTCCCGCGTTTTCAGCCCATAAACAGTGAAAGATTGGGATGTTGTCTATACTAGGATGTCAGATATGAATATGCACAGGTCACTTACTTCTCAAGTAGCTTGTACATCTTCTTCAATGCAGCTTCACAAGAAAGATTGGGATCATCAACAAACGAGGAAACTTGCTTCTCTAGTTTCATTAGGTCCTGGTACTCGAATGCAGCCTCTCGCAATGCATCTGCTTTCCCTTCTGGCCAATCGAAATGCTTGAGAACAGCTCGTTCATCAACCTTGCAAAAAGATCAAAATAAATGCCAATTACTTTACAAGTTAAAATGCAGTTATATGATCAGCAAAGCTCATGAATATCCTCATTGAGGAATAATTATCAGAAAAGCTGCTAAAGCTCAAAAGGATATACCAAGAAGGAGAGCTCTTCATCTAGCCAGTTCACAAATGCCACCAAATCGTCTACGTTGGAGAAGGAAGCTGCACGGACTTCAGATGCCAGTGACTGGACGAAATCGCCTTGAGTTTCAACATCAGCTTTCACCTGATCAATACAATCCTTTTCTTGCTTAGAGTTGGATAATAAAGCACATATATTTGGTAAGGAATCGAATGGAAAATTCTACATACAGCTAAAAGGAAGGAGGATTTGTTTGCTATCTCCCCAATCATGTTGCTTCTTGCATCCGATGCGTTTGATGAGGAAGAAATCAAAGGTGACGATGAATCCTTCTTTGACTCCCGTTTCATCAATGTTTGGTAGAACTCAACTAATTCTGGGGCTCGATGGACTTTATCTCCTCCACCTGCTTTTGTTAGGCTCCCTGGTGGAGGAGGTGGCCTAGGCGGTCCACCTGGTGGCGGTGGTGGCGGAGGAGCACCCGGTGGAGGAGGCGGTGGAGGTGGAGCCCCACCCGAAGCATTTGTACCAGTAGTAGTGGGAGCACTAGCTGATGATGGTTTAGGAGGTGGACGAGCAACTCTAGGAGCTCGTTTCTCAATATGGGCTAATTTCATTTTGCTTATTGATTGAGAATCTGCTTTAGGATCACTAGACTGCTCAGTTGAGTCACTAGAGACACCTGCCTTCTCCTTTATCTGTGTAAGTTTTGGGGGCAAGGCGATAGATCTGTCTACTTTAAAGCTCGAAGTGTCACCAAATTTTGCAGTTCTTGCTCGTTCAGCCTTTTCTTTTAATTGCTTCTCCCTCTCCACTGCCAACTTATGCCGGTCTTTATATGCAGGATACTTTTCATCCATGACCCCTTCGACCGACTTAGACATTAAATGAAAAGACGATGCAACTGTATTCAGTGAAACGGGAGACATATCATGTACTCTAGCCTGGGACATCTTTGGTGTTTCGGGGGAATTAAGGAATTCCTGTTCTGCTGTCCCAAAGCTAGTGATGGCTACACTATCACCCGCATTCCTGAGCATCAAGGATTCCAGAGGGCCCCGAGGCCTACTATGACTCATGCTCATCCTGCTCGGGGATCCTCCAAGAGACCCTGATGGCGAAGTAAAAACTGAATCGTCTTTGCTTCTCCCCCATTTCTTTAACTTCTGAAGTAAGCCAGGCTTTTTACTGAGGCTACTATATCTACTAGTAGAACTATCAATAGAGGTATTATCAAAATCTTCGCTCCCCGGAGAAGATGGGTGTGAAAAGTTGCTTTCAAGATCAGTGTCCCCTTGACCACGCTCTGAACCTGCATATTCTAACATCAGCTGTTTAGCCTTCTCCTGAGATCTCGGGCTCAAACTTTTACTGAGGTCTCGAGCCGTTACTTTGCCTGCAGGCGCTTGATAGTTCCGGAGTTCAAATCTTAAGCAGGCATTCACCCAACGAAGATACACTAGCTCTTCGACTTCACTGAATCTATTCATCTGTAGGCCTTCAACTTGCTTTAGAAGATCCTCGTTTGTATGCCTCAAAGCTGTAACCTCTTCCCTCACATTGGCAACCATTTCACTCTGCAGCACCATAGAACAAATTCAAAACGAGTTAGTTTCATTGCAGACAGGAAAACGAAAAGTAGCTTAACTGTATATATATATATATATACACATCTTAAACAAGATCTCGAGTTGAATTCAAAACATTACCTCTGTCATATTAGAAAGGGACGTTACTTTGGCTTGAGCTGCATCGAGTTTCATGACCAATTCTCGTTTCTCAATCTGAAGCTCTTTGTTCTTCCTCTTAAGCTCCATAACCTCCACCTCTAACTCCTTTAAAAGTTTAAGCTTCTTCTCTACCTCAGCATCCCGTTTGAAGGCTTCCTTTTCCTTTGCTTGAAGCCCGGTAACTTGCTGTTTGAGCAACAATAAGTGCCCTTTCGTCTGGCTCGCTTCAAGTTGAACCTGCCTCTGCATCTCCTTGATTTTGTTCCTCGCCACCTCTAACTCCTTTCGTGCATCGACAGTCTTGGAAACCTCGTCTTGAAGCCTCTTCTTCTCAGCTTGCAAGGTATTTACAGTAATATTAAGCATATCAATCTCCACTGCCTTAATCTTAAGTTGCTTTTGTAGCTCAACAATATCTGATTCTTGCTCTTTCAGCCCATAATACTCCAACAGCTCGCCTTCGAGCTTCACTTCCCTCTCCTCAAGCTCTTTCACAAGATTTCTTAATCTTTCCAGCTCATTTGCATTATTAGCCATCTCATTTTGATATGCTCTCTCCTTCTCTGCATTTGCTGCATCATACATGCCACTAGGTAACGGAAACTCTATCTCGCCTGATAAAAGATCTTCAAATTCAGGAAAGAGGTCATCTTCGATATCCAACGATTTCCTCAACGAGGGATTTATAATCCCATTTATTAATTTAACTTCTTCTTTCTCCTCTTCCAACTCACCCTGCATAATCACAAGGAGCACAAAATCCCTCAATACTACATAAACATAACATGAAAATGATAACACAATGAACTAAGATTATTAACAACATAGAAATCCAACAACAAACTATGCTAAAGTTTTTATTCATGGTACTTAAAAATTACCTCTTTGAGGCCATTCTTAGAATAGGTAATCTGCTCTTTGTCTTCCTCTTCATTCCTAGTATGTTCTTCACTATTTCCTGTGCAATTCAATCAGAACAGTGACAGACATAAGCAATTTGACAAAAACTAACCCATTACAGAACATATAATCTCATCTTTCAATACCCAAAACACACAAAATACCTGAAGGCTTGGGTGGCCTTTGGGGTTTGACACTAATCTGCCTAACTCCATAGGCTGCAATTGAAGCAGCAACCAAGAAACCTAGCCTGACAATCATGTGGATAGAAAGAATTGAACTTTCCACTCATCTACTGGGATGGGATAACCCAATCCTCATACACCTCTCCACCCATAGCACCAAAGCCCCATTTTTCACACCCAAACCATCACCCATAAAATGATGAAAATAAAGAAAACCCAAATTCTTGAATTGCCTATAGACTCCTATTATCCCACTCTAAGCTGAACATTTGAAGAAAATGAGGTTACTTTCAGGTTATGAAATTCTCCAGCATTGCAGTAATGAGCATTTAAGAGTAGCAACATATAGCTGAGAACATCTCAACATCAATAACACTATCATCTTATCAAGAAAAAACTTGGTTTTGTGCACAGAATGGCTACAGGTCAAAGGTAACAAGTTACAGGAGCCACCAGTTTCTAGTGGACAGTCTTTGTCCAAGAAGATTAAAAGTTGAATACAGATGGTGGGTGTAAGAACTCTTTACTGGATTAGCTTGTGTCCAGAAGAATGAAGAATTAGAGAGGCTGAAAAGGAAGTGAAAACGACCAGAAGAGCGGTAAATTTGAGCATTAAATAGGCGGCACCCGTGTTTCCTCTCCTGTTTCTGTAACTCCTTGCCATAGGTATATCTACTTCTGACACTTACATAGTAATGGATTGGGAAATTTGTGGGATTATTATGAAACAAGAAATGACAAGATTTCTAACTGGTTTGGGTGACTATAAAAAGAGAAAGGGAAAATGGCACTTTTTCCCTCTATGTTATGTGCTTATAGCACTTTTTCTCTTTGTGTTATTAAAATGGCAGTTTTCCCCCCTGAAATGTTAAATTGACATTTTTACCCTTAAAAATAATTATTTCATTTATTTTTCTTCTCCAACAAATTATTACTTATAGGTATGGATAATCACGATTCGGTTCAAACCTAACCAAACACTGTAGCAATCATACCGAAATAGTATGGACGGTTCTGGTTACGATTCATAACCGAAAAAATAAAATTAAATAATTGTTGAACCGTGAACTGAAACTTAATCACAGTCATATATAGTAAAAATGATCAAACCCTTATTTTGATAAATCGGTACGGTTCGGTTCCAATTTCGATTTTAAACCGCCAATCAAAACTTATTTATTTATTTATTTATTTATTTATTTTTATAATTTTATTTCTAATTTAAAAATAGTCTAAATTCAAAAATTATTTTATTTCATTTTTTCGGTTCTGAATCGTAACCGTAACCGTCTATACTATTTAAGTTTAATTGTTACAGTGTTTGATTAGGTTCGTATCGAACTGTGATCTTCCATACATATTAGTAATAATTAGTTGGAGAATAAAAATAAATGAAATGGTTATTTTTAAGGGCAAAAATGTCAATTTAATATTACAAGGGAGAAAACTACCACTTTTAAAATAACTGAGGGGGAAAAACTGCCACTTTAATAACACAGGGGGAAAAGTGCTATAAGCACATAACATAGGGGGAAAAAGTGTCATTTTCCCAAAGAGAAAATTGGACTAATTTGATATTAAAAGTAGCGGGCCACTATGAGTTAGTTTCGGTTCTTCTTCTCTAAATATTGTTTGTTGAATCAATGAGTTAAGCACGTTCAGTTCTGAATTGGTAGTTTCCTGATTCATTGTTTGCTAGAATTGAAATTGAAATTTTATGAAAAATGTTTGAATTCAGTTATGTTACTCATTTAAAACTTTTAAGTTGTAAATTGTTATGACCTTATTTTTAACCTTCAAACCTTGCACTAGGCCGAACATTCTGTCCAAATCCGGAGACGATTGGATCACTTATTTTAAATAGGGACAAAATGTTCTAAATAAAGATTTGCTCCATAATGTGTTTATGCTCTTAAATTAGCTATATGATTTTCGTATTGAATCACTTATTTTAAATAGGGACAAAATGTTCTAAACAAAGATTTGCTCCATGACGTGTTTATGCTCTTAACTATATGATTTTCGTATTGGATCACTTATTTTAAATAGGGACAAAATGTTCTAAACAAAGATTTGCTCCATAACGTGTTTATGCTCTTAGCTATATGATTTTCGTACTTAAAAATCATGATTTTCGTACATAAAAATCATGAGTAGTTTATTTGTAGGTATGAAAATTATATAACAGATCAGAGTAACTCATTAATACATTGTTATTACTTACTATTTGATTAAATGATGTGCCCATGAAATAGTGGGGTCCATTTAGAAAGTAGTTACAAAAATTGCATGCAATATATTTGTCCTTAATTGCAATAAAGAAAAGATGGCTGAAAATTATGTCTATCCTGCAGCTGGTAGAATTTAGTGTATGGCCAACATTTGCCAAAGGGAAAAGATAAGCTCAAGCTTTATAGATGGACCAAGAAAGAAAAGAAATTTAACTCTTTTGTGTGTGGAGACCTTTTAGGCTTTTAACTATGTAGTCGTTGTCTCTTCTTTTTCAACATTTGGATTATATATATATTGGCTATAACTTCTTTATCATTTCTTTTTATTGTGTCATAAAATTATATATGAACCACTCTCCACCATTCACTATGACTAGATAAATATGACAACTTGATCTACACATGCATTTAAAAAAAAAAAGTAATTTACAATATTAATACTCTTGTTTTGTATACATTCAATGCATGTTATCTTCTTCTTCTTCTTTTTTAATCACTTACCCTTAATGGAAATTTTCAAAACTGAAAGAGTCAAACTTGCTAGTGAAATGTGAAGTTAGATTATTACTATGTAAGTATATGAAAATAAAGTTGTTTAATTTATTCATTACAAAATATACATTAAGGGTTTGATTTTGGCAATATAAATATATATTGTATATGTTGGTTTTACTGGGGTTAACACAACATAAACCCTAGAAAAGTTGTAAAATATTGATAGTACGTGTCGTCCACGAATCACTAAAGTTATGCCATGCGAATCAACAACGAAGAGGATTCAACAGTACACCTTAACACTTGGTTGAGTGGAGACAAGTAAAGGACTTGATACTTGACACCTGACACTTGGTTAAGAATATGAAAGTAGAGGACTTAGCGTAATGCTTGGCAACTAGCAATTCAAATTGTTATACAGTGGACCATGGCCCACGTAGTGCTATATATATGGATCATGATTGTCAAATGAAACGACTGTTGTAGAATTAAAATGATATTTTAGTGTTGCTATAATGAAACTAGGTTGTGTGTACGAAAGTAGAAAACAAAGCTTATTCAATATTGTACACTGCCAAATGAAACTGTAGTATAATTAAAATGATACTTTAATGTTGTTATAATGAAACTAGTGTGTGTGGAGAATGAAACTAAAATTCACAGCCATACAATAACATATATTGTCAAATGAATCTAGAGTGTTGATACGGATTAATTACTCCATGTATTGAAGAAAATAGCTATATACGTACAGTATCAAATCACTCAGATCATTTAGACCAAATCCCACCATTTTATTCACTGTTGTTGAGTCATGTAGAGAGTAGGGAGAGCTGGGCCTTTAGAATGTTTCTAGAGAGAGGAGGAGAAGGGATCCCCCCAAAAGCCCTTTTCACTGAAGGGCTATGGCCCTTATATAGGCCCAATACACCCGCCATACGTATAGTACTCGTAGGGCCGTATACCCGGGGTATATTCCCTATCAACTAGCCCCCCCAGTCCGAGCCCTGACGTCGAGTCAACAAGGAAGGGGTCGGGCTGGAAGACTGGCCTTACCGTTTGCAACTCACGCTAGTTGCCTCGTTAAAAAACCTTACGCTAAGAAAAAACCCAATGGGAAAAAATCTTAGCCAAGGAAAAAGAGCACAACCTTTAAGCGTTAAAGGGGAAGAGTTCGGGCTGAAAGCTAACCATATAGTCTGTGACCTATGCCGGTTGCCTCGCTAAAAAACCTTGGACTAAGAAAAAACCCAAAGGGAAAAAAAATCCTAGTCAAGGAAAAAGAGTACAACCTTTAGCACAGTCTTTTGGACTATAAGGGTTGTCGTTCGAACTCTATCGATCGAGTGATCGGATTTCAAACATAAGGCCCATGCTCGGGTAAGCGATTGAGAGATCGGCACTGATCTTAGAGATCAGGCATAAGGCCCATGGTCGGGCAAAGCGATCAAGAGATCGGCAGCGCTGAAAAGCGGGATATATTCATCGCTAAGGAGCGGCATTGCTAAGAAGCGGGAAAAATTCATCGTGCCGATGGTGGCAATGCCGACCTAATCGGGCTTATAACACCGGCGGTGGTAATGCCGACCTAACCGAGCTTTGCACACGACTAAACTATATATATAACCGTGTATAATTTACAAAGCAAAGCAAACGAGGGTAATTCTTCCTCGGTGCAAAGAGTGTAGTTTTTTCCGACTTTTCGGTCGTAGCATTTTTTCCGACCGCCGTCGTAATAGATCGGTTCGAGGACCGAACGGGGCACCTTACTCCCGTAGTTTTTTCCGACTTTTCGGTCGTAGCGTTTTCTCCGACCTCCGTCGTAATAGATCGGTTCGAGGACCGAGCGGGCACCTTACTCCCGTAGTTTTTTCCGACCGTCGGGT
>NC_044928.1:31633662-31696170 GCF_003576645.1 Ipomoea triloba | reverse complement strand
CTAGGACTCAATCATCTCTTTTAGCAGCAAAGCTACCCACTGTAAAAGCACGAAAAAATTGCAAAGGAGAAAAGCTCCAACCTTCTTCCACGCTTAATAACGCCCTGAACAGAGACAGTCATGCAATAGGGAACAAAAATCCCTCTGTTATGTAGGTATGTTGATCGTCTATGGTCTCCCATTGCATGCACGAAGCAGCGATGGTCTGGAGGCGGCCCTGTTCGCGGCGTGACTTCATCTGGAGGGGGAGGCGTGGGCAGTGGCGGTAGTTCGGCTGAGAGAGAAGACGGAGGGACGGTGGCGCTTGGATCTCTGACTGAAGGTGATATTTTATCAATTTTGTGACTGGTGACCGGCGACTGGCGACCAAGAGAGGATAGATCTTGCTGCATTGTAGAATGTAACTATGGTGCCTTTTCCAGCATGCAAATGATGAGAATGCATGGACTGGAATCGATGGTGATGACCGGTGAGGAGGCGGTGAACCAGCAGCAGCCGAGGGCCGGTGTGGCGAGGTGGTCCCCGGCAACGGCACATCGTCGGAGAAATCTTGATGACACGAGTGGCGAGGATGGCGATGACCTCCGGTGTAGCTCAGACGAACTAGCAACAGCAGCGTCGAACGACGGCAGCAACAAGGAAATCCGGCGACCTCTGGTCTTCGCTCCCTCTCGCTCATCGTCGTGCAGCAGCGGATGGTGACTGGCGGTTCAAGGCTGTCTTGGCCGGCGATGGTTGCGAGCATGGGTGCATGTTGGCTATCACCCTTCTGCATGCTTCTTCTCTGGCTAGGATTTGGTATCCTGGTAGCTGAGTTGCCGATGAACATACGAAGATCAAGGGAGCTAGACGAACAGATTAGGAAGAAATCAAAGTCAAACGCGGTTAATTTTGACTGAAAAGATCTCCATGCAAACCAAACTGTATCTCCTCGATCAAACCTCCCAATTAGACCTCTCTTCGTAGACTGCAGATCAGGTAGAAATCAAGGAAAAACACGAAAAATTGCAGGAACACGGCTTGTTGTTCCGGTTCCCCACGGACGGCGCCATTTGATACGGATTAATTACTCCATGTATTGAAGAAAATAGCTATATACGTACAGTATCAAATCACTCAGATCATTTAGACCAAATCCCACCATTTTATTCACTGTTGTTGAGTCATGTAGAGAGTAGGGAGAGCTGGGCCTTTAGAATGTTTCTAGAGAGAGGAGGAGAAGGGATCCCCCCAAAAGCCCTTTTCACTGAAGGGCTATGGCCCTTATATAGGCCCAATACACTTTTCACTGAAGGGCTATGGCCCTTATATAGGCCCAATACACCCGCCATACGTATAGTACTCGTAGGGCCGTATACCCGGGGTATATTCCCTATCAACTAGCCCCCCCAGTCCGAGCCCTGACGTCGAGTCAACAAGGAAGGGGTCGGGCTGGAAGACTGGCCTTACCGTTTGCAACTCACGCTAGTTGCCTCGTTAAAAAACCTTACGCTAAGAAAAAACCCAATGGGAAAAAATCTTAGCCAAGGAAAAAGAGCACAACCTTTAAGCGTTAAAGGGGAAGAGTTCGGGCTGAAAGCTAACCATATAGTCTGTGACCTATGCCGGTTGCCTCGCTAAAAAACCTTGGACTAAGAAAAAACCCAAAGGGAAAAAAAATCCTAGTCAAGGAAAAAGAGTACAACCTTTAGCACAGTCTTTTGGACTATAAGGGTTGTCGTTCGAACTCTATCGATCGAGTGATCGGATTTCAAACATAAGGCCCATGCTCGGGTAAGCGATTGAGAGATCGGCACTGATCTTAGAGATCAGGCATAAGGCCCATGGTCGGGCAAAGCGATCAAGAGATCGGCAGCGCTGAAAAGCGGGATATATTCATCGCTAAGGAGCGGCATTGCTAAGAAGCGGGAAAAATTCATCGTGCCGATGGTGGCAATGCCGACCTAATCGGGCTTATAACACCGGCGGTGGTAATGCCGACCTAACCGAGCTTTGCACACGACTAAACTATATATATAACCGTGTATAATTTACAAAGCAAAGCAAACGAGGGTAATTCTTCCTCGGTGCAAAGAGTGTAGTTTTTTCCGACTTTTCGGTCGTAGCATTTTTTCCGACCGCCGTCGTAATAGATCGGTTCGAGGACCGAACGGGCACCTTACTCCCGTAGTTTTTTCCGACTTTTCGGTCGTAGCGTTTTCTCCGACCTCCGTCGTAATAGATCGGTTCGAGGACCGAGCGGGCACCTTACTCCCGTAGTTTTTTCCGACGTTTCGGTCGTAGCGTTTTTTTCGACCGCCGTCGTAGTGGGCACTTTGCTCCCACAAAAATCGGTCCGAAGACCATAACGGGCACCTTACTCCCGCAGTGGGCACCTTGCTCCCACAAAGATCGGTCCGAGGACCATAACGGGCACCTTGCTCCCGTAGTGGGCACCTTACTCCCACAAAAATCGGTCCGAGGACCATAACGGGCACCTTGCTCCCGTAGTGGGCACCTTACTCCCACAAAAATCAGTCCGAGGACCATAAACGGGCACCTTGCTCCCGTAGTGGGCAGTCCGAGGACCATAAACGGGCACCTTGCTCCCGTAGTGGGCACCTTACTCACCATAAACGGGCACCTTGCTCCCGTAGTGGGCACCTTACTCCCCATAAACGGGCACCTTGCTCCCGTAGTGGGCACCTTACTCCCACAAAAATCGGTCCGAGGACCATAAACGGGCACCTTGCTCCCGTTGCGTTTTTTATGACCGCCGTCGTAACTAATTATACCGAGATCTGACCTCGGGATTACAATGCCGGTGGTGGACGAGCCGACCTAACCGGACTTAGAGTGCCGGTGGTGGAAATACCAACCTGACCGGGCTTATTACATTTAATTTTGCTATCACAATTTTCTAAGTACAAAGCAATAGCCTATACAATTTACAATCTAAAATTAGATTACAAAATTTTCAAATTCTAAAATTTCTCCCCGTCTCGACTTGCAGCCACCATATTCTATCTGCCATGCACGTTATTAATTATTAAATTATAGCATCAGTTTCCAATTTGAAATTTCCCACTCAAATTTCCCATACTCATAATGCTATAATTTTTAGAGAACAAGATAATGCACTGCCACCGCCCAAATTCACCATTCATTGAAATCTTCCATCCTCATAATGCTTTAATTGCCAAGATCACTGCCACCCAACTGCACCACTCCACTCCCCTCATTTGTTGCACTCCACCGCCACCCCACCAATAATCTTTTTCCTTTTGCCTTTTTCGTATGCAGCCACCATCCTTTCCTTTTCATTTCATTTTTTAAAATCATTTTTCCACAATTTTCATGGAAGAAACAATAAAATAATAAAATGATTTAGAAAGAAGGTTGCCTTGCTCTTCTGGATCGTCGCCGGCGGAAATTAGGCAACCAATAAAGTCCCAGATTTTCTTGACAAAAATCAAAAGTTAGGGTGGTTGATGACACAACTCCTAGGACTCAATCATCTCTTTTAGCAGCAAAGCTACCCACTGTAAAAGCACGAAAAAATTGCAAAGGAGAAAAGCTCCAACCTTCTTCCACGCTTAATAACGCCCTGAACAGAGACAGTCATGCAATAGGGAACAAAAATCCCTCTGTTATGTAGGTATGTTGATCGTCTATGGTCTCCCATTGCATGCACGAAGCAGCGATGGTCTGGAGGCGGCCCTGTTCGCGGCGTGACTTCATCTGGAGGGGGAGGCGTGGGCAGTGGCGGTAGTTCGGCTGAGAGAGAAGACGGAGGGACGGTGGCGCTTGGATCTCTGACTGAAGGTGATATTTTATCAATTTTGTGACTGGTGACCGGCGACTGGCGACCAAGAGAGGATAGATCTTGCTGCATTGTAGAATGTAACTATGGTGCCTTTTCCAGCATGCAAATGATGAGAATGCATGGACTGGAATCGATGGTGATGACCGGTGAGGAGGCGGTGAACCAGCAGCAGCCGAGGGCCGGTGTGGCGAGGTGGTCCCCGGCAACGGCACATCGTCGGAGAAATCTTGATGACACGAGTGGCGAGGATGGCGATGACCTCCGGTGTAGCTCAGACGAACTAGCAACAGCAGCGTCGAACGACGGCAGCAACAAGGAAATCCGGCGACCTCTGGTCTTCGCTCCCTCTCGCTCATCGTCGTGCAGCAGCGGATGGTGACTGGCGGTTCAAGGCTGTCTTGGCCGGCGATGGTTGCGAGCATGGGTGCATGTTGGCTATCACCCTTCTGCATGCTTCTTCTCTGGCTAGGATTTGGTATCCTGGTAGCTGAGTTGCCGATGAACATACGAAGATCAAGGGAGCTAGACGAACAGATTAGGAAGAAATCAAAGTCAAACGCGGTTAATTTTGACTGAAAAGATCTCCATGCAAACCAAACTGTATCTCCTCGATCAAACCTCCCAATTAGACCTCTCTTCGTAGACTGCAGATCAGGTAGAAATCAAGGAAAAACACGAAAAATTGCAGGAACACGGCTTGTTGTTCCGGTTCCCCACGGACGGCGCCATTTGATACGGATTAATTACTCCATGTATTGAAGAAAATAGCTATATACGTACAGTATCAAATCACTCAGATCATTTAGACCAAATCCCACCATTTTATTCACTGTTGTTGAGTCATGTAGAGAGTAGGGAGAGCTGGGCCTTTAGAATGTTTCTAGAGAGAGGAGGAGAAGGGATCCCCCCAAAAGCCCTTTTCACTGAAGGGCTATGGCCCTTATATAGGCCCAATACACCCGCCATACGTATAGTACTCGTAGGGCCGTATACCCGGGGTATATTCCCTATCAAGTGTAATTAAATAATACGGAGTACTATACTATTACTATAATTAAAACTAGTGTGTATGGAAAGTGAAACTACAAAATAGAACTCATGCAATAATGTATATTGTCAAATGAAACTGTAGTAGAATTAAAATGATACAAAGTACTTTGGTATTGCTATAATGAAACTAGTGTGTATAAAATGAAATTGAAAAACATAACAATATTGTCAAATGAAACTAAAATGTAATTAGAATAATACTTACTTCTTTTCAAAAAAAGAATAATACTTACCTTATGGACCACATTGCTACATGCACTCGGTCCACAATAAAATTTACCCTAACTTAGCCAATCGAAAACAACAATGGACTTGGTGTTTGATTTTGGGCTGAGTCCTTTATAATCCTATCCAATCATGTATATTCAGTTGTTATATTAAGAATGTAAATTGAGATATATTTAAGATACGAATTTGAACTCGGATTAGAATTGTAACTCACAAACCCTAATGATGTTGACCTATCAAGGAAACTGAGAAGAAGGATTAATGACAACTAACTCAGCTTTGCTTTGTCAATTACAAGTGTCTAGGTATAAAACGGTAGAGAATAAATTAAAGGAACAATAGACTGAGTGCCCACAAGTCCACAACAAAAATCTATATGTGGATCTCATTTTTTATGGGCCCAAACCATGTTAGCACTTAGCAATATACGGATGGGACTCATGGGAGTATTAATCATTTTTCCAGTTGTTATACAGTTTTTATGGTCAACAACAGCGCTATGTGTGGATCATGATTATCAAATGAAACTGTAGTAGAATGAAAATAATATTTTAGTGTTGCTATAATGAAACTAGTTAGGTAGTGCGTGGAAAATGAAAGTAGAAAACAAAGCTCATTCAATACTGTACATTGTCAAATGAAATTGTAATGTACTTAAAATGATACTTTAGTGCTTCTATAATGAAATTAGTGTGCGTGGAAAATGAAACTAAAATTCAAAGCTATACAATGACATATATTGTCAAATGAACCTGGAGTGTAATTAAAATTATACTTTAACATTACTATATATAATTAAACTAGTGTGTGGATAATGAAAAAAAAAAATTGTGTCCATGCAATATTGTATATTGTTAAATGAAACTGTAGTAGAATTAAAATGAATGAATGATACTGTGGTTTCTCCAAAAAATTTGATAGTGCTATAATGAAACTAGTGTATGTGAAAAATAAAACTAAAAAACATAGCAATATAGTTAAATAAAACTTATGTGTAATTAAAATGATACATGCTTCATAATCCACTTTGCTATATTGACCATGGTCTACACTAAAATTTGCCTCATTTTTCACCTAGAAGGCTAGAATTTTTGCTGCAATCAATTAACCGGTCTTAAACAATTTTTTTTCAAGTCAAAAGAAGTATACTATTGTAACCGAACATTTTTTTTCTTTTTTTGGTTATGTGAGAAATTCGTTGTCACTATTTGAGGATACATGTATCATGGATAAACTACACTCTTGTGTAATAACCCCAAACCGCACGAGACCCTGGTACTATCTCAAACCTGCAGTGCTAGCACTTAACAATGGAATTATAGTATTATACCTCAAACAAATAATGGGTCCAAAATCCCTGTAAACATCGAACTAACTTAGTCCAAAATCCCTGTAAACATCGAACTAACTTAGTTACAAAGAGGTAAACAATGGAGACAACTACAAACACTTGCATGAAATTGCCGCCAAAAGCAATTACCTATGCTGCCTTGCCAAGCACTAGACTCTGATCTCTCTATATATTTTTTGTGAAACTATATATTAAATTATCATTTAGGGTTGTTGCATGTTTAGCAATGGAGGTTTGAGAATAAAATGATTAAAAAAACAAAAAGCATCTCTAAACTTGTTCCTGCCTAGGTTCTTTAATTTGTCTAAATCGATCAAACAAAGCCACAAAATTTTTGGAATAGGCCGGTAATTTGACCTCTAGTGATTAATTTCATTATAATCCACTAAGGCACTAAATAACAAAAGAGAATCTACAACGTTCCAAGTTTCACTTTAGTGTGAGCTATTATCTATTGACTTTTTTGGTTTGATCTGATCAACTATAGACAACCTGAATTGGTTTATCTCTTTATTTTCTTTTACCTGTTAAGATTATAAGGCCAGGGGAGTCTCACCTAGAGGACATTCTTGAATAACGATTACAAACTTTCATGTAAATCAAAGAATTTAGAACCCGAAGATTATAAAATCATTATCCTCTAATTCTCATTGTAAAACGGCGATCACTACAACCCCATCCAACCACACTATAAGTACACACTCCTAATGCATTCTCAAAACCAATAAATTAAATTAGAGAAAGTAGATAGAAGAAACTTTGAGATACAAAAAAAATGGAGTTTTCTTGCCAAGATTTCAAGGTTGGAAAATGCGGAGGGCAAAAGGTGGTGGACGGAGAGAGCATGCCGCTAGTGTTGAACCCTGCGGAGCCATGTGAGAACAGGGTGGATTCATTGCTGGAATCCCTGGAGAAGAACAAGGAATGGTTTGAGAAGATGATCATCAAGAACAGTGCTGTGCTTCTCCGGGGGTTTAACGTTGAGAATGCCAAAGAATTCAATGATATCATTGAGGTTCTTGGATGGGAAGACATCCGCTATGTCGGACCGGCGCCGAGAACTCATGTCTACAAGAGGGTTTGGACGGCCAATGAAGGGCCCCTCTCTGAGTTCATCTACTACCACCATGAAATGGTCCTGGTAGGTTCACTTAATTGATGTCATCATCATTTAATTTAAGGGTTTTTGATGGCATCACTATTAATATACTATCCCTACACGAATAGCTCCATTGGTTCTTGGTTTACAGATTTTGTTTTAGTAAAGATACAGAATTGAGTTCTGCAGACAACTCATCTTATTGTAGGGGCTCTTTATGGACACCAAACACGAGTTCTCTCTCTTAATGGTTGCTTAGTCACTGTGATTTACCTATTCATACTAAAAGTGCAATTATTATACCATGAATCAGGGTCTTTCTTGTATTATAGATCTTGATTCATTATGTAGACACATGATTTGTATGTTATTTTGAACTAGGTTCACCTTTCAAAGTAGACTTTGATCAATGGTATAATTTGCCCTACATAGTAGGTATGTGGTGGTATACTTTCTTCCCAAAAAGTTGAATCCCCAGCCCTAAGGGCACCATGCCCAAGGCCAGACAGAGAATTTGAAGGATATAAATCACGATAACTCAAATAAATACATAGGCCAGACATTTACTTATTATGTACAAGAAGTCCATCATTTTTGGATCCTGATCTTTCTTTCCAAACTTCACTTGTAACCAATTGAGCTGCCCATTGGGCGACGTGGCTGTATTAGTGTGTTAAAGCCCATTAATTTAAGAGGGTAAGTTTTTAGTGCCATTTAATTTGTTGCATGCATGCAGTTCAAGGAAAGCCCAAAGAAAGTGATATTGTTCTGTGAAGTGCCCCCGCCGGAAGGCGGGGAGACGCCCTTTGTTCCGAGCTTTAAGATCACAGAGAGGATGGTGGAGGAGTTTCCAGAAGCTGTGGAGGAAATGGAGAAAAAGGGACTCAAATATACATTCTCTGCTCCCAGCAAAAGTGATGTTGGTTCAATGAGAGGTCGAGGATGGGAAGACGCTTTTGGAACCTCAGATCCCGTAGAAGCCGAAAAGCGGTAAATTTCCCAATCCCGACCACATGTTCTGTCTCAACTAAAAGTCTAAATCGACACTGACAGATAAAACCCTAATTTGCAGGGCAAATGGGCTGGGAATGGAGGTGGAGTGGCTGCCGAATAATGGGATGAAGACGATCTTGGGACCTCGGAAACTGACGAGGGTGTTCGAGGGGAGAAAAGGGCGGCGGATGTGGTTCAACACGCTGGTGGGGATGCACGGGAAGGAAATCAGCTCTGCAACAATGGCGGACGGGAGTGAGATAGACGCTGGGGTTGTAAAGAGATGTGGAGAGATCATTGAAGATGAAAGCATTCAGTTCAAGTGGGAGAAAGGAGATGTTCTCTTCCTTGATAACATGGCTCTCTTCCATGGAAGAAGACCCTCTCTCCCACCAAGAAAAGTTCTCGTTGCTACCTGCAAATAAGTTCAACCAAAGTGTTTTATGTCCTCACAAATAATACAGTGTAACCCCACAACCTCAATCAAGTTGTCTCGATAGCTAAAAAGTTATTAGTTAATTATGGACAACTTTAGATTGGTTTATTTCTTGTGACCATTTGATTGTTAAAGTCACAAGGTGTGATTACACTCTAGTGCATTGTAACTTTGTAAGGTGTGTGGGTACTATAAGTAGAAGCAAACTAAACCAAATAAAGAAAATATATTTCAATTACAATTCAAACAAGGAACATGGAAAAAGTGGTACAATGAAAGAGTTTAGTATTGTGAAAGTCGTGAAAACCAATGGTCGTGTCCGGCCAATAATGCCTACCTTTTCTAGCATAGTGTTATGACTAAAGAGTAAAGGCTAATGGCTCTTTTCAAAAAAAAAAAAAAAAAGACTAATGGCATAATTCATTGCATTAATTAATTCCTCAAAAGTTCCGTGGACGACTATGCTAGTTGCCATTTGCAGAAGCAAGTGAAGCTATTATTAGTTATACCTAATTAACAATGATATGATCGTCGATAAATATATGTTTGTCTATTCTGTCAAATCGCCATTTTCTCAGTCAACAGCTAGCGGATTAAAATAGGACGGCTACGGCTGCTAGCTAGTATTCCGATCCTCTTTCCATATGAAGAGTTGACTTTGGACAATATGCATGCTTGCCTGCATTCCAAGTGACATTTTATATGCCAAATTTTTATTTTATTTGGCTAACTACTCTGAAGTTTGGAGAATTGAGTTCAACGTCATAAAATATGATAATAAGTTCATGCATATCTTCTCTTGTACAATAAGCTTGATTGAAAAGGGCTAGAATCAAAATCATGAGTTAGGTACATGAGTTATCTTTCACTGTATTCACTCGACCATCTCTTTTAAAAGATACACATATAGAATCAAGATCAAGTGCGAACTGTCATTCCCGAACCTGCGAACTACTGAAGGACTACATCACACCTAGCTATTACACGAGTGCACACAGACCTGGAGGAGTTGTGGTGCATTCCTTCAGTTCGCACCTGATCCCGGACATATATATCCTGCCCCTAGAGCCACTTCAAAGGTAAATCGCGAGTCGCGCAATCAACCCACCGGTCAGACTCTAGTATTCATGCGCACATAAAGGATCCAATCCACACACTCTATCATCCTGGACCTTTATCTCATTCATGTTTCCAGTGAGTTGAGATTCGGATCCCACACTATCGTCTTCAGTCTTGACATCAAGTTAGGCAACGAGTAAATATGTTAAACCTGGGAGGACATTGTATTTTTTTGTGAGGAGAAAAATTCGCACTTGCATGCTATAAGAAAGTGTAAACAGTGGTTGTTTTTTACAGTATAGTATGCGTTACTCATTTTGTCTATTTATTAATACAAATAGCAATTGTTTATATATTATACAGTAACATGTGGCATAACGTCGAGGAACGAAATACTTGCAATCCATAAACACCAAAGTTTTCAACAAAATTGAATAAATTTTCTAATAAATGACACATACATTGTAGCATACGTGCAAGGAAAATGCAACCAAAATTTCTCCACCAGATTCTTGAAAATTTTGCAAATTATAACCTGCCCAGGGTCACCAACAACATATCATGACTCTTCTATTAAATTTATTTATAGTAATTTTTATTTTGAATTATGAATACACTTTTTTTGCCCCACAATGGGTGACCGAGTGTGTAGAATTTTTATACTTAAACATTACAAGTTCGATTTTTGCCAACACCTTGATTGAATCTCTTAACATGATCCTATTAATACGATTTACCTATTTTGTGTGGTTTGCATGCAGACTATTACAGAAAGCGGGACATTGCATTTTTTTTCATCCAACTCCTCTCTCCATCACCCTCAGCTCAATCTTTTTTGCCGAACTCTATACTTACCCATACTTACCCACAGTGCTCAATGATATTATATTCTTGTGTGTGTCAGTGTCCACACACACACATACATATATAAATAAACCCCAAAACCCCCTTTTTCTTCATGTTCAATAATTCATTATTATATTACCACCTCATCTTATAACCAAAAGCCTAAGAAGAAACCAATTTCATGGCTTCTTCTTCTTCTTCTTCTTACAAAACCCTACGTTTTTTGTGTTGCATTATTTTCGTCTTTCTTCTCATTTCAACTCATTTTGGTTCAAGCATGGCTGCTAGGCCGGGAGGAGCGTTGATGGAGGAATATCATGTAAATAAGCACAAGTTAAGGAAGGGTTTGTGGCTGAATTCTCTGCCTAAAGGGACTATAGCCCCTCCTTCTGGTCCTTCCAATAGGCACAACGCTGTTGTGGACTCCACACCACCAAACTAGCAAAGAATTTTACCCTTGCACGTACCCTTTTCGAAACACAACTCAACTAGCTAGTTGATTAGTTCAAAGAAGGGTTAATAACTTTCGGACACCTATGTACAAGCACTTTAGGAAATATACACATGCAGGCCGTGATTCTAGGGTACTAGGGTTAAGTTCAATCTTTAAGAATTTTTCCCACACCTTTTTCAGTGTTAGCACATGACAATTTTTTAGTTTGAAGTTTTGCATGCGTCGAAAGGTTTTGCAAATCGATGATGGCTAGATTTTCTTGTACACTAGCATGATAAGATCGAAGTTAGTTTCTTAGCTTTTTTTGGTTTGATGAATTTAAGGATATATTGTGTGTAAATATTTAGTTGATGTCTATGTTTTCTTGTACTTACATGATAAGAAGATGTTGATTTTCTTGGTTTGATGATTTTTTTTTAAGGTTATGTAAATATTTATTGTGAAATCAATATAATGTATTCAGATTTGAGAGTACAAGCTAAGCATATAGACTGAATTCTAAACCCTAAACTGTACTAGTCATCTAGATTATGAAGCTTTGCATGTTGATCTATTACAATGTATGAAATTTTATTATTTATGATTTAATTATTCCATTACGAATTAATTAGATAAAAATCACATTAAATAATATAAAAAATTGTATAAATAATTGAATAAGAAAATGGAGCTTAGATTTGCTTGCAAGAATAATCCTCCTTCTTATCCATTATATTGGCCATGCAACCGAATTGAAATTAGGCAACTTTCCCTTTTGGGAGGGGTCCTAAAGTACATATCAACTGTACTATGATATTAACTCATTTTGATTGTCACTCAAAATAATACTCCCATGTTCCAAAGAGGTGACCGAGTGAATGGAACATGATTTTTGTATTAGAAAGTCATGAATTCGATTCCTGCTAGCAACGTAACCTCTCAGTCGAGTCCGTCGCATAGGACAATTTACCTCTTCTTTGAGGTTGGTCGAGCTAAATAGCCTATCACACATGACAATTTACATCTTCTTTATGGTTTGCAGACTATCATACAAGAGCAAATTAAACAAGTAATTAAAATGTATGTGATTTAACTAATAAGTTAAGAAATTGTATAAAAAGTTCTGTTAAATATAAAAATAAGTTTAAAATTTACAAGAAACTATTAAAAAGATCAAAAGTGAATTAAAAGAATTAAATTAATATTGAAATAATAAAAATATACAACTAGTCAATTAGAAAAAAAGTATTAAAAAGATCAAATTAAAGTTAAAACTCTTTGCACCAGTCTATTCAACCACATCAAATGAACAGTTGGTACAGCATGCATTTTTACCTACCTCAGCTTTCCTGTTTAATTATTGCCTAAATGTTAGTCACTAAACAACTGAAAGTTATCACAAATATGATTTGAAGTGCATGTTCATCACTGCCAATTACCAAACTTTTACTATATGATGCATGATATTTCATCAAACTATATTTATATAATATGTATGCTTGATTTTTTTTTTAAATATATAAATAACAAGGACGGGGCGGGTGAGGTCTCCCTATTTCCAAATGTTATCACCATCTCGGTTTCCTGGGGAGGCAGAGAATCTAGTTCCTTATTGAGGGTTAGGTGAAATTGGCGTCCTTACCAAAATTGTATTGTTACCTACTAATAAGGTTTTGAGAAAAAAAAAAAAAGAAAAGAGGATAATTTTGATCTACTAGCAGATAAAGTTGAGCCCAAGTGTTTCGGGCCTTCACTACATGGCTTCTTTAGTTTTTAAATACAGTTATACAGATTCATATTCACCAAGGGTTTCCAATTTGAATGATATGGGCTCCATTAGGTTTATTTTTTTTATTATTTTTTGTTCACCCTTTCCACATGGCTCTAAAAAGCTGAAAAAACAAACACCATCAATCTTGCTCTTATAGCTAAGTAAGATTAAAGTAAGTGTGAAAAAGCTGAAAACTTTTGAAAAATCATGAGCTAGCTAGTAACATCAAGAATATAATGGGATTTGTGTGAATCCCAATGGTTGAGGTTCTGCCCCAGCTTGCACCCAACAACTTCTGATAAATTTTTTTACTTTTAATTAATTAATTTTGGTCTTTTGCAAGATTGACAGTGGCAGCACCTTCTAATCCCAGCCCCATTGTCTATGATTCTCAACATTGACTGTACCTAACCACTCAGGCATGACCACACTGTCACCATCCACCTTGAACTATGCAAACATTTAAAAGAAAATAAGAAAAGAGAAAATAATAAAGAAGAAGAACATATATATCACTTCATATCAGTCATTAATTTAAGCCAAATTTGAATTTTAATTTGGTTTCTTCTTGTTTTGTTCTTTGCTTGTGTAGGAATGTAACCCACATCACCAAAGCAGCCGACAATTCAAATGATTTTGTAGTTGAGCTATTCTTCCTAATCCAGTGTTGTAAATTAAGTATTTTAATACCAGAGAACTCATAAAACATAGTATTTTTGAATATTTCAAGAGTGTTTTTGATAGAAGGCACAGAACATTTTGAAGCCTTGTGACTGTGGATAGGAAATAGTTATATCTCCTTTTTGTAGTGCTAGCTATACACATTGGATTTCTTCATTGGTTTACACCATGATCTGTTTTAAAAAATAGTCTATATATATATATATATATATATATTCATAGCGGTCAAAATAATAATTGAAACACTTACATATATGATAGCAAACCCCATGATTAATTTTTTAAGTTGGGTTTTTTAATTTGTTAGTTGCTTAGGACCACCTGATGCATCTAGCTGAGGCGTAAAATGCACACACCCACTAGCTAAGCGTGCTCGTTTCGCCCATGTAACCATTTTTAAAAATTTTCTCAAAAATTGTGCAAGCTGGCTCAAAAAATAGTTGATGAACCCTTATTCCTCTTTCAATTCACCAAAATGTTGAGAAAAATCCCTCAAAAACTTAGCAATAGCCTTGCTCTAAAGCAATAAGGAAATTAAAATTAGCATAAATTAAAACTCATAGACATTCATGATTATAATGAAAAGAATGTTGTTAAAGAATCAAGATAATGGGGTACAAGCAAATGTGACTAGATAGGTGAGAGGTAGCATGATTCAGCTCTCCCACTCATAAAACCCTCCATATATAGCAGCAAATGTGACATGATTTGATGTTAGTTGAAATCAAATGATCATTGCACAATACATTACTTATTTCATGTCAAATTATTACTACGTATTATTTTTTTTCATTTAAAATTTTATAATAACTTGACTTTAAATTAGTGGAAACGCAATATAATAATCACTATTAACTTTGGTTGTGCATGATGATATGCATAGTTTGTCACTGTGAAAGGTGAAAGGATTAAGACAAGGCAAGATTAAAAACAAGCTAAGCTGTTTGTTTTGTCGTAGGCTTTTTAAGGTAAGAAATGGACATCATCAACACGTGTAGGGGGAAAATGGAAGTTCATTATTGGGTTCGCATTAGTATGTTGCTCCTTGGTGCCCCAATCTTTTTTATCACCACTCGTGGATGCATTATGTCTAATTATTATTCCTAATCGAGTAATGGCAAATTCACTTTACTCCCACGTCAGTAATTAGTCCTTATTAAGACAATTACAGCCGAGTTGATAAGAATATTAACTTGACAATCACAATGTTTCAAATTTCACTTATAGTAGGAGCGGTCTATTGACATTTCAGTTTGGTCAGTTAATTATGGACAATCTAGGCTCGTTTACCTTATTATGATTTTTACTAGCTATGGTCATAAAATAAAATTTATTCAGAGCGCACTTTCGAATAGAGGCAAACAAAAATTGTCAATCAAGATCAGGCACAACATAACTTTATTTCTTTTGTACTCACAAATAGTTTTCAATGATAACATATGTGAAATACTCCGTAGTTAATAAATAAACAATTAAGCAACTGCATATATAGTCGGACACTCCGACCAGTGTTGAACCTAATAATGCACTTTTAAATAGTTAACTCTTGTATACATGTGTGATGTTAAAGAGTTTTTAATTAAACTTTTCTTGAGCAAACATCGGAAATGTGATCCAAATTAACTACATTAATCTAACAAAATCAAATGTATTACAATAGTGAATATACCTCAACTAATATAATACACGATTTGAATGAAGAAAATAGTTAATAGGCTAGGCAAACTGACAAGAATGTAATCTTGAATGAAGAAAAAAAACTCGGCATAGCTTTGGACAGAGCAAACATCAGAATCTTGAAACATCAATTTTGTACTCCCAAAATGGGCAGACAAATATGCTTACATTTGTCTTTCATTTTACCAAAAGAGACGGGAGAATCTATACATAGATACTATCCCCCATGCCAAAAAACATGACACTGCAAAATACAAAATCATAGTACTAATCATAGTACCCACCACAGTACGTACTACCATAACTACATACATACTTAATTTATATATTTATAAACTTCAAGCTTAACAAAATAAATACCCATTAAAATACATTACCTAATAATTACTAATTAATTAAACTAAACCCTGAGTAAATAGAAGCTGAGCTCTGGACCTCCATGGCCATCTGGATTCATCATGTAGAAAGCTTCAGAGTCTTTGGACCCCACAACTCTTTCAAACTTAGCCCTCATGTACATCAGCTCGCCGCCGTCCGGTTTGACGCCGTCGGAGTCTTTCGCCGGCAAGACGCCGGCGCCCATCGAAATCGGGCCGATGGAATTCAAAACCTTCCACTCGTCCGGCCCGCATTCCCTTCTCACGGCGAACCCGCATTTCCGGCCGTTACAGTAGGTTCTCCAAACCGGTTCGTCAAGAATCTTGCCCGGTTTTTTCCCGGTTCGCCTCTCGCACTCCAGCGCCACCCGCACCATCCCGGACGCCATTTCCCGGACCAGACCGCTGGTCGGCATGGCCAGCTCGACCAGAAAAGCCGGTCCGGTTCTGGGATCTTCCTGGAACGCGAAAAGCACGTGGCCACGGCGGTGGCCGAAGAGGGTGCCGACGACTCGGGTGCCCAAACCGGACGAGACTTCTCCGGTTCTCCTCTTACCGCCGAAAGTAAGAGCGGACCGGATCTTGGAAACCGCCGTCCTCCGGTTCGGTTTGGGCGGCCGGGGAACCGCCAAATCAAGCTCCGGGAGCCTCCGGTCCGGTAATTCGGAGTGGAAAGTGAGAATCTCCTCGCGATCGTCGTCTTCTCCTTCTTCGATCTTCTTTCTCCAGTTAAAGTACCTTCTGGAGAAAGAGAAGGAATCATTTGGGTTTCTAGCCATGATTGTTTTCATTCTCGAGAATGAAGGCAAAAGTAGTGTAGTGGAGGAAGATGGGAGGTGATCAGAGTGGATTAAGTGCGGCGAAAATGAAGTCCTACGAGGCACCAAATGGCGTATTAAATAGAGTGACAAGCGTCAATATAATGTGACACCGTGACAGTAAAAATCTCATTTTTTTTTGCATATATAAAAAAATCTTCAAAACATTAATAAATATGAAATAAATGACACTAATTGGATTCTTGCCAACATCATCTCAATCAAATCATCCAGATAGTACAATGTTGTTTGGAAACTAGTGATAGGGCATCCACATTAGTGGATTATTCACGATTTTTGATCTAACAGTTGCCAACACGGAAGGGAAAGGGTGAATAATAAAGAGAACGTGGGAGTTCTTCCAGCAAAGAAAGGAGTTTTTACAGAAATGTGGGACCCACTGTTTAGACTTGCCATTCGCGCCGCTGAAACGCGGCTATCACTACTGCGCCCGTACACGCACCCGCTAGGCGCGTTATTGTGTTTAGACTCTTTTTTTTTTTTTTTGAAAGCAGCTTTATTTATTTTTTTCTTTTTCCTCTTCTCTGTCATCTCATCTTTCTTAGTCACACTTACAAAAACTACTAAAAAATCATACGAACCAATTCAAAGATGTAGCGCGCTATAATTATTTGGGCATTGTTATGTTGCTTGATCAACTAACCATACTAGCGAACCAAAGAAAAGAATGTTACTATCATCAGTTTATTAATATGATGAATTGGGAAGATAGTATAGGGATTAGAATATAGGATGGAGAAATAAAAAAGAAAGATGAGGGGCATGAGGAGTAATGAGGTGTTATTGTCCTGTGAGTGGGTTATGCATGCGGGAGGGGGCGGGGCCTAGCTGTGCGGAGAAGAAGGACTACTGCCAAGGGGACAGTGTGTTGGGACCTTGGGGGGTAGGGTTAAGGACACTCTGACTTCCCTTGGAAACACTCCAAATTTGCACCTTAAATCAAACCAAACCTACTATACACAATTTCACAACATAGAACAAAGAGCCTTCTCCAATAATCTTTATTCTTCAATTCTTCTTCCTTGTCTAATTTTGTTATTTTTTGTATGTATACTAATAAATTTTCATCATAAATTCAAACTTCTCGAGCAATCAGGAGCAGAAATTAGATCCTCGAATCAAATAAAGATGTAATATTTATACTAAATTCGTTCTGAAATACTAAGTGTCAAACCCGCCATAATTATAAAACAACATTATATTTTGTAAGATAACATCTTGTCTGTTGTGTAGTAATCACAGGCGACAACTCCATGCTTAGTATTTAATGCCATTTGAAGTGAGCCTAGAAAGTTTGGCTTAGCTTTCTAATGCTTGGACCATTTCATTATGCTTCTTGAATTATTTATTAGATTAAACTCATTATATATACTATTGTGAGACTCAATATTTCATCACAACAAGAAGAACAAAAATGTAGTTCCCTTAAGATTTGAATGTTTTGGATATTTGAATATATATATTTTTAATTTCTACATTCTATGCCTTTTTGAATACCAATGAACTAACAGCCTAGAGGTCAATTACTTGTTGAATTAGTCAAACTATTTTAAAAAAGATACCAAAATTCAGACAGATCAACTAATCTTCATCTGCCACCAACTTAACGGATGGATCTGAGAAGAGGGTAGGTCGATTTGTCGTCATAATATATATATATATATATGTTAGAAATGTCTAAATCAAAACCAAAGCCCCCAAAACTAATCTTTTATTTATTTAAGAATGTCAGGACAACAAAACGAACAACTATTCGTTAAGGTCCCCTACATGTTCAAGAGTTATTGGTTGTGTTGATTAAAGAATTAAGCTGCTGTATGGAAATAGAAATGGCATGCTGTTTTCAAAAAGAAAAAGAAATGGCATGTGAGCAACCACAATCGAGTCGATCAGATAATTGATTTGGTAACTCAGCTCCAAAGTACTAAGTTTAATTTATTTTCTTGTGTTAGTTGTCTATTGACTTTTTCTAATTGAGCTCATAAGTTATGAACAATATATGTTAGTTTACTTTTTTATTGTCTCTTGTTGACTTAGGTCACAAGGGCGGATTTCACCCAATATGGATTAACTTTCTTGATTTCAGCCTATCAATACAAGTATATAACTATGGTATAACTTGCAATTTTGTCTTGCATGCTTGGAAAAAGAATTTTAAAAGTTGCAGCTAATACCAATGGGCCTAGTGATCATCTATCTTGTTACAATTTGAAATCCATTGAAAAGGAATTCAAACGAGGTAAAGAAGTCAGGTCCAATAAGTCCATATTGACATTACCTCTAACAGCAAGGCACTTTATTGGGCTTGTTATTGTCATTGGGAAAGAGCATTTCAACTAATATTTTTTATACACCTAGAACTAGAATATAATAGAAATGAATAAGTAATAAACAGCTAGTGATATAAAAGAAAGAATAAAGTCTTTCTTATATATTGATAATGAAGTAATACATAAGCACAATAAGGCTTATTATAGGGTGACCAAGACAATAATTGACTAAGAGAGTTGGATAGCTTTGATTAATTCTAACTTCTAAGTTATTACAAAGTATAGTGATATAAAGATGATTTAGGAAAGCGAAGCCCGGAGGGTATTTATAGTGAGGTCTTTTAACCTATGTCATGATGATAGAGTACAAGTGTCATTGGCATTACAAGGTTTGGTTTGTGGACGTGGCCAGTCAATCAACCAACATATTAGCGTTGTTAGATAACTAAGGCAATCTAGTTCAATTGTACGGCAAACATAGGCTGAGCTAATTCGACTTTCACTAAGCAAGTTGGCCTAACTAGCTAGTGAATCTCCTGGCTAGGTCAAGTCGTTCCACCTCTCTTCAAAATGCTAACCCTTTGAGGCTAATTTGATGGACCTACTATTCTTATTATCAACCGAACTAGTTAGACTACCTATAACCAATCAAGTACTAAAATATATATATATTTTTGTCAAGATAACATATGGAATTATGAAAACAGATTGCACGGCATTTGACATTTATTGATGAGAAGCTTTTGGTTGAGTTTTTCACATTTGTTGTAAAGTGGTGTCAACTTGTACACTCTTATCCACTTCTATAACCCTCTAATGTATGGATAGCTAGCTAGGTACAAGAGAGATGAATGATATGAAGGAATTGAGTGGTGGATATACTAATTAAAGCTCTAGTGGTCATCTTCAATTCTACTTCTACCAAATAATATAAAGCTAAGTCATCTACTTTCCAGGGTTTTAATCTTCTTCTGATGGCCACATACACGTGAGAAGCAAGATGTTCCTTGTCTTTTTCCTTTACTCAAAATCGTTCTTTCAAGTTTGAAAAGGTCACAAATAGAATTGCACTTTCAACTGCATGCCTTCTCTAAAGGTATCAAAGGTATATACTAAAGCAAATTACACAAGATTCCATTTTACATATTTTGTATACAGTGCCCCTTATTTAATCTTTTATTCATTCTGAGGCGTGACAAGTGAAGCATGTGCTTCATTTCAACTAAAATCCTAAGCTGATAGTTGGATGAGGTTGACTTTACTACCAAATTGAAGCATGTGTTCCATTTCAACTAAAAAACCTAAGTTGGTAGTGTTTATATATTATATTGCTCAACCGTGCCTATAATAGCTCTTATTCAGAAAAATCAGGCTCATTATTGCTTTTTAACATATACATCATTTACAAGAGTCGAATTCAATCTCGGATCTTTACTAGGATGTGTTTGTTTTAAAACAAATTTAGATTAAGTATCAAATCAAATCCCATGATTTTAATGTCTACTTTTAGACTTTGCAACCAAAGTGGGTTTGGTAAGTAAACATTTCAATATTATTTCCCTTGAAAGATTCCTACTCACTTGAGTCTGTACTTCACTCACTTTCCACTTCAACACACAGTCCCAGCATACCAATATACAAATATATAATTTGTTGCCTATCTAAACAAAATCAGATAAAATATGATTTTTAGGTGCTCAATTCTTGAACGAACATGGTCTTACTTTGTAGTTTATAACTTATTACTCGAGATAATTTTTTATCAATATTCCACCATGATCAAATAAAAAACCAAGTTCTTAATCAAATTTAATTTTGTTTGGTAGAATACTAGAATTTACCTTGATAATTAATCATTGAAGGCGTAGGCAATAATCAATTCCCTTTCATGTGGTCTAGAGCAGAAGTGAACACGTCAGTTTCTGTCAGGATCCAGAGAACACAGTCCCTCCTATAGTATAGTGTCTCTATAGCCTACACTCTCACCATAAACCAACCACTCTTAGCTTCTTCCTTCTCCTTTCTTCCACCACAGTGAAATATATAGATACAACAACTGTACGTATACACGATGGCAGACACCACCGACGACATAGCGGAGGAGATATCATTCCAGAGCTTCGAGGATGATTGCAGGCTGCTTCAAAGCCTCCTCAATGATGTTCTCCACAGAGAATTGGGCCCCAAATTCATGGAAAAAGTTGAAAGGACTCGTTGCCTTGCTCAAGTTTGAATCTTTCTTAACTCTTGCTTTCTGGGTTTGTCTTGTTTTTCTTGCATGTGTGATGGGTATAAAGATTCATGGTGGTTCTTGATTTGGATATTCCATGGAATCTTTGTGTCTTTATTCTGTTCAGCTGTTTTTGTAAAGCATATGTTTTTGATAGTCATATGTTGATTTTGTGCAAGATAATCAGCAAAGATTGTAATTTGGTGATGGATTAAACTTGGGTTTTATGTAAATCTTATATTTGAGTGGAATCTAGGCTTTCAAATTGATTGCATAGTGAAAATGTTTATGATGTCAGAGTGCCTGTAACATGAGAACAGCAGGGATTGAGGACACAGCAGAGCTTCTTGAGAAACAGTTAGCATCAGAGCTGTCGAATATGACGCTCGAGGAGGCGCTATCGCTTGCCCGGACATTTAGTCATTATCTCAACTTGATGGGCATTGCAGAAACCCATCACAGGTGGTTTATGTTTGGTTTCAATCTCAATTCTCAGTCATTCTATTTGGTTTTAGACCATTTAGATTTCAACATTGTGAACTACTTTCAGAGTTTCAGCAAGTATTTTTGGGTTTTAGATCTTTGTTTCTGTGGCGAAGAAGCTAAATAAAGATGGTCTGGAACTCAAACTAAGATGTTTTTGTAGAGTACGGAAGGCACGAGGAGAGGCACAGCTATCGAAATCGTGTGATGACACTTTCAATTGGCTTCTGCAGAGTGGGATTTCTTCAGATGAACTGTATGACACTGTCTGCAAGCAGGTGTGTACTGTGTAGTGCAATTCGTGTTTTTAAACCGACTTGTAACAATAATTGTGCAGTCATATGGTTCATTTTGTCACTGTTGTTTCTTCTTCTCTTAGGAGGTTGAGATTGTCCTTACTGCACACCCCACGCAAATAAACCGCAGAACCTTACAGTACAAACACATTAGAATCGCGGTAATTCTTGTCCAGATTTCATTAAGTTGAAGAGTTCTATAGTTTTCACTTCAAGCTACCAATTGTCTGCATTGCCATAAAATTATTGTCTTTGCAGCACCTTTTGGAATACAATGACCGGCCTGATCTTGGGATTGAAGATCGAGATATGTTGATTGAAGATCTGGTAGGTGTTTCTTTATAGTGACTGGTTTAAGAGCAGAAAAATGAAAATGTTAAATTTTCTGTAACCCCTTATAGGTGAGAGAGATCACTTCAATATGGCAGACAGATGAGCTGAGGCGACACAAGCCTACCCCAGTTGATGAAGCCCGGGCTGGTAATCTAATGGAAGTTTGAATATTCTGCGAATTTTACACAATTACACTTTATGTCTATATATTCAGAAATTAAAACCAATATATTTAATTTTCCAGGCTTAAATATTGTTGAGCAGACACTTTGGAAAGCTGTGCCACATTATCTACGACGTGTTAGCAATGCTCTGAAGAAGGTTTCTTTAAAGCTGATATTTTGGATATTGTGATTTGTGATTGAAATTTTAAGGTATTGTATGATATGCCCTTTTAACATTTCAGCATACTGGAAGAAGTCTTCCATTGACTTGCACACCAATAAAGTTTGGATCTTGGATGGGGGGCGACCGAGACGGAAATCCAAATGTCACATCCAAGGTAATTTCCCAAATGTAATGCTGCAATTCTTCTATGAAATCAACCCTCAAAGGAAAGTTTTTTTATCTGAAAGGTCTGTTTTTTCAGGTTACAAAGGATGTCTCTCTTTTGTCCAGATGGATGGCAGTTGATCTCTATGTACGAGAAGTTGATAGTCTGAGATTTGAACTTTCAATGAATCAATGTAGTGGTGAATTATCAAGATTGGCACATGAAATCTTAGAAAAAGGTCTGTTTTGTGAATCCTTTTCTAGTTAAAAACATTGCTTTAAGGTTGTTGATAGAATTGTAACTTAAATCTGTCAGAAAATGCACCGGAGGATCATAATGACAATTGGAATCAGCATTCGAGTTGGAGTCAGGTAAAGCATCAAGGCCATCACGGTCCACATTTTCCTTCACAGCTCCCTACTGGTGCCGATCTACCCTCTTGTACAGGTGAGGTTCTGCTTTAGGTAGTCTACTCGTCTTTAACTTAAAAGTTGTTTTTTGCTGACTCGAAACATATCCACTGTTTGTGCTAAATCGCTCCATTCTAGAATGCAACGACGTTGAATCTCACTATCCTCGGTTGGATGTTCCTCGTAAGGAATTCAAGCCATTAAATCTCCAGGTGAAGCTGTTTGTGTATCACATTTCGTTACATTGCTGTTTGTCACATGTAATTCTTCTGTATTTGCAAGTAATTTACATCATATCTCTTACAGGATGGCCAGGCTACTTCAAAATTTACTCCTTCTGCTCCTGATTCACCTAGAAGTATCTCGAGAGCAAATGCAAATGGCATTGCCTCTGCTGTGAGTCCACGCGCCAGTGCTCAAAGGAAATTCTTTTCTGAATCTCAGATAGGAAAGAGCAACTTCCAGAAGCTGCTAGAACCGAGCTCGTCTCAGAGTCCAGGGATAGCCCCTTACCGGATTGTACTTGGGGACGTAAAAGACAAGGTAGCCCCATCTCTATTGCTTTATCTTGATTTGGTCTGTTATGCTATTCCATTACTCGATATATATAAGCTTTCCATCTTATTCCCCAGCTCATGAAGACACGGAGGCGACTTGAATTACTACTTGAGGATCTCCCTTGTGATTATGATCCTTGGGACTATTATGAAACAACAGATCAGCTTCTTGAACCACTACTACTGTGCTATGAATCACTGGTAAAATCACTAAAATCTTTCAATTCCACTGTGATTGTAGTGATGGAGGAAGGCCATATTTCGATAACAATTGAATGCCTATTCTTTGCAGCAATCGTGTGGAGCTGGGGTTCTAGCCGAAGGTAGGCTTGCTGATTTGATCAGGCGAGTTGCTACATTTGGGATGGGATTAATGAAGCTCGACCTTCGTCAGGTAATTAACCGGGTTTAGGGCCAAGATACTTCAGGAGAATATATATTTACTCATTCTATGATGTTTCAGGAATCTGGCAGGCATGCTGAAACACTCGATGCAATCACCACATACCTAGATATGGGTACTTATAGTGAGTGGGATGAAGAGCGTAAACTGGAATTTCTGACTAACGAACTAAAAGGGAAGAGGCCTTTAGTCCCTTTAACCATAGAGGTAAGATCATGTACTGTGGCATTTGTTTGAGTTAATTAACTGTTAAATTTCAATGCTATTATTTCTTTTTCAGTACTGTCTTGTTTGCTTTTAAAATCTGAACATTATGTTAAATGCTTGTTTGTTGTTTTGTTTACTTCTAAAGGTTGAATCCGACGTTAAAGAAGTCTTGGACACCTTTAGAGTTGCAGCTGAACTAGGGAGCGACTCGCTTGGAGCTTATGTTATCTCCATGGCCTCAAATGTATGATTATTCTTCTGATTGTAGTCATCAATTTTTTTCCCCCCGAGCTCCTAATGTTTACATTGATCGACTCGTTTACAGGCTAGTGATGTCCTTGCTGTGGAGCTCTTACAAAAGGACGCTCGCTTGGCTGTTGCTGGAGAACTCGGGAAACCATGCCCTGGTGGAACGTATGATCAAATCTCTCCTAATATTTCACCTAATGCCTCTAGCTTGACTATAACGAAAACAAAGATTTATGATCTGTTCTAGCTGTGTCGTAGTGTAATCTTCGAATTGTAACGTTTGAAACAGACTGCGGGTGGTTCCACTGTTTGAAACTGTGAAGGACTTAAGAGGAGCTGGCTCGGTGATCAGGAAATTGCTCTCGATTGATTGGTATCGGGAGCACATCATAACGAACCATAATGGGCATCAAGAGGTACATAACAACATAACATAATCGTTGAACCTTGACACACTATATGTAGGAATTTGTAGCTGAATTGCTTACCTCGGACTTGTGTGCATAGGTAATGGTTGGCTACTCGGATTCTGGGAAAGATGCAGGCCGTTTTACTGCAGCCTGGGAGCTGTATAAAGCTCAAGAAGACGTTGTAGCAGCGTGTAATGAATATGGCATTAAGGTCACGTTGTTCCACGGGCGTGGAGGAAGCATTGGTCGTGGCGGTGGTCCTACTTACCTTGCCATTCAATCCCAGCCTCCTGGTTCTGTTATGGTTAGTTTTCTGAATTTCTGGCAAACCCTAAACCAGATAGAAAGTTTAGAAACTCATTCTGTTACTTTTCATTTCAAAATGGATTGCATATGTTGATATGTCTGTCTGATAAGCCCTAAATTAGCCCATAAGTATGCGTTAGTTGTACTAATTTCTAAGTGAATGCTAGGTGTCTGTGCAAGAACGAAGCTTATTTCAGGTGTTTATGGCTTAAGGATTGGAAACCGGGACCTAATCTGAATGTTCGTTTATAATTGTCAGGGGACACTTCGTTCGACAGAGCAAGGAGAAATGGTGCAAGCGAAATTCGGACTACCCCAGGTTGCGGTTAGGCAGCTCGAGATCTACACGACAGCAGTACTACTAGCAACCTTGCGCCCACCGCAACCTCCCAGGGAAGAGAAATGGCGAAACCTGATGGAGGAGATGTCGAACATCAGCTGTGACAGTTACAGAAGCACTGTCTACGAAAACCCGGAGTTCCTCACTTACTTCCACGAAGCCACGCCCCAGGCCGAGCTCGGGTTTCTCAACATAGGAAGCAGACCGACGAGGAGAAAGAGCTCGGGGGGAATAGGCCATCTCCGGGCAATCCCATGGATATTCGCGTGGACACAGACTAGATTCGTGCTCCCTTCTTGGCTCGGGGTTGGGGCCGGGCTGAGAGGCGTGTGCGAGAAAGGCCACACCGAGGATCTTCGGGCAATGTACAAAGACTGGCCTTTCTTTCAGTCCACTGTTGACCTCATAGAAATGGTGCTGGGGAAAGCAGACAGCCCCATTGCAAAGTACTATGATGAAGTGTTGGTGTCCCCGAGCCGACAAGAACTCGGGGCAGAGCTAAGGAAAGAACTTCTGACGACAGAAAAATATGTTCTGTTGGTGACAGGCCATGAGAAACTCTCAGAGAACAACCGGAGTCTTAGGAGGCTGATTGAGAGCAGGCTTCCTTACCTCAATCCCATGAACATTCTGCAGGTGGAGATACTGAAGAGGCTTCGTCGAGACATCGATAACAACAAACTTCGAGACGCTTTGCTTATCACCATCAATGGGATTGCTGCTGGGATGAGAAACACTGGTTAACGAACTGTCCAAGAATCAAGATTGTCCTATGCCACTGTCTTTGAAGTGTAGTGAATTGTAAGGTACCCTTTTTGGCTTACTTTAAAACTATCATGGTATATATGGTTTGTGATTGTCTTGGTATAATACTATAATGCATATGTTTTGGTTGTGTTGCTTGTTTCTTTCAATAATTCATTAAAACCACCAAACAAACTTCAATTTACTGTCTGCTAAACCTACAACACCAACAGTCCTGCACATAAATTTCGAAAATTTGGGTCCAACCCTAATTAACTTGGTAATCACAAGATTACAAGTTCGGATTCCAAAAAATTACGGAGGCGTGGAAAACTTTTCTCAGGCTTTTCCACAGGCCGAACGGAGACTGGCCCTCGAGTGCAAGGACAGTATAATCATCGAAACGTGATACTGATTGTTACACAAATATAAAAAAAAAAGTAAAATTACACATTCATTACTAGCTACAACTTTTAAAAATTCTACGACAATACTTGTATTACACATGCATAACGAATAAGTTATGGAGGAGAGCTCCTCAATTACAATGGAACATAAACACTTATTGAGAGGAATACGTCATTGTAGTTATTAGGAAGCTTTGTAACCCTTAACTATTGCCTATTATAAAACCTCCCTTAACAAGAATGGAGACACACTGATTCTTGTACTAAGAACACTTTAACAATACACTTACAACTTGTTACTTATCAATTATATTCTCCGCGGGTAACATATTTACCGTCACCATCCTTCCTTGCACTGCGTAAAATTTGATTCTTCATTAAAAGCTTTCCGTCCATTATTAAGGTCGTACAATACATGATCTTTTGTGATGATAATGGCAACGCTTTGCCCAATCTGCATGGTTTAGTTTCTCTTTGTGATGATAATGGCATCGCTTTGCCCAATCTGCGTGGTTGTTTAGTTTTTCTTTGTGATGATAATGGCATCGCTTTGCCCAATCTGCGTGGTTGTTTAGTTTCTCCTTGTGATGATAATGGCATCGCTTTGCCCAATCTGCGTGGTTGTTTAGTTTCTCTTTGTGATGATAATAGCATCGCTTTGCCCAATCTGCGTGGTTGTTTATTTTCTCTTCTATTGAGAGAAGAGAAGAAAATTTAGAATATAAGACGAGAATAAGATAATAATATCATATAATCTTTATGTAATTTCCCCCTATAAAATTATATTTATTTGTAAGTAGCGGATGCAATGAATTTATTTTTAATTTTATTTTATTTTTAATACAGGTCGAAGGCCAGGACTACTTCTTCCGACCAGCTCGTTCTCATCTAAATATATGAACTTTATTTGTATTAATATTTATTATGGACAAAAAAGTTTTGAACTATGATTGAAATCAGTAAGATTAAAGAATATATAAAAGGCGAGAGGGGCTTACTTGGAGGGGTTCGGTTGATAATAGTTGATGGAGCGTTAAAATTTGTACGCTGTGGAGTCAATATTTTTGACGGATAATTTACTAGGAAATAAATATAATGATTATTGTTAGTATGAAACTTGAAAATTAGTATGCATGCAATTAAATCCAAGCATTTCGGGTAGTTATGAACAGATATTACATTGTAACAGAGTCAATAGTACTAAAAAAAATCCAAGCATTTCGGTAACAACGTTAATGGAATAACCAACGGAAAATCAAACAAGATATATATAAATAATTGATGAAAGCTAAGGTTTATGTATGCATGCAATTAACGAATTGAACGTTACCTCTTGCGGCATTTATGTTGGGGAAATTTAGAACTAGCAGCCATATCCAAATCAGCGTTACATAAAACGGCATGTTTTTTGTCATTGTTAATGTTTGTCGCAGAGAGAGAGAGACGTAGTTGGAAACAAATTCCTAAATCAGACAAACTATGTAGTCTTGAAGCAGAGATCGCTTGCTTTTATAGAATGGGTTCGGGCAATAATGGAATCCGACAATACGTTATTATACCATGGAAAGGTGTACCTTCATGCTAAATCTACGGTGTATTTTTAGTATTGGAATTATGAACTTCTAGAATATAAATTGTATTTCTATGTCAAAACACATAAATTGTGTATGTTAACATTGTGTTTGTAGTATATAAATTGTGAACATTTAGTACGGTATATAAATTGTGAACATTGACATTGTGTGTTCCTAGTATACAAATTGTGAATTTTTAAAAGGTAAATGTGAATATTTAGTATGTAAATTGTAAATATTCAAAGCTCGAGGTGGACCCGGGTGCACAGAATAATTTACGTACTTACATGATAATGTGTTTCAATGTTTCGTGTATGTAGATATAATCTCTCTCTTTTTTTTTTTCTTCTTCCTATTACATTGTAGTATCTGTTCAAATATACTTTCTCAACCAATTGAAGCACAAAGAGTCAATTCGTGTATGTAGATATAATCTCTCTCTTTTTTTTTCTTCTTCCTATTACATTGTAGTATCTGTTCAAATATACTTTCTCAACCAATTGAAGCACAAAGAGTCAATTCGTCTCCACTGAAGTCCGATCTCATGACCTCCTATATGAGAGAGTCATTACATGTCATCTGAGTACATGGTGCTTAATTGGCTTTTGAATACAACTGACCCTATTACATTGTAATAATAATTACATTGGATAGTCACAGATTTGAACCTCGATAGTGAGAGTTTAGATTCTTTAGGTTGAAAATGTATGAGAAAGTATAAAATATATATTACCTAATTAAGAATAAAATGTTTTGGAGCTTAGCGCTTGACTAAACTAAACTTTCTTTATTTTTTTTAGGATAAAATGTTTTGGAGATTAGCGATTAACTAAATTAAACTTACTCTTTCTTTTTTTGTAATAAGAGAAACCGCAGCTACTAAACCCAACAAATAAAAATAAGGAACTAAATCAGATCTCATAGTTAATTAGCTCAAAATAAAAAGGTCAATAGACCTCTCGCTGTGAAATTAAACTTATAATTTTATAGTTACCAAGTCAATATCCTATCTAAATATCCTGTCTAACTATGTTACGTAGGTGGCTGATAGTTTAGTCAATGTATCGTACCAAGTCAATAGTTTAAACTCCCACGGACCATCTGTGAAGTCAAGAAGAAGTCGTTATCTCCCACGGTCCATCTGTGATGTCAAGAAGAAGTCGTTATTTATTATTATTATTTTTTTTTTTGGAGAAAGAAGTCGTTATCTTCTTTTCATTAATTAAGTTCTACTCATGTTTTTCGATTTACCATTTAATTAAAAAGTATGAAATATATGGTTTAAAAAAAAAATCTCCCTTGTGCATACATTTAGAGTATAAATCATAGCTCAAAATGAGCTTAAATGTTTTATTTATCTCTTTGTGGTCTTTTTTCGATTAAGATAATAAGGCGATTTTACCTAAAATGCACATCATCTAGATAATAGTTACCAACTTTTCTATAAATCAAAATGATAATTGAATATCATCGAATTTATAAGTAAAAATTTAAGTAAAAAGAGTTTAATTCCTAAACAACATCATATCGAAATTAAGCATTAAATTATATTATATTAAGGGACAGAAATTATTTAACCAAATAATATTGCTTGTAATCCCTTCAAAGTTGGAGCATCATATTAATTTTGCTTGACTTGGACTTGTATTTGATAATAGGTGGATGATATAAATTGTATTTCTAAGTCAAAACACATAAATTGTGTATGTTAATATTCTGTTTGTAGTATATAAATTGTGAACATTTAGTACGGTATGTAAATTGTGAACATTGACATTGTGTGTTTGTAGTATATAAATTGTGAATTTTTAAAAGGTAAATTTTTAAAGGCGTTGAATTGCAAGGTATCTTTTTGACTTACTTTAACTATCATGGTATGGTTTATGACTGTCTTGGTGTAATACTACAATGCATATGTTTTAATTGTGTTGCTTGTTTCTTTCAATAATTCATTAAAACCACCAATGAAACTTCAATTTACTGTCTGGCAAGGTATCTTTTTGACTTACTTTAACTATCATGGTATGGTGCAAGGTATCTTTTTGACTTACTTTAACTATCATGGTATGGTTTATGACTGTCTTGGTGTAATACTACAATGCATATGTTTTAATTGTGTTGCTCTTGGTGTAATACTACAATGCATATGTTTTAATTGTGTTGCTTGTTTCTTTCAATAATTCATTAAAACCACCAATGAAACTTCAATTTACTGTCTGCTAAGCCTACGTTGCAACACCAACAGTCCTGCACATAAATGTCGAAAATTTGCGTCAATCCTAGTTAACTGGGTAACCACAAGTTCGGATTCCAAAAGATAACGAAGGAGTGCAAAGCTTTCCTCGGGCCAAACAGAGATTGGCCCTCGAGTGCAAGGGTAAAAGGGAGCTTGATTGCAAACCCACTCATCGAACAGGGACGAAAGTCAGCCAAAGTGATCTGAGGTTGCCGAGTGAAAGGGCTATCGCTCAACTGATAAAAGTTACTCTAGGGATAACATAGGGGCTAATCTTCCCTAAGAGTTCACGTCTACGGGCCGGAAGGCTTAATTGGCACCTCGATGTTGGCTCTTTGCTACCTAGGGCTGTTGTATGTTCTAAAGGTTAGGCTGTTGGGAGCGGTCTATTGATGGTGAGCCGATCAAGTTGTGGGACCAAGTCAAGAGTATAAGATGCTGACAATTTAATGAATGGTGAGATGCAGATTGTTGGCCGTGACTCGGAGGTTGAGTTCAGTATATATCATCAAAACGTGGTATTAATTGATACATAAATATAAAATGTAAAATTGCACATTCCTTACTAGCTACAACTTTAGAAAATTCTACTACAATAATTGTATTACACATGCGTAACAAATAAGTGATGAATATCTTATCCATCCATCCATCCTTTCACTGCGTAAAATTTGATTCTTCATTAAGCTTAGCTTGCCGTCCATTATTAAGGTCGCAAACATGTTCTGCTCCGATGATTGCAACTTTGCTTTGCCGGCGGGTTTAGGTTTTTGCCGCAGGATCCGGATCTTGTTTCATTGCACGCGAATTGGGGATTCAGAGCTTCGTAAGAGAGATGATCTGAAAATTAATTTAGCTAAAATACCATTAGCGTTATTTTTAATTTATAGAGGAATGATTTATTTGGATAGCAGCGGCATATTTTCTCATAAATTAAATTGAAATAAGACATAAATTAGTTACATAAACAAAATAATGCATGCATGTGACAACTGTTAGACTGGGATGATAGAAAGATGGTGAATACCGATATATATTTATTTAATTTTTTTAATAGATTTTAGGTTGGTTTCGAATATACATACTACATGTTCTTTTTTGATAATACATTAAAAATAAACTTTATCTCAAAATATAATAAACATATTAAAAATGGACTTTTTGTACTAGTATAAAGAGTTGCTATGTAAGATTATTCACTTGCAATATAAAACTTTTGCACTTTATAATATATATACTTATTATGCACTTTCAAATATCTCTTTAGGAATATTTCAAACGAATATTATTTTTTGCACTCGTAGTATAAACTTTTTTAATACTACTGACTCTACACAAAGAGCAAATACCGCCTCCACTGAGACTCGATCTCATAATCTCCATATGAGAGAATCACTACATGCCATTTGAGCACAAAGTGCTTAACTTGTAGTATAAACTTATGCATTTGTAAACTTGTAATACAAAACTTTTGCACTTTATAGTATAAATTTTTTACCTGGGCGTCTCCTTTATAAAATGAATCACGCTCTTACAAGTTTTTAATAATTATAAAATTAGCTTTTTTTTTTTTATTTTTTTTTTTACAAAAACCCTCAATAATTGATGAACTCTGATATATTGGCATGTGGCCGTGTGGTCATTCACCATTAGGTACACATAAGTGCACCACAAAGTGTTTGGAAATGTAACATTAGGTATTATGCATTGGCGCATTTCATTGTGATGTATTTTCAAACACTGTATGATGCATTGTTACATACCTAATGATGTATTTACACAAGAAGTACTATTCTCATTTGAACCCCCTCTCTATATATATATATATATATAAGGAAATAGCAAGGCAGTATACAATACATTACCTCTACTTTGACGAGCCGGCTGATTACCCTTTGGCGGGGTTTGGCCGAGGTCAGCCGATGGACCTCCATGCGATGGATGGAGCGGAGTGCCCATTTTGTCGTCCGGCGTAACTATCAAAATGAAAATAGAAGATTATTATGTTAATCAAAATTCCGGCGTACCTAGTACCTAGTATATGCCACAGAAAGAATAATGTTACATATATACCTTGAACAGCTATAATGGGGAAAATAAGGAGTAGAGATATGAAGAAGAGTAGTCTGCATATTACATAAACCTGTGCCAACTTCTTAACCATTGTGGCAGCGCTCTGGTGACGACGAGGGAGAGAAATGTAAGTATAGTCTATGGTGTAATAGATTTTATTATGCATGCACGCCCTAAATAGAATGGGTACGGTTCAGGCGATACTATTGGAATATTCAAAGATGGAATCCGACAACACTTATCCTACGGCATAATAACGTGTTTGAATGTTTCATGTGGAAAAAATAACTTTTTTTTTTCCTGTATAATGGTATAAATGTCAACTTAAAGATAAAATGTTTTGGAGGTTATTGCTTGACTAGTTTGGACTTACCTATGTTATGTGGTTGATAGTTTAGTCAACGTACCGTAGCAAGAACTTCAAGATGTCAAACTCTCACCGGACCACCTTTGACGTCAAGAAGTCGTTATGGTCTTTTCATCAAGTTCTACTCATGTTATTTTACTATTTCAAAAGTTTTAAAAAATCTCTCTTGTGCCGAATGTATATCATAGCTCAAAAGCAACTTAATATAGACTTGATACTTGATTTATATATATGCGTAACCATTTCTGTAACCAATAATGTCACTTAAATTAAAAAATGTGAGACCGTCTTACCATGAGACATGTCGGGTTAAGATGAAAATTTAATACTTATACGCACAAATGTAATACTAATTAGGAATAAATGTTTATTAATTATATTGGAAAATGTAATACTTTTAAGGAAAAATTTAATAATTTTAAATTTTGATTTAAAAGTATTATTACATTTTTTTTTCTAAGGCAAAAATTTGTGTGAGACCGTCTCACCATGAGACGAGTCAGGTCGGGTCGGGTCAAGATGCAAATGTAACACTTATATGCACAAATGTCATACTTATATGCTCAAATGTAATACTAATCAGAAATAAAATTTTTGTTACTTATAAGCGTAAATGTAATACTTTTAAGGGAAAATACAATACTTTTACATTTCGATTTAAAAGTATTACATTTTTCCTCAAAAGTATTATATTTGCCCTTATAAGTAAGAGACACTTGTCAACCTTACTTATTATGAAAAATGTATTACTTTTTCTCTTATAAGTAGCAAAACTATTCTTGATTAGTGTTATATTTGAGCATATAAGTATGATATTTGCACATATAAGTATGACATTTGCATGGTGTTTTGACCCGACCCGACCCGTCTCACGAATAAGGATCCGTAAGACGGTCTCACACAAGTGTGACCCTTTTTCAAAAGTATTATATTTTTCCTTTTAAGTACACTATTTATTTACATCAAAATATAAAAGTATTACATTTTTCCTGATAAGTAACCAACACTTTATTCATGATTAGTATTAAATTTGAGCATATATGTATGACATTTGCATGTTAATTCGACCAACTCGACCCGTCACACGGATAAAGATTCGTGTGACGGTCTCACACAAGTGTGACCCAATTAATAAAGTGGTGGATGACTCGGTAAAAAGTCACGTACAATTAACCATTATTAAAGACTGATTCTTTTAGCAATAACCCAACGTGAGTTAGTGTTCGACATTGGCTTTTGTTGATAGTCATGACATATACAAGCATCAATGGGAATTATTTATGCTGGAACTTGAAGGAAACCGTATCAGAAGAAATGAGAGCAATTCGAGGGATAAGAACTTTGATTCTTTCATGTGTCCCATTAACTATTCTTGCTTCAACAATGTGATCTGCCAATCTTGTGATGATGAGACGCGTACCGTCATAAAGAATAAGAGAATAGTCTATCTTCCGCAATAACATAACAGGTGCACCGACCTTTAATGTCAATGAATGATTAAGAAAATCATACAATGTCAAACTATTTAAGAATTTAGGGATGTGTACTTCTAATAGATTTTCACCGTCGCCTTACACAAAGAGTTACAACTTAATTAATATGTTCATCCTTTTGCAATATTCATGTCGCACATGTACTAATTAATTTGATCAACGACATCTAAAGTCGGCAGTCGGATCACTAACCTTCTAGCTGCGACTCATCAAGCGTGTCATATCTTGATCTTGAAATTTTAAAAAATCACTTCTAATGTAATCAAAACATTGAGCCATAACAGTATTGACATTGAAATTTAATTTTATGATCTATATGTATATATTCTGTGCTTTTTTTCATAAAATTAGTTTTGATAGTCAAATTGTAAAATATATTGATTTTACCAATCACTAAATTTCAAAATTTTTCAACTACTTGTTGGTCAATTATTGTAGTAATTTTAATCTAGAATTGTATTACGAATATGAGAGTAGTGAAGAATATATTTTATTATGAATTGTATTACCATATTTTAATGTACAATTGTAGTACGAATAGGAATTGTATTACCATATTTTACAATATTAGACAGGTCTTAATAGTATATTTAATAATATATGAGTGTTTTGGACGGGAAGTTAAAATGAGGGATTTTGTTTCTATTAATAGAATAATAGTATTACGTTGTAGAGAAATATATGTACTGCATTATTACGGTTAGTAATTTTAATATAGAATTGTATTACGAATAGGAAAGTAGTGAATAATATATTTATTATGAATTGTATTACCATATTTTAATGTACAATTGTAGTACAAATAGAAATTGTAATACCATATTTTACAATATTAAGTAAACCTTAATAGTATAGGAGTATTTTAGACGGAGAGTTAAAATGGAAGATTTTGTTTTTGTTATACTTTCCCATAGTGTTATTACCGTAAGCATGCATGGACGATGAAGCTAAGGAAAACAAAAGCATTGCGTAAATAGATTGGGTTTGGCGTTTGGGCGATAATATTGGAATATTCAAAGATGGAATCCGACAACACTTATCCTACGGCATAATAACGTGTTTGAATGTTTCATGTGGAAAAAAATAACTCCTTTTTTCCTGTATAATTGTATAAATGACAACTTAAGAATAAAATGTTTTGGAGCTTATTGCTTGACTAGTTTGGACTTACCTATGTTATATGGTTGATAGTTTAGTCAACGTACCGTAACAAAAACTTGAAACTGTCAAACTCCAACCGAACCACCTTTGACGTTAGGAAGTCGTTATATATGGTGTTTTCATCAAGTTCTACTCATGTTTTTTTTGGTGGGACAAGTTATACTCATGTTGTTTTACCATTCCAAAGTATGAAATATGTTTTAAAAAATCTCCCTTGTGCCGAATGTAAATCATAGCTCAAAATCAGCTTAAATGTTAGTCCCAAACAAATATATTTCCATGCTTACTTTTGATGGCCTCCAAGCAACACGTGGACCATAGTTTTTTTTTTTTTTTTAAAGGTGACATGGAGATTCAAACCCATGACCCTTACCAAATTGAAGCATATACTCTATCTCAACTAAAAGTTTAAGCTGATAATTGAATTGTACATTTATATTTATTTATTATGTGTGCTCAACAGAAAAGAAAGAAAGAATTAAAACAAATGATATAGTGATTACAGGTTTCTTTAGATGTAAAAAAGCAAAAGGTGCCTTCGGCTAGGAAGTTTAACTTGTAACATTTGGTTACTAAATAACTGTTTGACAAACTTGACTAAAGTTATCTTCAATATAAAATTTAATTGGTATTTTATGTGTTACAGTCCCTTATGAATTTAAATACAAAATTCTCTCGTTAAAAACCAATATATTGTATTAGTTTAATATTATTCAAAAATTAGCAGCATAATCAATGATCCAATGGTAAGACTATGCATAGACGATTAACATGCATGATTAATTGGATCGCATGAATAAAAGTTTGAACTAAAAACATTTTTCTTGTTCTATCCCATATAAACATTCATTGTTCTTATTATGTTTGCCTTTCGGGGCATATTATATTTATTATTGGTTTGGGCTCAGTTGACTTGTTTTCCCTTGCACGTTTTATTAGGTTTTATTTTCGATTTGAGTAATTGTTTAGAGAGACTGTAAAATGAATTGAAATTTAGTTGGAAGAAAAAAAAAAAGAAGAAACAGAGTAAAACAAGCTATATGTATATTGGCCTTACCACTTATATATGTGGCATCATTATGAATAATCAGAACTACAAGAAACTAAATTCTATATAAAAAAAATTATATATAGTTGCATCACACATAAGAAATATCTTATCCATCCTTGGGACTACATAGAATTCGATTCTTCACTATATTAATCTTGCATGCATTACTAATTTCTGCCACAATCTCTATTATAGGCTGAGCAAGCTACTGGCTTTGTTTTCTCGGCCATACAGCTTCCATAAATTTTTGTACTACACACTGCAGGAAAATTAAAATTTCAATTTCTTAAGAAAATTATAGAAATTTAATAAAACGTTTGAATATTTTTTTAATTTAAAAAATTACCCTGGCGTGAACCACTTGGTGGGTTTTGGCCGACTGCTGAATGAGCACTTGGCGATGGATGGCCCTGAACGGCGATCTTGCCCGGCCCACCTATGTTTATCAAGATTCCGACCAAACGAGTTTGATACTAATACTATAACTAAAAGTGTAAAACCTAGGAATAGGATAAACAAAGAATGTTACCTCGAGCTGCTGTGATGACGAATATTATTAGGACACCTAGTAATCGGATATATGAACTTTATTTGTATTAATATTTATGGACAAAAATGTTTTGAACCGTGATTGAAATCAGTTAGAATTATAAAGAATTGAAGGCGCGGGACTTACTCGGTGGGGTTTGGGTGAGAGCTGAAGGAGAGTTATGACTTGTACGGGGTGGAGGCAATAGTTTTGATGGATTGCCTATGAAATAATTAAATAATGATTATGGTTAGTACGAAACTTGAAAGTTAGTATGCAGCAATTAAATCCAATCATTTCTGTAACAACGTTAATGGAATAACCAACGGAAAATCAAACAAGATATATATATAAATAATTGATGAAAGGTTTATGTATGCATATATGCAATTAACGAATTGAATGTTACCTCTTGCGGCATTTGTGTTGGGGAAATTTAGAACTATAAGCCATATCAAAATCAGCGTTACACAAAAGTGACAAAACTGCATGTTTTTTTGTCATTGTTAATGTTTTTCGAAGAGATTGAGAGTAGAGAGAAATGTAGTTGGAAACAAATTCCTAAATCAGAGAGAGTATGTAGTGTTGAAGCACATGCATCAGATCGATTTCTTTTATACATGAAGCATTGCGTAAATAGAATGGGTTCGGGCGATAATATTGGAATATTCAAAGATGGAATCCGACAACACTTAGCCTACGGCATAATAACGTGTTTGAATGTTTCATGTGGAAAAAATAACTTTTTTTTCCCTGTATAATTGTATAAATGACAACTTTAAGGATAAAATGTTTTGGAGCATATTGCTTGACTAGTTTGGACTTACCTATGTTATGTGGTTGATAGTTTAGTCAATGTACCGTAGCAAGAACTTCAAACTGTCAAACTCCCACCGGACCACCTTTGACGTCAAGAAGTCATTATAGTCTTTTAATCAAGTTTTACTCATGTTTTTTTTTTTTTACCATATGAAAAGTTTGAAATATGTTTTAAAAAATCTCTCTTGTGCACGCACGTAAGAATATAAATCATAGCTCAATTAACTTAAATGTTACTACGAAATTAGTAGATTACGAGTTTCTTAGTTGAAAAAGAAGAAAGGTGCCTTCAGCTAGGAATTTGAACTTGTAATATTTTGGTTAATGGTTACTAAATAATAGTTTGACCAATATTTTATAATATTTTGGTCAATATATACTTTTGATATAAAGTTTAATTGGTATTTTATGTGTTACAATCCCTTATGAATCTAAATACAAAATTCTCCCAGCTCGTTAAAAAACCAATATATTGCATGAATTAGCTTAGTATTATTCAAAAATTAGCAGCATAATCAATGATAACCCAATGGTAAGACTATGCATAGACGATTAACATGCATGGACGCATGGTTAATTGGATCGCATAGAAGTTTAAACTCAAAACATTTTTCTTGCTCTATGGCATATAAAGATTCATTGTTCTTATTATGTTTGCCTTTCGGGGCATATTATATTATTGGTTTGGGCTCAGTTGACTTCTTTTTCCTTGGATTGCAAGTGCAATTTTTTTTTTTTTTTTTTTTTTTTGAGAACGCAAGTGCAAGTTTAATTTTATTAGGTGGATTTTTTATTTTAGTAATTGTTTAGTGAGATTGATCATTGGTTGTTACTAATAAATATAAAAAAATATATGAGTAACATTTTTAGTACCGTAAAATGGATTGAAAATTAGTTGAAAAAGAAAACAGAGTAAAACGAGCTATATATTGGCCTTAGCACTTATGTGGCATCATTATGAATAATCACAACTACAAGAAACTAAATTCTATATATATAAAAAATTATATATAGTATGCATACATAAGAAATATCTTATCCATCCGTGGGACTACATAGAATTCGATTCTTCACTATATTAATCTTGCATGCATTATTAATTTCTGACACATCCTCTCATATACTTTGAGCAAACTGGCTTTGGCTGCTGGATGCCGCCGATACATCCTCTATAACGTCTTTCACACACAGGGGCTCTTTCCAGAGTTTTGAACGACATACGGCTATGCTGACCTGGAAATTTATTTAGCTAAAATACCATTAGCGCTATTTTTTTTTAAAAGAAATTAGAATGATTGGATTAAGATATTAATCTTATCAACAAAATAACACAATGCATGCATGTAACAAACATGATTACACTACGGCAATAGAATGATAGCCACCTATGATGCATAATAGTTTTTAAGGATGAACAGTTTTCTGTTTAGGAAACTTTTTTTTAAAGAAAATTATAGAAATTCAACAAACCGTTTGAAGATTGTTTTTTAATTAAAAATAAAAAATTTAAATTGTGCATATTTAAGAAAAGTTATTTACAACTACTCTAGTGAGCAAAGAATCAAGTAAACTATTTTAGATTACTCATAGCTGATTGATTCAAACTAAAAAGAAGAATAGGTTTATAGGCCGCTTTTGTTGGGGATTGAACTTCAGTTTCTTATTTTCATGCTATCAAAATGGTGACTATAATGTTGGAATTGGATTATACACAAAATCTTTTTCCATATGCGTACTTGGTGGGTTTTGTCCGACTGCTGAATGAGCACCTGGCGATGAATGGCCCCGAACGGCGATCTTGCCCGGCCCACCTATGTTTATAAAGATTCCGACCAAACGAGTTTGGTACTAAAACTATATATAACTAAAAGTGTAAAACGTAGGAATAGGATAAACAAAGAATGTTACCTTGAGCTGCTGTGATGACGAATATTATTAGGACTAGAGATATCAAAAACAGTGTGGCCTTGGTTGTTAAACAAACCTGCGACAGCTTCTTACCCATTCTGGAAGTTGGTGAGGACGAGGGAGAGAACAAATTGCTGCAATACATTTGATTATGCAGTCTTTAAGCATAGATCATTTCCTTTTATAAATGATTATTAAATAGTATGACTATTAGTCCATACTTGGGGCAAGACCAAGTCAAGACTATAAGTTGTTGGGAATTCAATGCTTTCTATTAATTGTTAGGAACGGTGAGATGCAGATTGGAACCCCCACTTGGAGGCCGAGTCCAGTATCATCAAAACGTGATGCTGATTGATACGTAAATATAAAAAAGTCAAATTACACATTCGTTACTAACTATAACTTTTGGGGTAGTGATAAATCTATCATGATAATTGAATTGGTATCACCGCAGGTCACCTACTAAATTAGATATAGCTATAACTTTTGGCCTAGGTACTACGACCTTTACTGCAGATGCTGTAATTTCTAGCCGTTTTTTCTAGTATTATCAATTTTTTTTCCTATTGCAATGATTTGTAATTTAAGTAAAAAGAGTTTGATTCCTAAATAACATCGGATTGAGATTAAGCATTAAATTATATTATATTAAGGGACATAAATTCTTTAACCAAATAATATTGCTCGTAATCCCTTCAAACTTGGAGCATGATATTTGTTGGTTTTATCAACCACAAGGGATGGTCGAACGACTGACCAACACTACCGGAAAATAGTTTAAGACTTGTAATGAAATAGAAGTAGCGTTTCGACTGTTCTTGTATTACCAATTGCCCTCCTTTTTGGAGGTTTCATATCCCTATTTATACAAGGAGGGGAGGGGTTAATCCCTATATGGTAACCCTAAACTGCCATGAATGCGTGTGATTTCTTTCCTTATTACATTTAGTCTAGCTTTCTAAAACATCTTGATCTACTTTCCTTATTTCATCCACCAAATCTGCGCTTGATCTCCCTCGCCTTAGGAAAATGCCTAATCAGCTTCGTCCGGGCTCCTCGCTGCTCTGGCGGCTTAGTCGGCTTGACCTTCTCGCTCGGCTCGACAGGGTCTGGCTTGAGGCTAGCCAAGTCCAACTCCTTTCGATCGGCTTCTTTTGTTCAACACTTACTATATTTCCTGAGATTTTCACTCAATTACAAAGAAACATCCTGATTTACTTCGTCGACCGACCGTTGGCCGACCGTTCTCCCCTACCTCTTGCCCGGCTTCTTACCTGTCCTCTTCTCATGTAATCTTTTTCACTCGTTCTCCCATTAGCTTCGATCAGTCCGCCTACTCCTTTGGGCCGATTCTTTCCCCTGACCGAGCTTTGATGAGTCTGCTCTTACTACCTTTAACCACTTGCGCCAGCCATTTTCTCTTCCTGAGTATGTGACTCTCTATCTCCCATCAATATTAATTTTGCTTGACTTGGATTTGGACTTGTATTTGATATATATAGGTGGATGATAGTTCTGTCAATTGTTAATCAACCGTATCAAAAACTTCAAATAATCATCAACTTCTTACATATCCATCTTTAACGTTAAAAAGTCGTTAGGCTGTTTAGTCCTCAACGTTCAAGAGTTGTCTTTTGTTGTTGTTTAATGCCCAACGTTCTTTTTTGAAATTGAAACAACCACTAAAAAAACAACAATAATATTGTTTACCTATTTTAAATTCAATTTTTTATTTTCAAATTAGCACCCGTAACTCAATTGCACATAATAAGACCCTACTAACAAAAAGGAGTGGACAAGCAATGAATTAAAATGAAAACAATGACAAACCTATGCAAAAGCAAATTATCAAAATTTAGAGTAATTCCGACCAAAAGTAGTATATGCTACCTAGCTAGCTAATACCATACCAACTACAATATAAGTATTTAGATAATTGTTTTTAGAAAAGTGCAAACATTAATTTTACTAATGTCAACTATAATGAACTCCTCATATATAATCTTGCATTAATATAATTTGAATTACTTGTTTAAATACAAACATTGAACATTAAAACTTGTATATGTATATATAGTAAACAAATTTTTCAAACAAGCAGCCGGTACGTACTTCAATTCCCTTATATGGCATGCATATTGATCATCTTAATATCACAAATATAGGAAATTCTATGAGCATATACACATACATAACAAATAAGTGGTGAATATCTCATGCTTATCCATCCTTCCTTGCACTGCATAAAATTTGATTCATCATTAAGCTTTCCGCCCATTATTAATTTGTATAGTATTGATTGTTTATTTATATTACGGAGTATAAAATTGTCTAATATCAATCCCTGCATCGCACGAGTAACATACTAGTTAAAACTATAACTAAAAGTGTAAAACGTAGGTAGGTATAGGATACACAAAGAATATTGTTACCTTGAGCTGCTGTGATGAGGAATATCGGGACTAGAGATATAAAAAACACTGTGGTTGTTAAACAAACCTGCGGCAACTAACTTCATACCCATTATGGAAGTTGGTAAGGACGAGGGAGAGAATAAATTGATGTAATAAAATTGATTAAGCATATATCATTTCCTTATATAAATAATATAATTATGACTTAAACTTTTCTCCCAAACTGTCCATACGTGAGGCCAAGCCAATAGTATAAAAAATGTTGACAATTCAATGATTTCTATTAATTGTCCGGAATGGTGAGATGCAAATTGTTGGCTGTGGCTTGAAGACCGAGTCCAGTATATATCATTGAAATGCGGTGCTTATTAGTGTATATATATATAAAAGACTGCTGATTGGTATTAAATATAAAAAATTAAAATTATATATTCGCTATTATATATGCCTAACAAATAAGTGATGAATATCTTATATATCCATCCATCCTTTCACTGCATAAAATTTGATTCTTCATTAACCTTAGCTTGCCGTCCATTATTAAGGTCGAACGCATGATCTGCTCCGAAAATAGCAACTTTTCTTTGCCGGAGGGTTCTTTAGGTGTCTGAGGCAGGATTCGTATGTTGTTCCATTGCACGCAATTCGGATATTCCCAAATCCGTAACTAATACGAGCTGAAAATTAATTTAGCTAAAATTCCATTAGCGTTATTTTTAATTTAAAGAAGAATGATTTATTTGGATAGCAGCGGCATATTTTCTCATAAATTATATTGGAATAAGACAAAAAGTAATTACATAAACAAAATAATGCATGCATGTGACAAACGTTAGACTAGGACAATAGAAAGATGGTGACTTTGTGTAGTAGTTTAATTTCAAAATATAGACCAAAAATAAGATAAGAATATTATATCGTCCGATGTAATGTTGAATTAATATATACCTTATAGAAAGTTAAGACTGTTCCATTTGAAATGATGCCATTATCCTAGTACTTAATTATCAACATAAATGATTTGTTTTTAATTGTGGTTGAAAATAGTAAAAAAATGGACTTCCTTTTCACCGACATTACTGACTTTTCGATAACAGCTGATTGATGACTATGTAAATAGATTATTATGGTAATAAAAATCATTACTATATCTAAATACATAATAAGTCTCCATCAAAGTTATAGCCCTCATTTATGTTCATATCTTTAGTGCTAATCATTTTGTACATTGTGTTTTTAGAGTTGTACTATACAATTTTTTGGATAAAAATACCCTTACCGTTATAATTTCCGTTATCTTTTCCATTAACTTTACAATGCACATGCATCTACCATAACTTTTCTTATATGATTTAATGATAATAACATTTGTAGACATTATATATTGGATTAATATAATAAATAAATTTTTTATTTAGATTTTAATTAGTAAGAATTTATAAGTTATTTTTTAAAATATAAATATTGGGCATACGTTTTTGCGCATCGCGCACAGAAAAGACTATATATATATATATATATATATATATATATATATATATATGAAACGTGAAAATAAGTCAATCTATAAGTATCACTAAACTTTTTCATATTTAATACAAAGTATGTTTTGTATATAATAAATTTATATTTTACAAATATAATTAATCAATAATAATAATAATAATAATAATAATTCCTCGGCCTATCATATTTTATCTGTAATTTACTATTTATATATCGAATAAAATCCTTTTTTCCTTTGTTCATTTGTAATGTTTTCTTATAATTTTAAAGAAAATTATAGAAATTCAATAAAATGTTTGAATATTGTTTTTTTATTAAAAAATTGAAAATTTTATTTTTAAAAAATTAGTAAATAACAAATAATATTTGTGCATATTTTAAGAAAAAATATTTACAACTACTCTAACTATTAAAAAACTAAGTAAATTGGTTTAAATTATTTATAACTGACCGGTTCAAACTAAAAAGACAAATAAATCGATCGCCTTAGGGTGAACAATTCTTATTTTCATGCTATCTAGATGGTGACTATAATGTTGGAATTGGAATATACACAAAGTCTTTTCCATATATGTATATGTAATGCATTACCCCGGTGTGAAGCACTTGGTGGGTTTTGGCCGACTGCTGAATGAGCGCGTGGCGATGGATGGACCTGAACGGCGATCTTGCCCCCACCTATGTTTATCAAGATTCCGACCAAACGAGTTTGATACTAAAACTATAACTAAAAGTGTAAAACCTAGGAATAGGATTAACAAAGAATGTTACCTTGAGCTGCTGTGATGACGAATATTAGGGCTAGAGATATCAAAAACAGTGTGGTTGTTAAATAAACCTGCGACAACTTCTTACCCATTATGGAAGTTGGTGAGAACGAGGGAGAGAACAAATTGCTGCAATAAATTTGATTATGCAGTCTTTAAGCATAGATCATCTCCTTTTATAAATGATTATTAGTAATTTTGTATGACTATTAGTCCATACTTGGGGCAAGACCAAGTCAAGACTATAAGTTGTTGGCAATTCAATGCTTTCTATTATATTAATTGTTAGGACCGGTGAGATGCAGATTGTTGATTGCGGCTAGGAGGTCGAGTCCAGTATCATCTAAACGTGATGCTGATTGGTATGTAAATATAAAGAAGTAAAGTTACATATTCAATTCGTTACTAATTATAGTTTTTGGTCTAGTGATAAACGATTGAACCTGACAATTAGTATCACCGCAGGTCACCTACTAGCATGGTTGAAAAAATTGCTAGGCGCTCCACAGGCGCTCGGGGAGCGCCTAGCGCTTAGGACGCCTAGGCGGGGATTAATTGACGCCTAGGTGCCCGTGTACTTTTTTATTTTATTTTCTATCTTTTAAAAATTTATTTAAGTAATTTAATTTTTAAAGACTAATAATTATAAATTATATAATATTTTAATAGTTAATACTAAAATATTAAATATTAACCTAAAACATATCTAGAGTTTGTACAATTTAGAGTTATTTCTCAAAATTATGTTGTTTTGAGTGAAATAACTCATTAAATAAAAAGAACAATAATTAATTGGCCAACTAGACGGCCTACTCAATGCTTAGGAGGTCTAGGCAGTCAGCGACTAAACGGCCTAGGCGGAGTTTAGGCGGTCGCCTAACCGGTCAGGCGCCTAGACCACCATTTAAGGTGATACACTAGGCGGTCGACCGGCGTCTAGCGCCTAGGCAGGGATTAATCGGCGTCTATTCGAGATTTTTGCAATATTGCCTGCTAGATATAGCTATATATAACTTTTGGCTTAAGTAAACGAGTTTTCCAAATTAAACCTTGCAAGGTTCTACGGCCTCTCAGCTCCTTACTGCTGATGCTGTGGATATTGATTGGTCCCGTTTTATATAATTTCTAACTGTTTTTTCTAGCATTATCATTTTTTTTCTATATAAACAATTTGTAATTTAATTAAGTAAAAAGAGTTTGATTCCTAAATAACATTGGATTGAAATTAATCATTAAACTATATTATATTAAAGGACAGAAATTCTTTAACCAAATAATATTGCTCGTAATCCCTTCAAACTTGGAGCATGATATTAATTTTGCTTGACTTGGAAACTTGGAGCATATATGATATTAATTTTGCTTGTCTTGGACTTGTATTTGATAGGTGGATGATAGTTCCATCAATTATTAATCAGCCGTATCAAAAACTTCGAATTAATAATCATAAACTTTTTCCTTGCCCATCTTCAACGTTAAAAAGTCATTACACTATTTAGTCCGCAACGTTCAAGGTTGTATTATTATTATTATTATTATTATTATTATTATTATTATTATTATTATTATTATTATTATTTATTTTTTTTGAAGGAAGGTTGTATTATTATTATTATTTTTTGAAGGAAGGTTGTATTATTATTATTATTATTATTATTATTATTATTATTATTATTATTATTATTATTATTATTTAAAGATTAATTTTCATTATTATGTAATAAATCATATTAATAATGTTGTATTAATGTATATCTGTCCAAACTCCAAAATATTTTTAAACTTAAATAATCTTCTTGTTTATAATTTCATACATATCTTGATGAACAAAAAATATATTACATAATACAACTCAAACTCATCATCTAATGATAGATTGGCAAATTACTTAGAAAAAAAAAAAACTTGAAAGTAGTTTCACAGAATTGCTAGACGACACTAGTATATGTCGTTGCCGCCTGGCGGAATTGTAATTGCAAGATTTGATGATACATGTCTTAGGAATCCAACACGGAAGAGAGGAACACAATTGAGGTCTTAGGAGTACAAGTTTAATTAGGTTTTAATTTGGAATTTTCATATTTTGACTCAATATTTAACAGAAAAATGGACCCAATGCTGTGCTTACTATTCTATACTTCTAATACAATAACTCATGAGTTATGAATACTCTTTAGGATATCTATTTCCTTATTCTCTTTAATTTCTTACCGTGGTATATGTTTAGTATATATTCCAATTTCCATTTACACGGCCTTGAATGGTGTATATACACAACAATTCTTTTTCATTGCTTAATTAGCTTCTTCTTCATTCTCCTTCTTGTTTGCCAGCTTTCTCACATGGCATCAAGAGCAGTTTTATAACGCACAACTACCATGCCAACAACCCCTTCTTCCTCTCCCATGTACTCGTTCACCACCCTCTTCATCCACCTTGGGTGGATAGATAGCAATACAGAGAGTCGAGTCCAATGTTTGATATACATAGGGATTGAAAAGAAATAAGTAGTATAAAGTTCAAAATGCACATACTTATTATTATTATTATAAATCTTAAATGACCAAGTTCAGATGTTGCTTTAGAAAATTCATGTAACACATGCTGTAAATAAACTCTAGAATTTCATAACGAAAGCAATAAAATAGATAAGGAGTTTTGAGAAAATATATTTAATTGAGGTTAGCCTACTGATTGACGTTCTGTGTTGAGAATAGAAGAAGAAGACACACTATAATCGAAAGAGAGAGGTCAAACATCAATTTTACGTTAAAAAAAAAGAGTAATTTTGTCTCAGAGTATTAGGACTCTACATAATAGAGTCATACTATAAGTCTCAGTCCTAGTTTACTTATGATTCTCAGTCCTAGTTTACTTATGATTCTCTTGTATATATACTCTTGTATTCCTACAGTTATATTTGGTGAACTCTAATACAAACATAATTGTTCTCATCTGGTATCAGTCGCTAGGGTTTCGTTCTTGTTCCCATGGCTACGAATGACGGCTCTGCCTCTGAGCGGACCGTTTCAGATGTTGCTGTGAGTTCTGCGGCGCCGGCTCCCGTGTCGTCGCTCTCTTCTGGTCATCACTACATTAGCATCAAACTCAACCACCGCAATTTTTTGTTTTGGCGTACTCAGGTTCTCCCGTTTCTACGTGGCCATGATCTCATTGATCTTGTTGATGGATCGTGTCCTTGCCCGGAGGAGTTCCTCCCTGCCGTGTCTGCTGCTACCTCGTCCGCTGCTGCTGCCCGCGTTCGGAATCCGGCGTTTGTTGCGTGGTCTCGCCGTGATCAAGGGTTGCTGTCTCTCCTGGTTTCTTCGCTGTCCGAGGAGGTGCTCTCCATCGCCATCGGCTGTAGGACATCGAAGGAGTTGTGGGATGCCATTGAGCAGTCCCTCGCTTCCGCCTCTCCATACCATCCGCTTGAGGGGGAGTATTAGGACTCTACATAATAGAGTCATACTATAAGTCTCAGTCCTAGTTTACTTATGATTCTCAGTCCTAGTTTACTTATGATTCTCTTGTATATATACTCTTGTATTCCTACAGTTATATTTGGTGAACTCTAATACAAACATAATTGTTCTCATCCAGAGTTATTTTTTCTTTCTAAAATTCATGGAATTGAAATACCAAGGAGGGCATGTGGTTCTAATTCCATGAAAATGAGAGAATTTTAATTCCGTGGAATTGCAATCTCCCAACCAAGCAAAAGAATTTGCTTGCCTTCGGAATTATGTGAGAATTAGGTGAAAATGAAATTGTAATTTCCTCCAACCAAACGCCCCGTAAAAGTACTATGTTTTTTTTTTTTTTTTTTNGAGTATTAGGACTCTACATAATAGAGTCATACTATAAGTCTCAGTCCTAGTTTACTTATGATTCTCAGTCCTAGTTTACTTATGATTCTCTTGTATATATACTCTTGTATTCCTACAGTTATATTTGGTGAACTCTAATACAAACATAATTGTTCTCATCTGGTATCAGTCGCTAGGGTTTCGTTCTTGTTCCCATGGCTACGAATGACGGCTCTGCCTCTGAGCGGACCGTTTCAGATGTTGCTGTGAGTTCTGCGGCGCCGGCTCCCGTGTCGTCGCTCTCTTCTGGTCATCACTACATTAGCATCAAACTCAACCACCGCAATTTTTTGTTTTGGCGTACTCAGGTTCTCCCGTTTCTACGTGGCCATGATCTCATTGATCTTGTTGATGGATCGTGTCCTTGCCCGGAGGAGTTCCTCCCTGCCGTGTCTGCTGCTACCTCGTCCGCTGCTGCTGCCCGCGTTCGGAATCCGGCGTTTGTTGCGTGGTCTCGCCGTGATCAAGGGTTGCTGTCTCTCCTGGTTTCTTCGCTGTCCGAGGAGGTGCTCTCCATCGCCATCGGCTGTAGGACATCGAAGGAGTTGTGGGATGCCATTGAGCAGTCCCTCGCTTCCGCCTCTCCATACCATCCGCTTGAGGGGGAGTATTAGGACTCTACATAATAGAGTCATACTATAAGTCTCAGTCCTAGTTTACTTATGATTCTCAGTCCTAGTTTACTTATGATTCTCTTGTATATATACTCTTGTATTCCTACAGTTATATTTGGTGAACTCTAATACAAACATAATTGTTCTCATCCAGAGTTATTTTTTCTTTCTAAAATTCATGGAATTGAAATACCAAGGAGGGCATGTGGTTCTAATTCCATGAAAATGAGAGAATTTTAATTCCGTGGAATTGCAATCTCCCAACCAAGCAAAAGAATTTGCTTGCCTTCGGAATTATGTGAGAATTAGGTGAAAATGAAATTGTAATTTCCTCCAACCAAACGCCCCGTAAAAGTACTATGTTTTTTTTTTTTTTTTTTGATAATTCATATATTTTTCTAGGCTCATGGGGAGGTAAATCAAGTATTCTTAAACTGTACAACCCTTAATCCAAGATTAAATTAGTGGAGCTCATCTCCATATTATTTATGTTGGGGTTCGAACCCCCACTCTACCGTTAAATGCATATGCTCAACAATTAAACTATTGTTAGAGCTGTTAACGATCAGATAACGAACGAATAGAGGTAGTTCTTGTTCGTTTGTTAAGAATTTTGAAAACCCTATTTGTATTTGTTTGTTAAGTATTCATTAGTGTTTGTTAACATATACGAACACATTCGTGAACATGTTTGTTAATATTAACGAGTACCTTCACGAACGTATTTTTAACGTTAACGAACACTAAGCACACAAAAATGTGTACTTGTTCCTCTTGTTGGGTCTTTTAATTTTTTCACCAGACACCGAATGATATGATAATTTATCAAAAGTTCAAAACCTAAACAAAATGAGAATTGATAAGAAGATAATTAAAGTAAAAACATTAGGCAAAACTTAAAGTAGTATCTTAAAATTAAAAATAATAGTAATACACTTAAATAATTAGTTTGTTCTTGAACAATCTTAAATGAACAGTAAACAAGTACATTCGTGACTATTAAAAAATATATTAAATAAGCCTGTTAATGAACATTATTAAATGAACACTAATGAATTGAATGTGCTCATGAACTCTTAGCAAATGAATATACAAATGTTCACTCTATTCTTTTATTAAATGATGTCTAAAATTTATTCATTTATATTTGTTTACCTTAATAAACGAATGTTTACCAAGCACGGATATAAGTAATTTATTAAAAGCTCTATTCGCTAACACTCCTAATTACTGCGTAGTGCTTGAGTGCTTGGTTGGTATTAATATGTGACATGACTCACTAATAGTTATACCATGGACCCATCACAATTTACATATTAATTATTCACAATTTACATACTGAATGATCACAATTCAAGTTGAGAACATTCAATATGTAAATTGTGAACGTTTATTGTGAATATTCAATATATAAATTGTGAGCATTCAGTATGTAAATTGTGTATTTTGAACCTGAGTCCACATTGCAATGACTCGGATTTACAGAATAATTTACCCATGACCCACAATATTTTCTGCTCGAAATGTCTTTGTTGTCCGACACAAAGTAATGGCTTGAATTAAATTAGTACCAAGGGTTTCAATGCACGATCGTATCTACTATCTAGTCCACTCGTTTCCTATTGGTGGAAATAAAAACCACGTGGAAAAGATATTGTTATGTTACTACCAAAATTAATAAATTATGATTTATCAAAACCTTGTGGTCTGGTAGCACCCGATTTACACTCCCATATGGCAGGAAGTGGGTTCAAGCCTTAGTGGAAGTGATCCAGCTAAATTTTCATTCTATGATGATATGTTGAATGTGTACTTTTAACATTAAACTTGAATACAAGAACATAAATAAATTTTACACAAGTCTTTGAATATATTTTATGATGATATGTTGAATGCATGTGTACTTTTAACATTAAACTTGAATACAAGAACATAAATAAATTTTATGATGATATGTTGAATGTGTACTTTTAACATTAAACTTGAATGAATACAAGAACATAAATAAATTTTACACAAGTCTTTGAATATATTTTATGAAATTATAGTAGTGAATTTATTATTGAGCAGAGAACTGGAGGGTCAAATCCAACATCTTGTCACTGAAACATGATTCCGAGTGCAATGCAAGTATAATAAAATAAATTTGAGTTTTCACTACTTACATATTGGTAATCATGATAATTTGTATCAAAGCATGCTGTGGAGTTGAGGTTGAGGAGTTCCACATACATATATAATATCTTGAGTGTATATTACTACGTGTTCTTTCGTCCATGATATGCCTATTGAATGATTGATACATGGATTACAGATAAGTAATAACATGTCATAAATCTTTCGTACATAAAGATTCCTTAGAGACTTGCCTTCCATCACACGTTTAAATTGAGGTTTCATTTTTGAGGTCATGATTTCTGATCAGGCATCTGGCTATTAACAGCCTCAGATATATCAATCCATACAGGTATTGTCATATAATTGGAGAAGACATAGCAACTGTTAGCTGCGCTATAAATTGAGTGACAACTCCGGAGAAATACATGTAAAATATAACGTGGTCTTAATTTATTATTATTGTTATCATTATTATTTTTCACTTCCGATCTCCCCTTCATACCCAAAAAAGAAAAAATGGCTGCCATTACTACTCTACCATTATCAGTTCTTACGTCGGACCAAACACAATCGCATGACATTAGTCGTCGTTCTGCCGGTTTTCATCCAAGCATTTGGGGCGACTATTTCCTTTCTTATTCTTCTCAACCCAAGGTAACGTTTATACGTACACTTATTTTTAGGGTATAGCATTTATTTTTAGCTATTACTTTAGCTTTAGGTATTACAGGAAAATTAAATAACTGTTGTGCTTGTATATATGGGCGCAAGTGGAAGTGGATGCACCGGAATGGCAAGAGCATCAACATCTAAGGGAAAAGGTGAAGAACATGATTATGGAAGCCCAACACACTACATTGCAAAAGCTGGACTTGATTAACAAGATTCAACGTTTAGGAGTGTGTTATCAATTTCAAAAGGAGATTGAAGCTACATTGCAGCACATATTTGAGGCCTACGACGAATTCAATGTGGAGGAAGATAAGAATGATCTTTACCTTGTCTCACTGAGATTTCGATTGCTTAGACAAGGAGGATATCCAATATCAAGTAGTAAGTATATGATAAGATCAATATGTGAAACTAGGGTCTTGAATTTTGAATTTTAGAATGAATTTTTTACGCAATGTTTCAACAGAGGTGTTTGAAAAATTCACGAACAGTGAAGGCAAGTTCAAGGAGTCATTGATCAACAATGTGCATGCAATGTTGAGCTTGTACGAGGCGTCACATCTCAGAGTGCATGGCGAGAAGATTTTGGAAGAAGCACTGACATTTACCACTTCTCATCTACAATCCATGCTGCCAAACTTGAGTAGTCTTCTTAGAACAGAAGTCAGTGAAGCACTAAGGCAGCCATTTCACAAAAGAATAAGGAGATTAGAAGCAAAAAGATACATATCAATTTATGAAGTTGATGAAACACATGATCCTATGTTGTTGAAGTTAGCCAAACTGGACTTCAACATGTTGCAGAAGGAACACAAAAGGGAGCTAGGCATTTTCACAAGGTAAAGTTAAGCTATAATATGAAAATTTAAGCAATTCAAGTTGACTATCATAAATAGTGTCTATGGATTCTTCTCATCACCACTTAACCTATAAATTCATTGTAATGTAGGTGGTGGAAAGACTTAGACGTTACAAATAATTTTCCGTTTGCAAGAGATAGATTGGTGGAAGGATACTTTTGGACGGTAGGAATATACTTTGAACCACAATATTCTCTAGCAAGGAAATTTTTCCTTAAAGTCATTGCTATGTCTTCAATTATTGATGATATATATGATGTTTATGGGACCCCTAATGAGCTCCAACTCTTCTCAGATGCAATTGAAAGGTATCATATCCTAGATTGCTCTGGCTTTTACCAATATATAATATTATAGGAAGTATATATACTTCGCTTTTTGTCTGCGCCTAGATGGGATGCAACTGCGGTAAATAGATTACCAGAATATATGAAAATTTGTTACATGGCTCTTCTTGATGTGTATGCTGAAATGGAGAAAGAGTTAGCAGAGACAGGTGAATTGTATCGTATCGACTATGCCAAAACAGAGGTAGATTATAGGTTCAATTGACATACATATCACTCATATTGGCCCTGTTTGGTAAATAATTAGCCTATCAGTCAATTTTGACTTATTTGATCACTATTAGTTGCTTTATTTGATTAGAAAATCAATATAAGTAATTGGTAAATAAGTTTTTTGTAACTCCAAAATACTAAAATTAAAAGGCTACTCAAAACAACCTTTTCAATTAGTTTTTTTTGATAAAAGAAATTATACCAAACAGCTATCTGCTAACAGCTAATTTACCAAACACCTTTTGTATAATTAGCTAATGTTATCAACTAATCATACTTTCTATCCCAATCAGCTAACAACTATTTATCAAACAGGGCCATAGTTTTCTGTACATGTAACTGATTTCTGCATAAATCTTTAAACTTTGCTTCTGTTTTGCTATAGATGAAAATTTTGGTGAGAACATATCTGAAAGAAGACAAATGGTTTCGTGATCGATATGCTCCAAAGTTTGAGGAGTATATGAAGCTTGCAACTGAAACTTGCGGTGTAAGGTTGCTAGTAGCAACTTCTCTAGTGGGCATGCAAGAAGATTTTGTAACAAAAGAGGCTTTTGATTGGGTGAGTAAGGAGGCATTAATAGTTCAAGCTGGGTCAGTTATTTGCAGATTAATGGATGATATGGCTGGACATGAGGTAATTATAAAATTACTATATTTACATATTACTTAATTTTTAGGCCTGGTACATGAGGTAACTATAAAATTACTATATTTACATATTACTTAACTTTTAGGTCGGGTTGCCTTCTCATGGTTCATATAATTGTTTCTTTCTTCGGAATAGTTTGAGATTATTAATATGTCTGTAACTAATATAACTATAAGAAAGTGAACATTATTTTGAATTGACTAAAAAGAAAAATATGCTTAAAAATAAAATGGGATAGAAAGATCAACTAACATTCAATTTTTTTTTTTGGTGTGTATAGTTTGAGCAACAAAGAGGCCACATAGCATCATCTGTGGAATGCTACATGAAACAATATAAGAAATCAAAAGAAGATACCTATAAGGAGTTGCAAGAACGAATCATCAATGCATGGAAAGACATTAATCAAGAATATTTTAAACCTCTTTTTCCCATGCCTATACTCGCTAGAGCCCTCAACTTCTCTAGAATAATGGATACGCTATATATTGATGGAGATTCATACACACATTCCAAAACCAAGATGAAAGACTACATTACCTCCATGTTTGTTGATCCAGTCCCATAAATTAAAAAAAGAAATAATATAATGTATGATCTTGAATATATGATGACGTTGTTGGTTGATACAGTCCCATAAATGCAACAAAGATCGAAAGAATATAATGTATGATATTGAATATGATGGCGTTAAGTTGTTGCTTGTAATGTTATTGTTTCATGTACAATTATGGTTTGAAATAAAGTGGGACATGTATTATTGGTTTGAAATAAAGTGGGACATGTGTTATTGTTTTATAGTTATAGTTGTTGCAAAACCATGTGGAAATGCTTCATTATTACCTCATTGTTGGTTGATCCGGTTCTATAAATTCTCAAAAAGATCGATTGTACAATCTTGAATATGATGGTGCATGTTGCTATTTATAGTTTATGTGCAATTATGGTTCAAAATAAAGAGTGAATGTATTATTTAATGATTTTTTAAAAAAGTTTTTTTGGTAAGTTATTAGTTACTTATTGCACTTAAAAATTATACTAATGAGCTTGAATATTTTTTGAAATGAATAGTGATTGGAATAAGATATTAAATATATAAACAAAATTACAAAACATTACATGAATGCAACAAACATAGATGTATATTAATATTGTGGTCTAGTGGCATGAATTCACTTTCTCAAATGGGAGGTCATGTGTTTGAGTTCTAGTGGGCGGCTGTTATGAAGAAGAAGAAGAAGAAGAAAAGTAATGTTTCTGTTCATACAACATTTGATGGATTTTTAATTACTTTGTAGGGGGTTGATTAATTTAAAAGTAGCTAATAATGAATCTTCGAGCGCCCCATTAGTGGAATCGTTCATACCCAAAAAAAAAAAGGCTGCCAATAATAATCTACCATTATCAGTTCTTACATTATTGGACCAAACACAGTTGCATGATGTTAACCTTTATACACTTATTTTTAGGGTATACCATTTATTTTTGTTGGGCGGAGGGCTGGTTGGTCAAGTTTAGCATCGTGGGGTGATTGCTATATATGCATGTATAGAAAAAAATAAAATGCATTTGTTATTAGTTATAATTTTTGACATAAGAGTAAATATTTGATCCTGACAGGCGTCAAGTGCTGACCCATTATAATTTATATTATACTACTATTGAAACACAAAGACTTTGCAGTCAAGACAAATATTTTGCAAACTAGAAAAGAGATAAAGGGTTTCTATATATGGTAATACTTTAGCTTTAGGTAGTACAGGAAAATTAATAAGTGTTGTGCTTGTTTATTAATTGTTCACAATTTGCTTTGTATTAATATGTGACATGACCCATCAATAGCTATACCACGGACCCATCACAATTTACATATTAATTGTTCAAAATTTATATATTGAATGTTCACAATTCAAGTTGCGAACATTCAGTATATTAATTGTGAACATTTAGTTATGAGCATTCAGTATATAAATTGTGAATATTTTGTATGTAAATTGTGCATTTTGGATCCAAGTCCACCTTGCAATGTAGACTCGAATCTACCGTACCGAATAATTTACCCATGACCCACAATATTTTCTGCTCGAAATGTCTTTGTGGTCCGGCACAAAGTAATGGCTTGTAAATTAGTACCAAGGGTTCCAATGCATATCTAGTCCACTCGTTTGCTATTGGTGGAAATAAAAACCATGTCGAAAAGATAATGTTATGTTCCTACCAAAATTAATAAATCATGATTTAATTAATGTTTATCCCATTATCCACAAATCTCTAAATATATTTTATGAAATTATAGTAGTGAATTTATTATTGAGCGAAGAACCGAAGTACGTAACGCTGATTGTAATGAAAATATAATGAAATAAATTTACGTCTTCGTTACTAGCTATAATTTTCATATAATAATAATCATGATAATTGGTAGCAAAGTATGTTATGCAGTTGAGGCTGAACAAGCCCACATAATATCATGAGTGTATATTGCTACGTGTTTTTTCGTCCATGATATGCCTATTGCATGGTTGACATATATGGATTACAGATTACATGAGTCATAAATCTTTTTGCATAAGATTCCTTTGAAATTTGCCTTCCATCACACGTTTAAATTGAGGTTTCATTTTTGTGGTCATGATTTATTATCAGACATCTGGCTATATTAAGAGCGCAAATTATATCGTGGACCGTGGTCCACAATGCATTGTGGACCGCGGTCCCAAAACGACGTCGTTTTGATTAATGAAACAGACGGATGAATTCGCACCACTCACTTTCTTTTTATATATACGGCACTTTCTTTTCATATATACTGCACTTTCTTTTTAACACAACTGCAGTTCCCTTTCAACACAACTGCAGTTACTTTNGTTTCATTTTTGTGGTCATGATTTATTATCAGACATCTGGCTATATTAAGAGCGCAAATTATATCGTGGACCGTGGTCCACAATGCATTGTGGACCGCGGTCCACGATATAAGAACNATATACTGCACTTTCTTTTCAACACAACTGCAGTTCCCTTTCAACACAACTGCAGTTACTTTTTGATATAACTACAGTTGTATATTATCGAATGAAACTATAGTTATATCAAAAAGTAACTGCAGTTGTGTTGAAAGGGAACTGCAGTTGTGTTGAAAAGAAAGTGCAGTATATATGAAAAGAAAGTGTAGTATATATGAAAAGAAAGTGCAGTATATATGAAAAGAAATTGCAGTTGTGTTGAAAGGGAACTGCAGTTGTGTTGAAAAGAAAGTGCAGTATATATGAAAAGAAAGTGTAGTATATATGAAAAGAAAATGCAGTATATATGAAAAGAAAGTGCAGTATATATGAAAAGAAAGTGAGTGGAGCGAATTCTTCCGTCTGTTTCATTAATCAAAACGACGTCGTTTTGGGGACCGCGGTCCACAATGCATTGTGGACCGCGGTCCACGATATAAGAACTGTATTAAGAGCCTCTCATATATCAATCCTTACAGATATTTTCATATAATTGGATAAGACAGCAAATGTTGCAATAAATTGAGTGACAACTCCAGAGAAATACATATAAAATATAACGTGGTCTTGATTTATTATTATTTTTCATTTCCCATCTCCCTTTTATACCCACAAAAGGAATGGCTGGAAATAGTAATTTACCATTATCAATTCTTACATCGGACCAAACACAGTTGCATGATGTAAATCGTCGTTGTGCCGGTTTTCATCCAAGTATTTGGGGTGACTATTTCCTTTCTTATTCTTCTCAACCCGAGGTAACCTTTATACACTTATTTTTAGGGTATAACATTTATTTTTGCTGGGCAAAGGGCTGGTTGGTCAAGTTCAATGTCGTAGCGTTGATTGTTATATATATATAGTAAAAAATAAAATGCATTTATTATTAGTTATAATTTTTGGCATAATAGTAAACACTTGATCCCTACCGCGGCAAGCGTTGAGTCATTATAATTTATTTTATATTAATAGTTGAAGACTTCAACTATATAAGTACAGCAAAATGTGTCAGAGATTTGTTTATATTATATTTGACTATTGAAAAACAAAGACCTTGCCATCAAGACAAATATTTTGCAAATTAGGAAAGGCCTAAAGGTTTCTATATATGGTAATACTTTAGCTTTAGGTATTACAGGAAAATTAATAAGTATTGTGCTTGTATATGGGCGCAGGTGGATGTGGATGCACCGGAATGGCAAGAACATCAACATCTAAGGGAAAAGTTGAAGAACATGATTATGGAAGCCAAACACTCTACATCCCAAAAATTGGACTTGATTAACAAGATTCAACGCTTAGGAGTGTGTTATCAATTTCAAAAGGAGATTGAAGTTACCTTGCAACACATATTTGAGGCCTTCGACAAATTCAATGTGGAGGAAAATGATAACAACCTTTACACGGTCTCTTTGGGCTTCCAATTACTTAGACAAGAAGGATATCCAATATCAAGTAGTAAGTATACGATAAAATAAAACGTGTGAAACTAGTTCAATAGGGTCTTGAACTTTGAATTTCGGAATGAATTTTTTATGTAATGTTTCAACAGATGTGTTTGAAAAGTTCACGAACAGTGAAGGCAAGTTTAAGGAGTCATTGATCAACAATGTGCAGGCAATATTGAGTTTGTACGAGGCGTCACATCTTAGAGTGCATGGTGAGAAGATTTTGGAAGAAGCACTGACTTTTACTACTTCTCATCTACAATCCATGCTGCCAAACTTGAGTAGTCTTCTTAGAACAGAAGTCAGTGAAGCACTAAAGCAGCCATTTTACAAAAGAATAAGGAGATTAGAAGCAAAAAGATACATATCAATTTATGAACTTGATGAAACACATGATCCTATGTTGTTGAAGTTAGCCAAACTGGACTTCAACATGTTGCAGAAGGAACAACAAAGGGAGCTAGGTATTTTCACAAGGTAAAGTTAAGCTATAATATGAAAATTTAAACAATTCAAGTTTACTATCATAAGTAGTGTCTATGGATTCTTCTCATTAATTAACCTATATTCATTCTAGTGTAGATGGTGGAAAGACTTAGACGTTAAAAATAATTTTCCGTTTGCAAGAGATAGATTTGTGGAAGGATACTTTTGGACGGTAGGAATATACTTTGAACCACAATATTCTCTAGCAAGGAAATATTTCCTTAAAGTCATCCTTATGTCTTCAATTATTGATGACATATGTGATGCCTATGGAACCCCTAACGAGCTCCAACTCTTCTCAGATGCAATTGAAAGGTATCATATCCTAGATTGATTTGTCTATCTTTTTAAACCAATATATAATATTATAGGAAATATATATACTTAATTAGCTTTTTGTTTGCGCCTAGATGGGATGCTACTGCTGTAAATAAATTACCAGAATATATGAAAATTTTCTACATGGCTCTTCTTGATGTGTATGTTGAAATGGAGAAAGATTTAGCAGAGACAGGTGAATTGTACCGTGTCGACTATGCCAAAACAGAGGTAAATTATTATAGGTTCAATCAACACATCACTCATAGTTTTTGAGTTAATTCCATAAATGCTCATTCGACTATTGACTTTTACCAATTTTTGTCCTCGACTTTTAATTTGACCAAAGTTGGTCCCTTAACTATTGATTTTGTACCAATTTTGGTCCTTCTGTTAAACCTATGTTAAATAGGTGTTAAAGTCGAGGGCAAAAATGTAAAACCAAATATTTTAACCTTTCTTCTTCACTTTTTTTTTTACTATTGATTTTGTATCATTTTTGCTATCGAATAAAGCAAACAAAAAATAAAAAATAAAAAATAAAAAAACATCTAATACAACAATAAAATATACAATAACACTCAACATCCAGTTAGATAATTTACAAAAAAAAAATATTACGGAGTATATATTACATTGCAGTAAACCAAAAAAAAAAATCAAAAATAAAATATTGGAAAAAAAATTTGATTACATGAAACAATTTAACATAAAATGTAAAAAATAAATATATTGACTCACATTGTTCCCTATATAATCTTGCGATGGAAGAGGGGAAACAAAGTGAAGAAGAATGGTTAAAATATTTGGTTTTACATTTTTGCCCTTAATTTTAACCCTCATTTAACATAAATTTAACAGAAGGACCAAAATTGATACAAAATTAATAGTTAAGGGACCAACTTTGGTCAAATCAAAAGTCGATGACAAAAATTGGTAAAAGTCAATAGTTGAAGGGCCATTTCTGGAATTAACTCTATAGTTTTTTGTACCTTAACTGATTTCTGCATAAATCTTTAAACTTTGCTTCGGTTATGTTATAGGTGAAAAATTTAGTGAGAGCATATCTAAAAGAAGACAAATGGTTTCGTGATCAATATGTTCCAAAGTTTGAGGAGTATATGAAGCTTGCAAATGAAACGTGCGGTGTAAGGTTGCTTGTAACAACTTCTCTAGTGGGCATGGAAGAAGATTTTGTAACAAAAGAGGCTTTTGATTGGATAAGTAAGGACACATTAATAATTCAAGCTGCATCGGTTATTTGCAGATTAATGGATGACATGGCTGGACATGAGGTAATTATAAAATTACTATATTTACATATTACTTTACTTTTAGGTCGGGTACATGAGGTAATTATAAAATTCTTATATTTACATAATACTTAACTTTTAGGTCGGGTTGTCTTGTCACGGTTCATATAATAATTGTTTCTTTCTTCCCAACAATTTGAGATTATTAATGTTTGTAACTAATATAACTATAAGAAAGTGAACATTATTTTGAATTGACTAAAAAGAAAAATATGCTTAAAAATAACATGGGATAGAGAGAGCTCAACTAACATTAAATATATATTTTTTGGTGTATAGTTTGAGCAACAAAGAGGCCAAATAGCTTCATCTGTGGAATGGTACATGAATCAATATAAGAAATCGAAAGAAGATACCTATAAGGAGTTGCAAGAACTTGTCATCAATGCATGGAAAGACCTTAATCAAGAATGTTTTAAACCTCTTTTTCCCATGCCTATACTCACTAGAGCCCTCAACTTCTCTAGAATGATGGATTCACTATATGTTGGTGGAGATTCATACACACATTCCAAAACCAAGATGAAAGAGTACATTACCTCCTTGTTTGTTGATCCAGTCCCATAAATTCAAAAAAGAAAGAATAATGTATAATCTTGAATATATGATGACGTTGTTGGTTGATGTAGTCCCATAAATTCAAAAAAGATCGAAAAGAATATAATGTATGATCTTGAATATGATGGTGTTATGTTGTTGCTTGTAATATAATGTTATTGTTTCATGTACAATTATGGTTTGAAATAAATTAAAGTGGGACCTGTATTATTGTCTTATAGTTATAGTTGTTGCAAAACCATGTTGAAAGGTTTCATTACCTAATCGTTGGTTGATCCCCTTCCCTTTATACCGGAGGTGGTGGGTTCGAGCCTCAGTGAATGAACAGATACTGCATTGTAATAGAGTTAATAGTATTCAAAAAAAATCGTTGGTTGATCCGATTCTATAAATTCTCATAAAAACCGATTGTACAATCTTGAATATGATATGATGATGTTGCTTTAATTTTTCTAGTTTATGTGCAATTATGGTTCAAAATAAAGAGTGAATGTACTATTTAATGTTCTTTTTTAGTTGTTTGGGTAATTAAGTTATTAGTTACTTAATGCACTTAAAAATGATTTTAATGAGCTTGAATATGTTTTTAATGTACTTTTAACATTAAACTTGAATACAAGAACATAAATGAATTTTCCACTAAGTCTTTGAATATATTTTATGAAATTATAGTTGTGAATTTATTTTTGAGCAGAGAACCGGAGGGTCGAATCTAGCATCTTGTCACTGTGATTGCAATGCAAGTATAATGAAATAAATTCGCGTCTTCAATTCATTACTACCAATAATTTTTGCGTAATGGTAATCAGGATAATTGGTATCAAACCATGTTGTGTAGTTGAGGCTGAGCAGGTCCACATAAGAATATCTTGAGTGTATATTGCTAAGTGTTCTTTTGTCCATACTATGCCTATTGCATGATTGATACATTAGTCATATATAAATCCTCATAGATAAGATTCCTTAGAAACTTTTCCTTCACGCTTATATTGACGTTTCATTTTTGAGGTCATGATGATTTCTGATCTGGCATCTGGCTATTAAGAGCCTCTCATATATCAATCCTTACAGATATTTTCATATAATTGGAAAAAACGTAGCAACATTGCTATAAATTGAGTGAAAACTTCAAAGAAATACAGGTAAAATCTAAGGTGGTCTTTTTTATTCATTTTTTTTTCTCCACTTCCGATCTCCCCTCCAAACCCCCCCCCCCCCCCCCCCCCCCCCCCCCCCCCCCCCCCCCCCCCCCCCCCCCCCCCCCCCCCCCCCCCCCCCCCCCCCCCCCCCCCCCCCCCCCCCCCCCCCCCCCCCCCCCCCCCCCCCCCCCCCCCCCCCCCCCCCCCCCCCC
>NC_044928.1:31586174-31632905 GCF_003576645.1 Ipomoea triloba | reverse complement strand
AACCCCCCCCCCCCCCCTCCCCCCCACAATGGCTGCCAAGAGTACTCTACCACTATCAGTTCTTACATCGGACCAATCACAATTGAATGACGTTAGTCGTTCTGCTGATTTTCATCCAAGCATTTGGGCTGACTATTTCCTTTCTTATTCTTCTCAACCCAAGGTAACCTTTATACGCTTATTTTTACTCAGATTCCATGAAAATGAGGGAATTGCAATTCCCTCCAACCAAACAAAGGAATTTAGTTGCAATCGAAATTAGGTGGGAATTAAGTGGGAAAGGAATTACAATTCCCTCCAACCAAACGCCCTGTTAGGGTATAACATTTATTTTTGCTGGTCAAAGGGCTGGTTGGTCAAGTTTGGCATCGCGGCGCTGGCTGCTATGCATGTATAGAAAAAAAAAAAACACATTTGTTATTAGTTATAATTTTTGATATAACAATAAACATGTATCCTTATGCTTGCTTGCGTTGACTCATTATCATTTATATTATATTATATTAAACTATATAAGTACAACAAAATGTGTAATAGATTTATTTATATTATATTTGACAAACTATTGAAATACAAAGACCTTGCTGTACGTCAAGGCAAATATTTTGCAAACCACAAGCGACGCATTTTATTATAAAAAATCCGACAATTGACATCATGTCGTTGTACGTTGCATGACATGATTGACAAATCCATTACTGATTATATATATTATATTGAAGGCATTACTGATAATATATATGAGGCATAAATATTCGCACGTTGTTAATTAAGATTCCTTAGAAACTTGCCTTCCATCACTTTAAATTGAGGTTTCGTTTTTCTGAGGTCATAATTACTGATCACGTACCCGGGTATTAAGAGCCTCTCGTATGTCAATCCTTACAAATGATTGATCTAATAAGGTCTCAGAAAATAAAAGGTGTAAATTTGTGAATCTTGAATACAAAAATTACTTATGTGGTTCCTACTTAATTTTAATTCAATTAATTATCTTGGTTTTGTGCCAGACACAGGTAATTAAAGGAACTATAAACAATATATGAAATAAACAATTAAAAGCAAGTAAAATTAAAGAAGGAACCAGGAACACAACAAATTGGATTTGTTCCACTCTCCTCTCCTTCTCTCTACTCCTTTCAAAAAAAAAAAAAAATGACTACCAATAATAATCTATCATTATCAGTTGTTACATCAGACCAAACACAGTTGGGTGAAGTAAGTCGTTGTTGTGGCGGTTTTCATCCAAGCATTTGGGGAGATTATTTCCTACCTTATTCATCTCAACTCAAGGTGAAAATTTATACTCTCGTGTGAATTGGAACAAATGACTCCAAACTAATTGTCAAGAATATAATATGGGACTTAAGTCTTTGTATATCTAGTCCATAACCATAAAGTGCACAAACATGCAATGAAATAAAATGCAGAAAAAATGAATGAGGCATGACTGCATGAGATGTTAACGCGGTTGAATCCGCGGGGCACAACCTTGAGCACATTTGTTGTCCGTTCGTATGACAACTTTGATTCATTGTCGTCCTATTAACTATAGCCAGTATTAAATGAAACTGGAGCATGGTAGTAAGGAATTTCAAAATTGAAGTTGAAATTACTCGATTACTCGAAGTTGAATGAAAAATGGCCATTTGTATTTTCTTCACCAGAACTGTTTGAACTTTGTGTTGGAGCCAATGATTTTTTATGATTGGCAAGGTGCCAAAGGATATACGACGGAGATCCTACATCACGACTTACAAGTTATTATTTATCAATCACTTAACTCATTTTATTTAATTACTTTTTTCATGCATAACTATAGCTTTTTTTTACTATTGTTTTTAGCTTACAATGATTAAATGCATTTGCCCGATATTACTACATGCACTATCACATGGTTAAGTATTAAAATTACGTTGCCAGTAACAATGTTAATTATATCAATATAATTTTGTTATTATGTATTTTTGTAATTTAATGCATTCATTACAATTATCTTTGATACATTTAATACTTTTTTTTCTAGAAAATTTCAAATTGCATGCATCGCCATCTAATGCAACATTTGACTACAGCCACTATTTTGCGCCATGGTCACTCGGTAGGATTTGAAGTTACTGTTGAGAACATGCACTACCTACGGGAACTCCACTATTTTGCACCATGATCGCTCGGTAGGATTTGAAGTTACTGTTGAGAACGCTCGGTAGGATTTGAAGTTACTGTTGAGAACATGCACTACCTACGGGAACTTCAGATTTCATGATAGAGAATGATTTAATTATATCCTGGAGACTAGAGTCAAATCGTTTTGGGGAATACATAACATCTCACTATGGCTACAATAGCGCCACCTACTTCAACGACGAGATGAAACTAGAGCCAAATCGTTATTGGGAATACATAGCATCTTACCATTATGAACAAGGTAACATTACACTATAATCCACAAATCAAGTATTCTTAAACTGTAAAACCCTAATCCAAGATTAAATTACTGGAGCTCATCTCCATATTATTTATGTTGGGGTTCGAACCTCCACTCTACCGTTAAATGCATCTGCTTAACAATTAAACTATTGTTAGAGCTATTAACGAACAAAACACGAACGAATAGAGGTAGTTCTTGTTCGTTTGTTAAGAATTTTGAAAATCTTGTTTGTATTTGTTTGTTAAGTGTTCATTAGTGTTTGATAACATTCATGAAAATATTCGTGAAAGTGTTTGTTAATATTAACAAGTACCTTCACGAATGTATTTTTTAACGCTAACGAACACTAAACAAACAAAATGTGTACTTGTTCCTCTTGTTGGGTCTTTTAATTTTTTTCACCAGACACCAAATGATAATTTATCAAAAGTTCAAAACCCTAACAAAATGAGAATTGATAAGAAGATAATTAAAGTTAAAAAATTAGGCTAAACTTAAAGTAGTATCTTAAAATTAAAAATAATAGTGATACACTTAAATAATTAATTTGTTCTGCCAAGGACCTTGTGGTCCAGTGGCATCAAATTTTTTCCTTTATACAGGAGGTGGTGAGTTCGAGCCTAATTGGAGTCAATATTGTTATGAATAGATATGCATTGTAATAGAGTCAATAGTATTCAGATGAGCTCTAAAATTTATTCATTTATATTTGTTTATCTTAATAAACGAACGTTTACCAATCACGAATATAAGTACGTAATTTATTAAAAGTTCTATTCGCTAACACTCCTAATTACTGCGTAGTGCTTGGTTGGTATTAATATGTGACATGACCCACCAATAGTTATACCATGGACCCATCACAATTTATATATTAATTGTTCACAATTTACATACTGAATGTTCACAATTCAAGTTGCGAACATTCAGTATGTAAATGCGAACATTCAATATATAAATTGTGAACATTCAGTATGTAAATTGTGTATTTTGAACCCGAGTCTACCTTGCAATGCGTACTCAGATCTATAGAATAATTTTCCCATGACCCACAATATTTTCTGCTCGAAATGTCTTTGTTGTCCGATACAAAGTAATGGCCTGAATTAAATTAGTACCAAGGGTTCCAATGCACGATCGTATCTAGTATCTAGTCCACTCGTTTGCTATTGGTGGAAATAAAAACCATGTGGAAACAGTTCTTAATTATATCGTGGATTGCGGTCCACAATGTATTGTGGACCGCGGTCACAAAACGATGCCGTTTCAATAAGTGAGAGAAACGTCTCTCGTAAATCTCCGTGACTAATAGTCTGATACTACATTTAATCTCAAATGATACTACAGTTGTGTTGAAATGATACTGCAATTATGTTGAACTGATACTACAGTTGTGTTGAACTGATACTGTAGTTGTGTTGAGGCCGTTTTAGAACTGTACTGATAATGCAATTGTGTTGAACTGATACTGCAGTTGGGGACTGCAGTTGCTCGGAACGGAGGCCGTTTCATCCGTCTGTTTTCATTAATCAAAACAACGTCTTTTTGTCACTTGGTCCACAATGCTTGGTGGACCACGGTCCACAGTAAAATTTGCGATGTTGAAAAGATATTGTTATGTTCCTACCAAAATTAATAAATTATGATTTAATTAATTTTTATCCCATTATTTATATTTAATAGATTCTTTATTAATTTGTAGTGAACTAATCAATTTACATCTAAGCTAATGATGAAAAAAGAAATTATTTTCTTTTTGGAAAAAAAATTACAAATAATTCTATGTCATGTAATAAACACTAGCTAACGATTTTAGTAAAGAAAAATATTTGTATTATTCATCTCAGGAATAAAAAAGAGATTGATCGAGGTTATGTCAAGGATCTAAGTAATTCTCTAATATAAATTGATTTTTTTTTTAGTTACGAGTAAAATATGCAATCGCTATTTGAAAATGTGCATTGTGATCCTAACCGGTAAAGGAACACAAAGAGATAAACTAATCTAGGTTGTCCAAGAAGACAATAGGCTGCTCACACTAGAAGTCAAACTTTTAAGATTATGGTACTGCTCACCATCTACGTTACTACGTAGCCGAGAAGACCCTGACCCTTAAGAAAGGGAACTAGTTGCGTGCACCAAAACAAATAGTTCCGGGCTATTAATTTTATCGAAACAAAATGGTGGGCACTGGAGAGGGAATTCGTGGTGGAGACCGGAGCAGTCACGGTGGACGTGACCGTGCGCTCGAAAGAGTTGGTAGACATCGGTTAGGGGAAGGGAGAAGAGAGGAGAAAGAGACCACCTATCGCTAAGCTGAAAGATGAGAGTTCAAAATTAAACCCAAACTGTTACAATAGAGTCCTATAACACTAAGGACACCTAAAATCCTCCTAAACTATGGGAAAGTTATTACAGAGAATGATTCTACTCCACACAACTCACTAGCCACACACTAATACAACAAATAATACTCCGTAACTAGTATTAAATATAACAATTTGATCAATATGACATGGGTGGCCCCAAATTTAATTTAAATTTTCTCTGATGATATGTTGAATGTGTACTTTTAACATTAAACTTGAATACAAGAACATAAATAAATTTTACACAAGTCTTTGAATATATTTTATGAAATTATAGTAGTGAATTTATTATTGAGCAGAGAACTGGAGGGTCGAATACAACATCGATCTTGTCACTGAAACGTGACGCTGACTGTAATGCAAGTATAATAAAATAAATTTACGTTTTCACTACTTGTATATTGGTAATCGTAATAATTTGTATTAAAGCATGTTGTAGAGTTGAGGTTGAGCAGGTCCACAAACATAATATCTTGAGTGTATATTGCCACGTGTTCTTTCGTCCATGATATGCCTATTGCATGATTATTGATACATGAATTACGTATAAGTAATAACATGTCATAAATCTTTCGTACGTAAGGTTCCTTAAAACTTGCCTTCCATCACATGTTTAAATTATTTAGGTTTCATTTTTGTTGGGTCCCTCCTATGTGCAATAGAATAAAATAAAATAACAAAAACACAATGTAGTGGAATGTAAAAGGAGGATGTGACTTTGGCAGCTTGTGGAGGCAGCATGCGCATGGGGAGTGCAATTTCCACTTTCTCCAATTATTCCCATTTGTTTTTGTTGTTGTTTTCGGCAGTAGCAGCAGCAGAGGAGGGGAATTATTTTTCCCATTTTCACTCTCTTTTTCGGCCAGTAGAGAGAGACACACACAATGAGGCAGTAAACAGAGCAAGAAAACCCATTTTTCTTCTCATTCCATTCGGCAGTCTGCAGCAGAGGGAAGAAACCATTTTCTCTTCTTCATCTTGGTGCCATTTTGTCATGGAGTTTGCCTAAGCTTCTTGGGTTCATCTTAATCAATTCTTTGAGGTCAGCTTGTATTTATTCCAGGCATCTCTTTGGATAATCTCGTAATATTTGTATTCATTTTTATCCTAGTTTTGGAGATTGAATATTTTGAGTACGAGATATTATTCCTTTTAGCCTGTGAATATTATAAGAATGTTTTGGCCTAGGAGTTGTTGTATTTGATGATTTGTGAATGTATGGCTCGTGTGGTAGCCTGAAACTTTGTACCCGAGATTTGTGATAGTGGAAATTGTTGTTGTTGGTGGCCCGTGGTTTTTCCGCGTGGTTTTGGGGTTTTCCACGTAAATCTTGTGTTCCTTGTGTTCATATTTATTTTTGGGCTATTGTGTATTATCTCGTATTTGTGTACCGTGTCGGGTCTGTGATTTTGATTGTCACAGGAAGTGGGATTTTTCCCAACAATTTTTGAGGTCATGATTTCTGATCAGGCATCTGGCTATTAAGAGCCTCAGATATATCAATCCATACAGGTATTGTCATATAATTGGAGAAGACATAGCAACTGTTAGCTGCGCTATAAATTGAGTGACAACTCCGGAGAAATACATGTAAAATATAACGTGGTCTTAATTTATTATTATTGTTATCATTATTATTTTTCACTTCCGATCTCCCCTTCATACCCAAAAAAAAATGGCTGCCATTAGTACTCTACCATTATCAGTTCTTACATCGGACCAAACACAATCGCATGACATTAGTCATCGTCGGTCTGCCGGTTTTCATCCAAGCATTTGGGGCGACTATTTCCTTTCTTATATAACTCTGCCGGTAATCTTTATACGTACACTTATTTTTAGGGTATAACATTTATTTTTGCTGGCGGAGGGCTGGTTGGTCAAGTTCAACATCTTGGCGTTGGCTGCTATATATGCATGTATAAAAAAAATAAAATGCATTTATTATGAGTTATAATTTTTTACATAACAGTAAACACTTTATCCTTATTGCCAACAAGTGTTGACCATTATAATTTATATTATATTATATTACTATATTGAAAAACAAAGACCTTGCGGTCAAGACAATTCAAATATTTTGCAAACTAGGAAAGGGGTTTCTATACATGGTACTAGTACTTTAGCTTTAGGTAGTACATGAAAATTAATTAGTGTTGTGCTTGTATATGGGCGCTGGTGGATGTGGATGCACCGGAATGGCAAGAGCATCAACATCTAAGGGAAAAGGTGAAGAACATGATTATGGAAGCGTAATACAATATATTCCAAAAGCTGGACTTGATTAACAAGATTCAACGCTTAGGAGTGTGTTATCAATTTCAAAAGGAGATTGAAGCTACCTTGGAACACATATTTGAGGCCATCGACGAATTTAATGCGGAGGAAGATGAGAATGATCTTTACGTTGTCTCACTGAGATTTCGATTACTTAGACAAGAAGGATATCCAATATCAATGAGATTTCGATTACTTAGACAAGAAGGATATCCAATATCAAGTAGATTTCGATTACTTAGACAAGAAGGATATCCAATATCAAGTAGTAAGTATATAATAAATGTGTGAAACACTAAAACTAGATAGGATATTGAATTTTGAGATTTCGATTACTTAGACAAGAAGGATATCCAATATCAAGTAGTAAGTATATAATAAATGTGTGAAACACTAAAACTAGATAGGATATTGAATTTTGAGATTTCGATTACTTAGACAAGAAGGATATCCAATATCAAGTAGTAAGTATATAATAAATGTGTGAAACACTAAAACTAGATAGGATATTGAATTTTGAATTTCAGAGTGAATTTTTTATGCAATGTTTCAACAGATGTGTTTAAAAGGTTCACGAAAAGTGAAGGCAAGTTCAAGGAGTCATTGATCAACAATGTGCAGGCAATTTTGAGCTTGTACGAGGCGTCACATCTCAGAGTGCATGGTGAGAAGATTTTGGAAGAAGCACTGACATTTACCACTTCTCATCTACAATCCATGCTGCCAAACTTGAGTAGTCTTCTTAGAACAGAAATCAGTGAAGCACTAAGGCAGCCATTTCACAAAAGAATAAGGAGATTAGAAGCAAAAAGATACATATCAATTTATGAAGTTGATGAAACACATGATCCTATGTTGTTGAAGTTAGCCAAACTGGACTTCAACATGTTGCAGAAGGAACACAAAAGGGAGCTAGGTATTTTCACAAGGTAAAGTTAAGCTATAGTATGAAAATTTAAGCAATTCAAGTTGACTATCATAAGTGCTGTCTATGGAATCTTCTCATCAATTAACCTATATTCATTGTAATGTAGATGGTGGAAAGACTTAGACGTTACAAATAATTTTTCGTTTGCAAGAGATAGATTGGTGGAAGGGTACTTTTGGACGTTAGGAATGTACTTTGAACCATAATATTCTCTACCAAGGAAATTTTTCCTTAAAGTCATGGCTATGTCTTCAATTATTGATGATATATATGATGTATATGGAACCCCTAATGAGCTCCAACTCTTCTCAGATGCAATTGAAAGGTATCATATCCTAGATTGGTGTATCTTTTTAAACAAATATATAATATTATAGGAAATATATATATATATATATACTTAATTAGCTTTTTGTCTACGCTTAGATGGGATGCTACTGCTGTAAATGAATTACCAGAATATATGAAAATTTGTTACATGGCTCTTCTTGATGTGTATGCTGAAATGGAGAAAGAGTTAGCAGAGACAGGTGAATTGTATCGTATCGACTATGCCAAAACAGAGGTAGACTATAGGTTCAATCAACATACATATCACTCATATAGTTTTCGGTACCTGTAACTGATTTCTGCATAAATCTTTAAACTTTGCTTCTGTTATGTTATAGATGAAAATTTTGGTGAGAACATATCTGAAAGAAGACAAATGGTTTCGTGATCGATATGCTCCAAAGTTTGAGGAGTATATGAAGCTTGCAACTGAAACGTGCGGTGTAAGGTTGCTAGTAGTAATTTCTCTAGTGGGCATGCAAGAAGATTTTGTAACAAAAGAGGCTTTTGATTGGGTGAGTAAGGGGCATTAATAGTTCAAGCCGCCTCTGTTATTTGCAGATTAATGGATGACATGGCTGGACATGATGAGGTAATTATAAAATTATTATATTTACATATTACTTAATTTTTATGTCCGGTTGACTTCTCAAGGTTCATATAATAATTGTTTCTTTCTTCCCAACAGTTTGAGATTATTAATATGTGTGTAACTAATATAACTAAGAAAGTGAACATTATTTTGAAATGACTAAAAAGAAAAGTATGCTTAAAAATAAAATGGGATAGAGAGATCAACTAACATTCCATATATTTTTTTAAATGTATAGTTTGAGCAACAAAGAGGCCACATAGCATCATCTGTGGAATGCTACATGAATCAATATAAGAAATCAAAAGAAGATATCTATAAGGAGTTGCAAGAACGAGTCATCAATGCATGGAAAGACATTAATCAAGAATGTTTTAAACCTCTTGTTCCCGTGCCTATACTCACTAGAGTCCTCAACTTCTCTAGAATAATGGATTCGCTATATCTCGATGGAGATTCATACACACATTCCAAAAGCAAGATGAAAGACTACATTACCTCCTTGTTTGTTGATCCAGTCCCATAAATTCAAAAAAAAAAATAACGAATATAATGTATGATCTTTAATATATGATGACGTTGTTGGTTGATACAGTCCCATAAATTTAAAAAAGATCTAAAGAATATAATGTATATGATCTTGAATATGATGGCGTTACGTTGTTGCTTGTAATATTATGTTATTGTTTCATGTACTACAATTATGATTTGAAATAAAGTGGGACATGTATTATTGTCTTATAGTTGTTCGCTTCGTTGTTGCAAAACCATGTTGAAAGGCTTCATTACCTTATTGTTGGTTGATCCGATTCTATAAATTCTCAAAAAGTTCGATTGTACAATCTTGAATATGATGGTGTTGCTTTAATATTTCTAGTTTCTGTGCAATTATGGTATAATAGTTGAGATAATTGCCTGAATAAATTAATTAGTATCAACTTCAAATGCACCATCGTATCTAGTCCCCTCGCCTGATATTGGTGGGAAAAAAAAAAAAGGAAAAGAAGAAAAGTAAACCATGTCAAAAAAGAAATGTTTATGTCCATACAAAAATTATGATATGTTATTATTGTATTTGATTTTTTTTTATTTTTTACATTTGATGGATTTTAAATCAATTTGTAGGGAGTCAATTAATTTAAAAGTATATAATGAATCTTTGAGCCCCATTTTTCTAACAATCTCCTACCAACAAATGTGTGCTGTAGAAGTGAATTCAATTCATTGCTACTCAGTGCAGGTTCACAACAACGATGTCGCCCTCCGATCCAAAGCTGATACAACAATCTTGGTCTCCATGTACTCGAAGTAAGAATTGAAACTCTCACAACAATATTCTCATAGTGAAAAGGAGGACAAGAGAGAAGATAATTAAGAAAATCTAGGATTGTGTTTGGTTGGAGACGTTTGTACCCTACTCTGAGATTTGATACTCATTATCATGTTTGATTGTCAATTTTGCTATCCTACTTTTAGATACAAATTCTTAAGTAACTATAAAATCTATTACCATTTTCCTCCCCTACTTTTGAACAATGGAATCAAATTGTGGAAGAAAAAAAAAGTCAGTATCTATGCATTATATAAGAAACTTTTATATTATATATATATATATATGGGTTCCTGTGCGGTTGACCTTCTCCGGTGCGGTTGCTTTAGGTGTGTGGTTTTCCTTCTTAAGGTGGTGCGTGGTTTGTGTGCTTAAGGTGTGTCAGTGGTAAAACTTAATGTGAGTGAACCTAAAGCTTAAAGTGTATGGTTTTCCTTCTGAAGGTGTGTTGTTTTCCTTGTTAAGGTGCGTGATTTGTATGCTTAAGGTGCGTGAGTTGTTGAAACTTAAGGTGCACCATTTTAAAATCTTAGGTGCGTAGTTTGTGTTCTTAAGGTGCGTGGTTTGTGTTTTTAAGGTGCATCGGCCTAAAACTTTAAGTGCGCGTGGTTTGTGTTTTTTAAGGTGATTTGTTTGTGTGTTTAAGGTGTGTGGTTTGTGTACTTAATGTGTGCTATTGTAATGCTTAAGGCTATATATATATAGACACACACACACATTACGCATATATTTATGTGTATGTATATATAGAATATATATATATATATATATATATATATATATATATATATATTTACTTATTTGATTCCAATCCATATTTACTACTAAACAAAGAGACTCTTTCTACCTAAAATCATTACCATTACCAGTATTTGATTCAAACTCCATTCTGATTCCAATGTTTGAACCAAATGCACCCTAGGTTCTTTTGTGTGATTGAGCTCAAGAAAAATCTCGTTTCAATAGTAGAGGTTAAACGATTATGATTTATGACCACATATACTATCTAATAAGTTTTGACCACTCATCGCCCCGAGGTTATCACAAGTTATGGTAGGTGGTGGTAGGGTGGGGGTTCAAACCCCACCTCAAAATTCATTGGAGTTGGACTCGTGTGACGTGGGGAAGGATTAATCTGACCTGAGCTAAGGAAACCTATGTATTAAGAGAAAAAAATAAACCCAACAATAACTTCACATGTATTAACTTATATGTATATATGCCAAGAGCTAAGGTACAACATTTCTATTCAATCTCAATCTAGTTAGACGCTTCCCCTTGTCCAATTCTTTCCTTAACCACTCGAGCCGCTTTCAACAAAAGTTATAACAATTTATTCATCGTCTCACACAATGTTGACGTTTTCATTTTATTATAAAAAAATCCGACCAATGACATCATATCGTTGGACGCTGCATGACATGATCGACACATCCATTACTGATAACATGAGGCATAAATATTCCCACGTTGTTAATTAATTAGATTCCTTAGAAACTTGCCTTCCATCACTTTAAATTGAGGTTTCGTTTTTCAGAGGTCATAATTTCTGATCACGTACTCAGGTATTAAGAGCCTCTCGTATGTCAATCCTTACAAATGATTGATCCAATAAGGTCTTAGAAAATAAAAGTTGTTCTCGGAATTAGATTACGCTTAGTATTATTCTAAGACCTCCAACATTCAAACGATTACCGAGTACTATAAATTGAAAGGCAAATAATAATCTATCATTATCAATTCTTACATCAAATCAAACACAATTGCGTGAAGTAGCTGTGCCCGTTTTCATCCAAGTATTTGGGGAGACTATTTCCTACCTGATCCATCTCAACCTAAGGTGAAAATTTATACTCGTGTGAATTGAAACATATGACTCCAAACTAATTGTCAAGAATATAATATGAGACTAAAGTCTTTGTATATCTAGTCCAGAACCATAAAGTGCAGAAACATGAAGTGAAATAAAATATAGAAAAGATGAATGAGGCACGAGATGTTAACGCGGTTGAATCCGTACGGCACAACCTTGAGCACATTTGTTGTCGGTTCATACGACAAATTTGATTCATTGTCGTTTCCTGTTGATCATAATCAGTATTAAATGAACTAGAGGGTAGTAAGGAATTTCATAATCGTCAACCATTTTTCCTCGCCGTAGCTCATCTTCAAAACTCATTTCATGTGCTTCCTGAAATGACTCGAAATTGAATGAAAAATGGTCATTTTTATCTTCTTCATCAGAACTATATATCTCTTCAGGCTCTAATTTCGTACTCTCCGATGATTCAACTGGGTGAAATGTTGTTGGCAAAGATGTGCTAGCAGAAGAGTCTCCACTACTAACATGAGATTGGCCGATTGAAGCTCCAAAGTTACTAAAATCAACATACTCTTCGTATGCACCAAACTCTGATCTGCAGCATTTGGAATTTGTGACGCAATATTTACTTTTGGGGTAACATAAACATGCAACTTTTGGGGTAACATAAACATGCAATTCACCAAGAATGGATGTTTGTTATAGGAAGTATTGCCACTCTTCTGGCGTTGCAATACAGTATGCACTATGTAGGATTTGTATAATAGATGCAAACTGACATATTTGACTACCCAAAAAACATACAATTGATAATTGTTATATTGTACACACGCCATCAACAAATTTCTAAACTATATTGAATTTTGCTGGTTATTGTGGGAAACAAAAATAATGGTGAATTACATTTAGAATTTAATGCTTGACTTCACAAGAAGCGGCTATACTTTTTTAAATTATAAATGCAAGTAACATGCCTCTCACAGAGGCATGTTTCTTGTTTTCCTTATTAAATTTTGAAAATAAATTTTATGAAGAATTGATGCTTATACATGAAAAATTGTTGGTTAATGTGGGAAATGAAAATAATGGAGAATTGTATGTCAGATTTTATGTTTTATTACAAAGTCATATATTTTTAAATCAATACAATTCAATTAAAATACCTCTCAAGGAGGCATTTTTTTGTTCCCCCACCCCCAACTTACCAATATCTCACCAAATCTATCAACTTTTACTTTTACTATATCTCTTTTAACATCTAAAATTTCAATAACATGGACATATTTGTTCGTTTCACAACTATGTTAATGGTCAACGCTTATCATAGGAACCTGAGACGTTATTTCGCCTATACCGTTAACAGAAAAAAATATTGTATGTAATTGTAATACATGCAATATCAAATCAATACGCATGTTTCGCGGTGCCATCATGATTTAAATATTTACAAATGCTAGGCTCAAATGTGTTTGGAGCCCATGTTTTTTTAAGATTGGCAAGGTGCCAAAAGATATACGACAGAGATCTTACATCACGGCCTACAAGCTATTATTTATTAATCACGTAACTCATTTTTTCATGCCTAACTATAGCTTTTTTTACTATTGTTTTTAGCTTGCAATGATCAAAAGCATTTGCCGGATATTACTACATACACTATCACATGGTTTAGTATTAAAAGTACGTCGCCAGTGACAATGGTAATTATATCAATATAATTTCATTATTATGTGTTTCTGTAATTTAACACATTCATTACAATTATCTTTGATACATTTAATATACTTTTTCTAGAAAATTTTAAATTGCATGCATCGCCATGTAGTACAACATTTGACTACGACCGCTATTTTGCGCCATGGTTGCTCGGTAGGAATTGAAGTTACCGTTGAGAACATTCACTACCCTACGGGAACTTTAGATTTCATGATAGAGAACAAATTTATACCCTGAAGACATTGTACTTTTTAGACAGTGGTTTCTTCGCTTTTGAAATTTTTTTCTACTATGGCTACAGTACAATAATGCCACCTACTTCAACAACGAGATGAAACTAGAGCTAAATCGTTCTGGAGAATACATAACATCTCACCATTATGAACAATGTAACATTAAACTATAATCCATATAGATTATACATTTAACTACGTATATATTTTTTTTGTTATATTTTAGACCAAATAACTGTCAAGGTAATGTTTGTTATCCCGCCATCCTTGTCATTTAATAAACTACAAACATGACACCGTTCTTGGTATATTGATTTCTTTGCACATTCAGTGGTAAGAAACAATATACATTAACGTATACAGTCAACTTTCCTCAAAATGATATTTTTATTTACTAACTTCTTACATTTCTCTAGCATGCTTTCTTGTGTACATTTCTCAACAACTTCAATGTCTTCAGTGACACTTTAAAACTACTTGTTTGAAATCGAAAACTAGACTTGTACTTCGATGTAACATTTTTCACTCAACTATAAGAGGAAATAGCAACATATTTCCAAATTGGTGCAACAGATGATGTTGTATTATTCAATACACAGGACAACGTCGTACTAATGATGTTGATTGGTAAATGTAATGTTTAGAATATTTATCCATAATCGGTTGAATATTACTTTCATGGCATGTATAGTGAACTTAACTTGTTAAATGAATTGGAATTAGGAGCACAACAATTTATTAATCTCTTTTATTATTTGCAAGCATATTATTATTATTATTATTATTATTATTATTATTATTATTATTATATTGTTTTAAAATTTTTACCTAATAAGTAATATTATTTTATTATTTTATAAATTGGTTGGTATTACTAAAGTAATCATAAATTATTTTATGTTATTAAATTACAACTAAAGAATAATTAATTATCTTATCTAAGTACAAAAAAACAATTATAGTCATTGCGTAATTATTACTAATTTTATCACTTTTATGATTCCTAATAAAAAAAATTATTTTTCATTATTTAATAACTATTAAGAAATAATTTTGAATCAATTATTATTAAACACTAATTACGAATAATTGTTCATTACATTTAACTTTCCAAATTATTATGTAATATATAATTACTCCGTACTATTCATCAACTATCTATTATGCTTTATAAATGATTAAGGAGTGAGGTTAACAACAAGTATATTTTATTGTTACAATACTATACACATACCTGTATAATATCATAGTTTATTATCTTTAACTCATTTTTCCTATAAAACCAAATATGCATTCTGGGAGTCTACTTTTTCTTCATCAAACATGCATTCCCTGGTTTCTATTTTCTTATATATGCACACATTTCAAACGTGTCCTATTTTTTATCTTGCAGAAAAAAAAAAAAAAAAAAAAAAAAAAACTCTTAACCGTGTTTTATGATTCTTGCCGAATTTTACAAGGGCCGCCTATTTAATTATTTTTCTTTAAATGTCTAAGCTACTTAGTACTAACGGTGGTTAACCAGTACGCAAGGTTGATAATAAAATTAAAATTAAATGTAGTTCAAGAAAGAAATGTACGTACGGTTGTAGTTTTCAATATTGTGGTGTGTTATTTTTGAGGATTTTATTTTAAACAAGAAAAAGGAAAAGGGTTTCGAAAGAACTAAGTGCCTGAACTAGTTCTAGTAAAATATGTATATTCTAAAATACTAGTTCAATAAAATTCTTTTAACTTTTTTCACTTGCTTTTAATTCTTGTTAATGATTTATTTTATCATCAATTTGTCATTTTGTTGTTATTCATTTGTTGTTGTTGTTGTTGTTATTTTATTTCATGATAGTACATTCCTTGTTATTCATTCTAATGCAATAATTCGACAGTAGCTTGAAGCACAAAGCAAAGCATGGCCGATAGGAGGAATGGTACTTGGCCCAAAAGCTTATATTAGACCGGCGTAGAGCTAATCCATTGTGAAAAAAAAAAAACAAAAAAAAAAAAACCAGTTTGTTTGAGATTGGAGTAACTGAGTAACAATGACAATATATCGATGAGTTTGCAGTCGCTATTTAAAAATACACATTGGGTGAAATTCGTGTTGTGATTTTAGCCGCCAACAAATGAATAAAATGAGATAAAAGATTTTTGATGAAATTTAATATGACAGGTTTGGTAGTAGTGAAAACTTTGTGTACATTATATATAATTATATATTGTCTCAAAAGAACATAATTAATATTATAGTACCTGAAGGTCACAAATTCAATCTTTTTAGTGTAATTTACTTCATTTGTTTGATTTGCAAATTATTACACAGGAATGTATGAAGTTTATCTTGTGTATACATTCGGATAATGGATGTGAAAAGCATAATAATGACTTGAATCGCACACATAGTAATTGTTCATTTTGTTATGTTTGATGTAAAGATATTCTAATTATATGTGTTGGCCCAAAAAAATTATAACGATATGTAGTATTGTACTCATTGTTTGCACTTCCAAATAATTTATGGATTATATATTGTAGTAGAGCATGAGATTATGAAGTGCATTTCCCACACCACTTAAATATTGAATTGTGTTGTCTTTACATTAGCAAACAGGCAGGAATGGTGTGCACTAATTTACAAGGTGACTTACAAGATATATAAAAGAAATATATAACTTTATTAGATTGGGTGCGTGCTGTACTGCTTCAGTAATAGTTAGTTGAAGGATGCTCTGCAATCCAATAAAATAGTAAAACAAAAATTACTTTAATTAGGTGGGTGACCAAGTTGGAGTATGATTATTATATTAGAAGTTTAAGAGTTCGATTCTTGTTAATACACTTGCGCGTTCGAGCATGTTGCACATGATTTTTCTAATGCGATTTTTCAAAAGTTTATCCCTGCGCACCCTTAGAATAGTGCCTATGAGTATTTTGCTTGACATAAAAGTGTAGTTTTACTTCAATTATGATTTGTTTGGAAACTTGAAAAATATTTTCTGGAAAATTATTTTTAGAAAATGACTCATTTTTCGAAAAATATTATAATTTTTGGGTGTTTGGCTGAATGTCAGAAAATTTTCTTTTCTTGTTTGGCTGAAAGTTAAAAAAAAAACAAAATTTTTTTCTGTTTGGTTCATTTTCTTGAAAATGAACATATTATTTGTTTATAATAATAATAATAATAATAATAATAATAATAATATGTAGGTGGTGATGGTGGTGGCGGCATTGCGGCAATGGTGTGGTAGGGGTGGTGGTGGTGTTGTTGTTAGTGGTGGTGGTGGTAGTGGCAGCGGTGTTGTTGGTGGTGGTGATAGTAGTGGCGGAGCCAGGATTAGATGGTGTGGGGTCAATTACGATTTAAGAGTACATTAATATTCATTTAACATACTTCAACATACATTATTACGTTACAAATCTATTGCTAAAACCGAGTAACAAACTAATATTTTAATACTCACGATATATATATATATATATATATATATATATATATATATATATATATATATATAGGGATGCACTCCCATGCGAACTGCCGCCCAGGTAAGAAATGAGAACGCTTTGCAGCCGTCCACGTGTCCAGATCAACGAATCAGATGCAATTTTAAGAAAATGACGCGGTGGCATTTTCGTAAATAACTGGAACTTTGGTGCACCTAATTTCACTTACAAGTACACCTAGTTTCACTTATAAGTGCACCTAGTTTCACTTACAAGTGCACCTATTTTCGCACATATTTTTACTTACAAGTGCAAGTAATTTACCTTATTAATATTCATGCACCTATTTTCGCAAATACTTTCACTTACAAATGCAAGTAATTTACCTTGTTAATATTCATGCACCTGGGTGTAACCTAGGTGCACCTAGGTATAACATAGGTTGCACCTAGTTATAACATTAGGTGCTCCTAGTTATAACATTAGGTGCACTTAGTATTGATGCACACTGTACAATTCACTTGCACATGTAATTCATTTTACTTGCATTTGCAATACATTTTACTTGCACTTGTGCAAGTAATTTACTTTGTTAACATTCATGCATCTGGTTGCAACCTATGTGCACCTAGTTATAACATTAGGTGCACCTAGTTATAACATTAGGTGCACTTGGTATTGATGCTCATTGTACAATTTACTTGCACTTGTAATACATTTTACTTGCACGTGTGCACCTATTTTCTCTTGCAGATGCAAGTAATTTACCTTGTTAACATTTATGCACCTGGGTGCACCTATGTGCACCTAGTTATAACATGACGTGCACCTAGTTATAACGTTAGGTGCAACTACATTCCGGACACGTGGCGCGCTGTGATTCGTCCGCATTTCTCTCCTGGGCGGCCAGTACGCATTTGAACGCGATCCTATATATATATATATATATATATACATAGGGTCAGGTTCAGGTGCGGCCGTGCGGTTCACACCACTCAATGTTACGAAATACACCACTCAATGTTAATAAACACACCACAAAAATACGCACTGTGGTGTGTTTCTTAACATTGTGGTGTGTTTCATTGTGGTGTGTTTCTTAACATTGAGCGGTGTATTTCGTAACATTGAGTGGTGTGTGACCGCACGGCCGCACGGGAGAGCACGGCCACACCTGAACCAAAAAATATATATATATAATCACCCTATACTTTAGCTAATCTTAATTAATTCTTTGTTTTAAATTAATATATATCTTATATATCTAATTCTTTGTTTATGTAATCACCCTCTTCTTTGACTTGGAAGACCGAAGCCGCCATTAATGCAGTTATTCAAAGAATGTGACTTGAGTGCTTGAAGAGAAATAAAAATATACAATACCAGTAATTTATCAAAGCTTCAAAGATATATGAAAAATGACCAATTTACTCCTTGAAGAAGAAGAATTATTGATATTGTGAAAAGTCTAGAAAATATGAAACTTAGTCTGCAATATTGATTTGGATACGGTGGTTATTTTCATGGATCCATGTGTTCCGTGATATCGAATTTGACAAGACGTGGTGTTGGTTTTACGACTGCGCAATAACCGTTTCGGCTAGTGAACATTTTGAGAAAATATTAAGAAGAAAATATACAAGCACAATTAAAGGAACAATTACACTTGCATTCAAATCGGAACCCTTAACAATGTGACTCTAGGAGTATTTATACAGGAATAATGAGTTTACACAAAAAATAAGAAGAATTCTTAACAAATATAATTTTAGAAAGGTAATTGAGAGCTGCCTAATTGACATAGAAGTTATCAAATTCCGAATTAGACAAGATTCCTCGAATTTCGTCCAAGAGACCACCGCCTTTTAGGGCGCTCCTCCCGACTGCCTTCATGAACTAAGCCACGTACTACATATCCATCGAATTGGTTAGTTGGCGAGCTCCAAATACCAGTCTTTTTGAGTCTTTTCACGTGGATTGTTCTTTTTGAGTCTTTTCACGTGGATTGTTCCCTATCTCTAATTCTCTATTTGCTACTTCTTTAACCAAATGAAGCACAAAGAGCCAATATTCGCCTCCACTGAGGCTCGAACCCACCCCTCCATGTGTGGTGCAACCGGATGCCATTAGACCACAAGGTCACTTTTAAAATAACTGAAGGTCTAATGTGGATACATGAATAATTCAATAGAAAAAAAAACACAAGTATATGATTTAGGAGGAAAACAAAAAAAAAAAAAAAAAGCCATGCATTTTCTCTTTTTTTTTTCTTTTTTTTTCTTTTTATGGAAATAGCAAATGATAAGGACATTTCGACTCAATAACGTTACTCAAAAGTAAATTAAAAACATTAACTATAAATAGAAATGCACCTCCAAAGAAACACATACAAGCAAAACCTCATACTCCTTATCAGAATTTATTGTTTGTTTTCCTCCCTCCCCTTTCTAACCATAAAATGGCTGCAAATCAGCCCATATCTGTTCTTACATCAAACCGCACTCAATTGCATGAAGTTACTCGGCGTTCTGCCAATTTCCATCCAACCATTTGGGGTGACTATTTTCTACCTTATTCTTCTCGACAAAAGGTAACTAACAACCCAAAAATAGTTCATTAAAAAATGTTATTTCTTAAGGTATATTGTGTAATATATTATAGAAAAATCATATCATACATACATACATACATATATACTTTCCCTAGTAATGCTTTGGTAAATTGAAGATAAGGTAGGTGTTATGTTATGTTATGTTATGTTATATTTATTTATGTATATATGCAGGAAGCAAACACACAAGAACAGCAAGAACATCGGATACTAAAGGAAAAGGTGAAGAACATGCTTGTAGAGGCTCCACACATTTCTTCCCAAAAATTGGACTTGATTGACAAGCTCCAACGCTTAGGAGTGAGTTATCAATTTAAAAAGGAGATTGAAGCAACATTGCAACACGTATTCGAAGCCCACCACGAATTCACCGGGGAAAATGAAAACGATCTTCATGTGGTCTCTTTGCAGTTTCGACTACTCAGACAAGAAGGGTATCATGTACCTAGCTGTAAGTATTGTATAATGAAATAATACTAAGAAATCAATTATATTATGCTAGAATTGAGCTCTTAACTCGATGTTTCGACAGATGAATTTGAAAGGTTCAGGGATAATGATGGTAAGTTTAAGGAATCATTAATCAACAATGTACAAGCTATGCTGAGTTTGTACGAAGCGTCGCATCTTAGAGTGCATGCAGAGAAGATTTTGGACGAGGCACTAACATTTACCACTTCTCACCTTGAATCCATGCTACCAAGCTTAACCAATCCTCTAAGATTAGAAGTCAGACAGTCACTACAACGACCTTTACACAAAAGATTAACGAGGATAGAAGCAAAAAGATACATATCAGTTTATGAACTTGATAAATCACACAATGTTGTACTCTTGAAATTTGCAAAGTTAGACTTCAACATGTTGCAAAAGGAACATCAATGGGAGATAGGTAGTCTCACAAGGTAAAGTAAAGTTTTTAGTATCTAAATTAAATTTTGTCAATTTGTCTTTTGACAGATAAAGTATTTATTATGTGTACATACCAACGAACTAATTAAGAATATGTACATTCAATATTGAGTAGGTGGTGGAAAGGACTGGACTTCATAAAAAAACTGTCTTTTGCTAGAGATAGATTGGTGGAGTGCTACTTGTGGGCATTAGGAGTGTACTTTGAACCACAATATTATCTTCCAAGAAAATTTCTTACTCAAATTCTTGCACTAGCTACAATTATTGATGATATTTTTGATGTCTATGGAACCCCTAAGGAGCTCTTGCTTTTCAATGATGCAATCCAGAGGTTATATTATTATATATAACACTTTACACTATGTATTCCACGTGTATTTAAGCTAAAAGATTAAATCGTAAAATGATTGATGATTCTTTTTATTTATATATTTCTGAATAGATGGGATGCGAGTGCTATAAATGAATTACCAAATTATATGGGGGTTTGTTACACTGCCCTTCTTGATATTTATGCTGAAATGGAAAAAGAGTTAGGTCCAAAAGGTCAAGCATACCAAGTCAAGTACGCTATAATTGAGGTATTTATGTTCTTTAATTTGCTTGAGTTAATTTAAGGCCATACCCTGTATGCATGTAGATATTATAGCCAATTTATTGTGAACATTCAATAGATAAATTGTGTGTTTTAGACTTGGATCTACCTTTCAAGCTAAAGTGGACCATGTTAATTTGGTTAGTATTGGTAATGAAATTGAAGCGGATCTTTGATATACTTTACAAAGTTGTGGAGTATAATAATAAACCTTAACTTTTGATTTCCATTTTTGTGTTTTTAGATGAAAAAGTTAGTGGGAGCATACTATGAAGAAGCTAAGTGGTTTCATGATGGTCGTCCACCAAATTTTGAGGAGTACATGAAAAATGCAATTGCATCGTCTGGTTATATGATGGTGGCAACTTCTTGTTTAGTAGGTATATCAGAAGATTTTGTGACTAAAGAGGCATTTAATTGGGTGACTAACGAGCCATTAATTGTTCGAGCTTCATCAATTATTGCTAGATTAATGGATGACATTGCTGGACACAAGGTAACAAAACATACTACACATGCACAAACGCACATGATAAATTGATTGGTCGATTCTAACATGAATTGTTATTTATTATAACCATTGAGTGATTGAGGGTGTGTTAGTAGTGACTGAGTGTGAGTTTGGGATTGTACCCATACATATTTGGGCATCTTGGAGCTTTAGATAAGGGTATAATTAGTCACTAAAATGGGCACGAAATTGGAGGTAGGCTATTAAATGTTTTTTTAAAGTACAATTAGACCATTGAACATTCTAAAATCGTGCAATCTTATCCGTCCTAAACGATTTATTATCATCAAGAAATGCAAACGTGACCTATTATGTGGAAAAATGTTATTTATCGAGCTCCAAGCAACAAAAATTCATGACCTTTGGTATGAGATTGATTCTGATACCAAAGCGAAGCATGTGCTTCGTCTCAACTAACAGACTAAGTTGATAGTTATATTGCACATTATGTTTATATATTATGTGCTCAACACAATGAAAGTCTCCATTAGAGACCAACACCGAATTTTTACTATTTGTGTATAGGTTGAGCAGCAAAGAGGAGATGTAGATTCAGCCGTTGAATGCTACATGAAACAATATGGGAAGTCGGAAGAAGAAACTGTCAAAGAGCTTCAAGAACAAATCACCCGTGCATGGAAAGACATGAATCAAGAATGTCTCAAACCTACTATTGTTCAAATGCCTATACTCATTCGAGTTGTCAACCTCGCAAGAGTGATAGATTTGCTATATAAAGATAGAGATATTTATACACATTCCACAACCGAGCTCAAAGCAATCATTACCTCTCTATTGGTTGATCCGATTATGTGAAGAAAAAAAAAATCAACAATCTTAATTTAATGTGATTGTGTTTTTATATTATGTTTTTAAAATTCAACGATTTACTTTGGAATGTTTTCATTGTTGCTTTTGGTGGCATGGTACGGTGGGTGAAACATGACTTTTATGTCTAAGTCAATGCCACTTTAGTGTGGTTTACATATATGGTCTATAAACTACAAAGTATTATAGAATAGTAAAATTGACTTAGTGCACATCATCAGGTAACAGTTTTATTATCTTGTCAAAAAAAAAAAAAGACAAGAAAATAGATCCATAAATATGTGCAAGAAATTCTATTATTTTTTGCTTTAATAAATTAGTACCACAAGAAAACCGGATTGGCCGTAGGCGGATCGTAGTTACCCGGCCCGAAATATATATTTATAAAGCCCAATGGGATCCCGTCAACGCCGCTGTATTTTCGTACCGGCTGCGCACACAGGAAGGAAAATTTTGTTCTCCGTTCATCATCAATGGCCGAGGTAAAACAATCTCGGAATCATTCATTTTCGATTTTCGTTTACATCTGTGTCGCGAAAAGATTGGTTCTTCTTCTATAGCTGTGTTGTTTTGATGATCTGCAAATTTTGGAACTGATCTGAATTCATATGATTTGGATGTGTATGCTTTTTCCTTTTTAAAATGGAGTTGTGGGATTTTGAGGTTGTCGTTGAGCTGAATACTGATATCTGCTGTGCTCTAGGGTTAATTAGTGAAATTGAAACACGTACTGTGAAGACAAAGTTGATCGGATTTTCGGGTCTGATAAATTTCGAAACGAGTTAATATTCAATTTGGGCCCTTGGCTATTAGGATTTTACTAAGTTGGTCTTAGACTATCAAAAAGTTGCTTAATTTAGTCCTAACTATGCAATTTTTTCCCTAAAATTGGTTGCTCAGACTCCTCGATTAACAAAGTTGCTTAATTTAGTCTCTAATTATGCAATTTTTACCTAAAATGGTCCCAAGGTCCCCAAATCCACACTTGGGGACTAAATTGAACAACTTTGGTAGTCGAGGACCAAAATGGTGAAATCGTAATAGTGGTGGGAGGGTAAAAAATTGCAGAGTTAGGGACTAAACTTTGGTAGTCAAGGATCAAAGTGGTGAAATCCTATGGTCGAGGGACCATTTTAGGTAAAAATTGCATAGTTAGGGACTAAATTAAGCAACTTTGGTAGTCGGGTGAAATCCTAATAGGTATTAACTCATTTCGAAACTCTGTGGATGCATCGTGTTATTTATTTCAGAGGTGTGATAGATTTGTGAATTATTTGGCATACCATAACACACAGTAATGGTAGTTCTGGTTGTAGTACAATGATTTCTTATGGTAATATGTCAATTAGTATATTAGAATCTAATTAGAATTTTATTGTGGGGATATATAAGTACTTAGCCTAATCATAACTGACATTAGTGATCTGCAATAATCATTGTGATCACAGGCTTTGAGATTTTATTGTGTTTTTATTTGCTGCTAATTCTGCGTCTCTGACATGATAGTATACAGGGAGGGGTTCTTGCTATTAGCTGCAGCTAGCTAATCATTTTCTCTTAGACTCTAAAATAGGGGGGGATGATGGTATATTATCCTGAAACTAAATGGAGAAAGGATAAATATAAAAAGTCATGAATGATGAATCATCACTAACTATTTGGGTGGCTGAAAGAACATGGCTTTCTTCCTAGTCATAATTCTCTAGCCTTGAGAAAAAACAATTGTCAAGGTGGCAATTTGAAATCACAAGCACATATTGTCCATGCAACCATTTATTTTTATATAAATATTTCTCATCTTTAAATTTACTTTCAATGTTATATGTGTGGGCAATAATGTAAAAAGGAAATAAGCTAAAACAGAGCTTTTCAAAAGCCATAAACTCTTTTTGTAAGCATATGTGAACAGAGCAATAAATTAGCATAATTGCTTATAGTAGCAGTAGATATGCTAAAGCTAAACATAAGTTTATCCAAACTGGTTCGAAGACTTTTAACATGACATTTCATTTATTCCAGTTAGTTATGAATTTGTGCCTTGGAAAAAATAAGCTGCTCCAAATTCTCTTAATATTTTCAACTATTGACCTTTTGGAGGTTGACCTCTTTCTCTAAAATAAAAATGTCTTTTGATTAATCTTTCTCCCAGATTGAACTGAAGACAGCTCCAGCTGATTTTCGATTCCCTACAACAAACCAGACTAGGCATTGTTTCACACGCTACGTTGAGTTTCACAGGTAAAACTCCATGGCTTTATTTTGGTGTACTGCTTTTTATTCTGTACAGCTTGCATATGCTCCTAGGATAATTTTCCCTCCCACTTTGAACTATGGATGCATATCCTACTTACATAAACATGGAATGCAGAACTATGAACATTTCAACAATTAAACCTGTTTAGGTGACCTGGTAAATTAAAAACAATTAGGTTTCCAAGGCTAGGCTGTTTAAATACTGGGCATATATGGGTATGACTTCAGGACATTGTGATGTAAACTTGAGTATACTCTTTAATCTGCTGCAAGCGGCATGTTTACAGTGCCGGGTCTGACTTGTTTTTCCGTTTGTATACTTCAGGTGTGTGGCAGCTAAAGGTGGGGAGGCCGGTGACTGTGAGAAATTCGCTAGGTACTATCGGGCACTTTGCCCAGGTGAATGGGTAAGTGAAAACTTATCTATTCAAGTGCTTTGGTTTTGATGATAAATTATGTGTCCATACATGTTTAAGTAAATTAAATTATAGCTAAGAGATCAATTGAAGCATTGGGAAGTATTACAAGAGAATTATTTAGTTACTTTTCCAAAATATTTATCACAAATCACTCTTACTGAAAGAGAGCAATTCTTAATGCTTGTATACAAAGGGCATTTGCTATATTTTAATCCTATGTACAATTGGTTCTTTTCAGGTTGAAAAATGGAATGAACAGAGGGAGAGTGGGACTTTCCCAGGGCCACTTTAACTTGATGTGGATTTAGACCATGCTCATTTTCTGAAATTTGGCCTTTTGGTTTCCTTTTGAATGTCAATGGATTAATAAGCATTCTTGGAGTTCTTAGAAACCTCCCTCTCATTGTTTCTGAAAAGTTTTCTTGGTTTGGGAGTTCTAAAACAGTTTAATGTTGTTGCCCTCTTTTCTCAGAACTATTGGCTTCTAGTATATAAAGATTCTTTGTTTTTGTTCTGTATGTTTACCTCACTATGGTTTACCTCACTATTGTTTACATAATAACATTTTTTTCCATCCTCTGTCAGCATCACCCTATTTACTATTCATTGGTCAAATTATTTTTATATTGTTTTTTTTACATTTAAAAATTTAATTTTTTTATTTAATAATACTTGTAATGTAATTTAACTGAAACACATAAAATGGGACAGTGGACAATTTATTCATCCTCTCACACAATTTATTATAAAAAATCCGACCAATGACATCATATCGTTCAGTCGTTATATTGTGGACTATGACCACAAAACGACGTCGCTGAACTGATACTGCAGTCAACGTCGTTGAACTGATACTGCAGTTGTGTGGAGACTGTTTCACAGTACTGAACTGATACTATAGTTGTGTAAAGGTCGTTTCAGTTGTGCAGTTGTGTTGAACTGATACTGCAGTTGTGTGTTGAACTGCAGTTCTGTTGAACTGATACTGCAGTTGTGAGGAGGCCGTTTCATCCCCAGTTGTGTGGAGGCCGTTTTATCCGTCTGTTTTCATTAATCAAAACGCGGCCGTTTTATCCGTCTGTTTTCATTAATCAAAACGACGTCGTTTTGATGCGCATTGGACTGTAAAATTTGCGCATATCGTTGTACGTTGCATGTCATGACCGACACATCCATTACTGATAACATGCATGAGTCATAAGTATTCGCACGTTATTAACATGTTAAGATTCCTTTTTCAACTTGCCTTTCATACTTTAAATTGAGGCTTCATTTTTCTGAGGTCATAATCTCTGATTGGGTAGCCGGGTATTAAGAGCCTCTCATATGTCTATATATCCTTACACGCATATAATTGATCAAATAAGATCTTCTTAGAAAATAAAAGGGTTATCGAAAGTAGATTATATTGTATTTAGAATTACTTTATGACCTCCCACACTCAAACGATTACCAAGTACTATAAATTGAAAGGCAACTCCAGAGAATTAGATACATCTAATACCTTCACCTTTAATTTGTTTGCTCCCAATTCCCCTCCTTCTCTTCCCTTCTTTCCAAAAAAAAAAAAGAAATGGCCGCCAATAATAATCTACCATTATCAGTTCTTACATCAGACCAAACACAATTGCGTGAAGTAAGTCATCGTCGATGTGCCAATTTTCATCCAAGTATTTGGGGAGACTATTTCCTACCTTATTCATCTCAACCCAAGGTAACCAATATATAATTATTTTTAAGGTATAACATTTATGGGCGCAGACCTTTATGTCAAAGACAAATATTTTGCAAATTAGGAAAGGCCTAAAGGTTTCTATATATGGTAATACTTTAGCTTTAGGTAGTACAGGAAAATTAATAAGTGTTGTGCTTGTATATGGGCGCTGGTGGAAGTGGATGCACCGGAATGGCAAGAGCATCAACATCTAAGGGAAAAGGTGAAGAACATGATTATGGAAGCCCAACACTACACTACATCCCAAAAATTGGACTTGATTAATAAGATCCAACGCTTAGGAGTGTGTTATCAATTTCAAAAGGAAATTGAAGCTACCTTACAACACATATTTGAGAACTACGACGAATTCAATGGCGAAGAAGATGAGAACAATCTTTACGTTGTCTCACTAGGCTTTCGATTACTTAGACAAGAAGGATATCCAGTATCATGTAGTAAGCATATGATAAAATAAATATGTAGTGAAGCCATGGCGGTCTTGAGTTTTGATCTTTTTACTCAATGTTTCAACAGATGTGTTTGAAAAGTTCAAGAACAGTGAAGGCAAGTTCAAGGAGTTGTTGATCAACAATGTGCAGGCAATATTGAGCTTGTACGAGGCGTCACATCTCAGAGTGCATGGTGAGAAGATTTTAGAGGAAGCACTGACATTTACCACTTCTCATCTACAATCCATGCTACCAAACTTGAGCAGTCTTCTTAGAACAGAAGTCAGTGAAGCACTAAGACAGCCATTTCACAGAAGACTAAGGAGACTAGAAGCAAAAAGATATATATCAATTTATAAATGTGATGAAACACATGATACTGTGCTATTGAAATTTGCAAAATTGTACTTCAACATGTTGCAAAAGGAACACCAAAGGGAGCTCGGTATTCTCACAAGGTAAAGTTAATTAATTATGGATTATTGGAATCTTCGATCTCATCAATTAATGCATATTATATTCATTGTAATGTAGATGGTGGAAAGGTTTAGACGTTGCAAAGAATTTTCCTTTTGCAAGAGACAGATTGGTGGAAGGTTATTTTTGGACGTTAGGGATATACTTTGAACCACAATATTCTCTAGCAAGGAAATTTTTCCTCAAAGTCATGGCTATGGTTCCAATTATTGATGATATATATGATGTCTATGGAACCCCTAATGAGCTCCAACTCTTCACAGATGCAATCCAAAGGTTCTATAGTGTTTTAATTGTCATTATATCTTAGATTGATTTATATTTTTCATGAGAAAGAAAATATACTTTTGGTTTGAGCACAGGTGGGATGCTATTGCAGTAAATGAATTACTAGAATATATGAGAGTTTGCTATGTCGCTCTTCTTGATGTTTATGCTGAAATGGAGAAAGAGTTAGCCAAGACAGGTGAATTGTATCGTATTGACTATGTCAAAACTGAGGTATATTACACGTTTAATCAACACATCACTAATAAAGTTTTACGTACCTTTTACCCATATCTTCATAAATTTTTACTTAAACTTTTCTTTGGTTATGTTATAGATGAAGAATTTAGCAAATGCATATCTAAAAGAAGATAAGTGGTTTACTTTCCAAAATTTGAGGAGTACATGAAGCTTGCAACAGAAACGTGTGGTGTAAGGTTGTCAACAATAACTTCTCTAGTAGGCATGCAAGAAGATTTTGTAACGAAGGAGGTATTTGATTGGTTGAGTAAGGAGTCATTAATTGTTCGAGTTACATCCATTATTTGCAGATTAATGGATGATATGGCTGGACATGAGGTAATACCAACAAAAGTAATATTTATGACTAACTAAATCAATATTTTGAGACAATTATTTTTTTATTTAAAAAAAGACAAATGTAAGGTCTATATCCATACATCAATTATCACACTAGTTAGTGGGGTTCAACCTAAATAAAAGTAGTCTTGTTATGTAGTATTTTTTTTTTTTAACTCTATGGACCACAAACTTCTTAAGGATTTTTTTAAGAAGAAAAGTTAATCCACATGAGGAAGTTTGGGTTAAGGAAGGGTAAATTGGAATACATAAAAAAAAAAAAAAGTTATTGGCGTTTAAATTGAAAAAGTTAACAATATTTTGAAATTCACTAGAAAGATTAATAAAATGAGATGGAGAAATTAACATTCAATGTGTATTGTTTTATGTATAGTTTGAGCAGCAAAGAGGGCACATGGCATCATCCGTGGAATGTTACATGAACCAATATGTGAAATCGAAAGAAGATACTTACAAAGAGTTGCAAAAACAAGTCATTGACGCATGGAATGACACCAACCAGGAATGTCTTAAACCTATTGTTGTACCTATGCCAATACTCACTAGACTCCTCAACTTCTCAAGAGTAATAGATTCGCTATATGTTGATGGAGATTCATATACACATTCCAAAACCATGTTGAAAGGCTTCATTACCTTATTGTTGGTTGATCCCGTCCTATAAATTCAAAAAAGACTTGTATGGGCAACTTAGTTGGTTACATGGGTGAAGTTTAAGGTGAAAGACCAAGGAACGAGTCTCACCATCGCCAGTGTGGGAGCAATCTCTCAAATCAAGGTGGCTCATTGTGCACAGTAAGGAAAGGTCTAGCATCTGTATTCAGTTAAGTTATCATGATTTATATCTTACATACCAAATGAGAAACTCACAGTAATTATTCAAAAGTGTGTACTAAATAAATCTCTCTTCAATGAAATAACTCACAAATCACACGTAAAAGATAAATCACACAAAAAAGATCATATACAACAGGCTTGATAGAAAGAGTTGTTCCAAGAAAGTTACAAACTTTTTTCTCACACCACGTTGAGGAAATTGTTTTATTATCAAATCCGTCCAAAAACATTAAATCGTGGTTGGTTAGATTCACGACATATGGTACATCAATGGTAACATAATACGTATGATTGCTTAATAAAGTTGCCATCACGTTTAAATTGAGGTTTTATTGTTGGAAAAAATAGTATATAATAATATTTTAAGTGACTATTTTGTGGTATAAATATATGTGGGACTTATTTTTGATTTGGATCAGTTCAAAGTAAATTCGAGTTTTTCTAAATGAGACAAAGAAATTAATATAGCTAAAAATGGATTATAAGTAAATGAGAAATTGAGTTTCAAAGTAGATAAATTACTGGAAGGCAAAATCCACAAAAATTAATAAATAAATCAGATTTACTATTAGAGCTTATTCCATTTTTGGTCCTAAACTTATAGGTGATAATCCACTTTTAGTCCTTTTTTATTAGAGCATCCTCATTTAGTCCTAGTATTATCGTGGCATGACCAATTTTAGTTCTCCGGCAATAAAATCGTTGAAATATTGTTAAATACAAAGACATTTCAATCTTTTTTATACAAAGTATGTTGAACCGCTATATTTTTTATGTTTATTTTTTTGAAAACATTCATAATTGAAGACCGAAATATCTTGTATTTAACGATATTTAAACTGATTTGTTTGATAAAGGAACAAAAATGGTAGGGCAACCAAAAAACAAAGTATAATAAAAGGGAAACAGAAAGAGATAGAAATGTTTTATCTACTTTTCAAGCATATATTTTAACCACGAAATGAGAAATGGTGAAGAAGAAACCGTAACCATTTATAGGCAGGCCCCATATATATATACTATCACGTGAATTTACAGTTCATTAGGTACACTTGAGTATTACATTTTCACTCACATCCAAGAACATGGCTGTTGAATTGATAGATATTACAATACAAATATTTTAGGTCTCAATAATTGATTCACATGCCTCGAATACTTGTACTACGTACAATTAAATCATCTTCACATCAAATTGAGGCTTTATTTTTGTTAGCTACAAACAAGAACGACGCATTACAAATATTTTATCGCGCTACAGCATCATTAACATTAAGCATAACAGCTTTGTCACCGACAGCAGCCAAGAACAAAGGTAGTAGAAAGCGTTTGAAGAGCCCAAGGAAAAATAAGGCAGATGAACTACAATTAAGATGTATGTGTCAAATCGGCAGGCTTGGACCGACTCGCTATTGGCCAGTTTATTTTTTGGTTCGGGCCGATCAGTCTAATTAAAGTTCAAACCAAGACAAGCTCAGTCTAAAAATTAAAATTAATGTCCGGCCAGGTTAACTAGCTAAATAGTAAATATATAAGAATTTAATAGGCATAAAATCAATATCACAGTTTCTAATATGATAATCTCATAAGTCATTACTCTATTAGAGTATATATGTATATTATATATTTTCAAAAATGTACGAGCCGGGCCGGGCCGGCCTAGTCCATAGACAAAAAATTAAAGTCTAACACTAATCGTAGTATAAATTATACTAGCCCTTGTCCGTCCATTGTAGCAAATAGACCGGATCGGGCCTGGACTAGACTTGGGTTTGACACCTCTACTACAATTACATAATCTAGATATCATTTTCAGATTTGCAAGCTTGAAATTGTACTATAAATTGAGGGGCACCCCCAAAGAAAAATATGCAAACCCAAGTACTACTCGTCTTAAATTGTTTGTTTCCTTCAGTCCCTTTCTTTTGTTTCCTTCAGTCCCTTTCTAAGCAAAAATGGCTGCCATTAATCAACCATTATCTGTTCTTACATCAAACTGCCCTCAGTTGCATGAAGTCACTCGTCGTTCTGCCAATTATCATCCAAGCGTTTGGGGTGACCATTTCCTAGCTTACGCTTCTCATGAAAAGGTAACCAATTCAAAAAATACTTCATTCAATAATTATTAGTTTTTAGGGTATATATTTACAAGAGTGCAAGCAATATCTTCTAACACCATCTCGGTTGAGTCCGTTACACAGGATTTTTCAAGTACGGTGTGTGATTTGCAGGGTATTACCTAAGACTCTAAAAATGATATTTATTCCACGCATATCCTCAAATAGTAGTTGGATTTTCTTTGTAACCAAAAATTTGTTTTAAAAAAAACAAAAACATAATATATTTACAAGATTGCAGGCAATATCTTTCTACATTGAAATAATTATCTAGCACTACTTCATAAGCATATATATATATATATATATATATATATATATATATATATATGCAGCCTATCAAGTAAAGTGTACTCCTTTTGTCGTGTCCCATGGCCTTTAGTATTCATTTGTGAAATTAAAACTTCTATAAGTAGTAATTTTTCTTTACTGGTTTTAATTAATATATGAAATTTAGTAACATATGCTAAATTAAATAATATAAAATTTAAATTATCAGTAAATTGAATCAAGACTCTTTGATTGAACCCAAAAAAAAAAAAGTGAAATTAGAGGAAGAGATTAGAGTGCTTTTCCCAATAATGTAAGGAAAAGTTTCCTATCTCAATCCGTGAGACGAACCGGGTCAGGAGAATTTGGGTCTTATGGTGTATGAGTTTATTAATAATATTATTTCTTGCAAACTGTTTGCCATAAAGTATATTATATATATAAGGCTTAAAGTATTACATATATGCAACGCTATGTAATGACACTTTATTTCCTTCAGATTGTCTATTATTGTTTTTTCGTACTACATTTATGCTATAGAGTATCATATATAATGTTTAAAGTATTGATGATATCTGCAATTCTATTACGTTATTACATTAACTCCTGCAAAATGTATATTACATTTACGTTATAAATTATTATAAATAAGCCTTTAGAGCATATATAAATTATATCCGGCAATTCTATTGTGTTAATATTTTATTTATGCAAATTATCTGTTACTGTTTTGCGATTATATTTATGCTATTTTATAAATAAGTCTTAATGTATGGATTATATCTACAATTCTGCTAAGTTGATAATATCTACAATTCTGTTATGCAATTATTTATTTTTCGCAAATTGTCTATTACAGTTTTACTATAAAGTACTACATTTATAATATAAAGTATTATATATAAAACTTAAAGTATTAATTTTATTATATCTGCAATTTTGTTATGACTCATTTTTTTTAGATTGGACCGCTCATGCGGTTTGAGATCATGAGACGGCCTCACATGAGATTAACCCATAATATAATAATTTGATAAAAGAAAAATGAGATGTGTTCGTTGTATATACAGATAGCAGAAGCACAAGAATGGCAAGAGCATCAACAACTGAAGGAAAAGGTGAAGAGCATGCTTGTGGAAGCCCCATGCATTTCTTCCCAAAAATTGGAATTGATCAATAAGATCCAACTCTTAGGAGTGAGCTATCATTTTGAAAAGGAGATTGAAGCAACATTGCAACTCATATTCAGGAGCTACTATGAATCGAATATCCAAGAAGATGAGAATGATCTTTATATTGTTTCTTTGCGCTTTCGATTACTTAGACAACATGGTTATCGTGTACCTTGCAGTAAGTGTTTAACCAAAAACTACTAAACAAAAATTAAATACTCCATATGCAGGTTAAATATACATAAGGTGAGATAATCATCATGAATTCTGCAGGTGTTTTTGAAAAGTTCACTGATTTTGATGGAAAGTTCAAAGAATCATTAACCGATAATGTGCAAGCAATCATAAATTTGTACGAGGCATCACATCTTGGAGTGCACGGCGAGAAGATTTTGGATGAAGCATTAACATTTTCCACTTCATATCTACAATCCATGCAACCAAACCTGACCGAGTATCTTAAATCTCAAGTCAGTGAAGCACTAAAGGGGCCAATTTGCAAAAGATTAACGAGGATAGAGGCAAGAAGATACATATCAATTTACGAATTTGATCAATCACACGATGTTGTACTATTGAAATTTGCAAAGTTGGACTTCAACATGTTGCAGAAGAAACATCAATGGGAGATAGGTTGTCTCACAAGGTAATTATTAAAGTTATGTTTTTAGCATCAAAATTTAGTCAATTTGTGTTTTGACATACATATATAGTATTTACTTGTACAAACTAATTAATTAACCAATCAGTAATTTGTATATTCAATATTAAGTATAGGTGGTGGAAAGAACTGGACTTCGCAAACAAATTACCTTTTGGCAAAAATAGATTAGTGGAATGCTACTTGTGGGCATTGGGAGTGTACTTTGAACAACAATATTACCTTCCAAGGAAATTTCTTACTAAAGTTCTTGCCGTTGCTACGGTTATTGATGATATTTTTGATGTGCATGGAACTCCCGAAGAACTCTTGCTCTTTAACAATGCAATCCAGAGGTTCTATTCATTGAGATTTTATGTATTTATTTATTTTTGCCTTGTTTCTTTTATACCACGTTAAAATATATATTTCACATGTATTTTAGCTAAAAGATTAAACTATGATAATATGTCCATTTCAGATGGGATGCTAGTGCTATAAATGAATTACCAGAATATATGAGGGTTTGTTACATTGCCCTTCTTGATATTTATGCTCAAATGGAGAAAGAGTTAGGCCCAAAAGATCAAGCATACCAAATCAACTATGCTATAAGTGAGGTGTGTATATTTAGTTATACTTATATGTCAAGTCGAATAATGCATATGAATTTCATTTTTTGATTATTTACAAACTAATTCTAGTTATAAAATTAATATAAGTCATTGTTTCTATTAAAAAGGAGACTAATCCGAAATTGGCATAGCAGTCCGCTTACCTTTATTTGATATAATTTATAAAGTTTTTGAGGATAATAGTAAATCATCAAATTTTTATTTTCGTTGTGGTTTTAGATGAAAAAATTAGTGGGAGCATATTATGAAGAAGCTAAGTGGTTTCATGACAGTAGTCCGCCAAATTTTGAAGAGTACATGAAAAATGCAATTGTATCGGCTGGTTATATGATGGTAACGACTTCTTCTTTAGTAGGCATGCCGGAAGATTTTGTGACTAAAGAGATCTTTGATTGGGTAACTAACGAGCCATTAATGGTTAGAGCTTCTTCAATCATTACCAGATTAATGAATGACATTGCTGGACATAAGGTAACAAAAATATGCTATATATATGTACACATATTGTTAGGATCAAGTGCTTATCACTTACACCAAAATCTATAGTTAGTAGCGAAGGCACAACTTTATTTCCTTATAAATAACTGTCATATTTTCGAGGTACTATTTACCGGCCTCCGTCCAACAATCTACGAGTCATTGGGCATTAGACAAATGTTATTGCTGGGACTCGTGACCTACCTCTGATACCACTTGTTAGCATCAAATGCTTACCACTTACGCCAAATGCTATAGCTTGATCCTAACACAAAACACGATAAATTAATTGATCGATTCTAACATGAATTGTTATTATAATGGAAAATTTTTAATGGACTCCCAAAAACTTACTCTCAACTTTTACTCCCACTTGTGTTGAAATTTGATTAGAGGAAGAAAAACAAGAATAGATAACTGTTGACTAGTGGTCTAGTGGCACCCGGTTTAACTGTTCAGTAGGTTTAGAAAATAGCTATGAACAGATACTACATTATAACATAGAGTCAATAGTACTCAAAAAAAAAAAAAAGATAAATGTCATGACTCCCTATTAAATTGAGCCATCAAAGCTCTCTATTATAATTATTGAGTGATAAAGGGTGAGTCTGAGTTTGGACAGATACGCAAAAGTTGTTCGGAATCTTGGAGTTGTAACCAAAAATTGGATTTTCAATCACTTTTTTTTTTTTTTTTTGGTTCAAATTGGGTACATGCCGATTTAGATAAATTTCCAATTATATACGAAATATGAATTTACAAACAATGGATTTGCACTATTTGTATAGATTGAGCAACAAAGAGGGGATGTAGATTCAGCTGTGGAATGCTATATGAAATAATATGGGAAGTCCGAAGAAGAGACCGTTAAAGAACTTCAAAAGCAAGTCACCAATGCATGAAAGGATATTAATCAAGAATGTCTCAAACCTACTGTTGTCCCTATGCCTATACTCATCCGAATTACCAACTTGACAAGAGTTATTGATTTGCTTTATAAAAATGGGGATATATATACTCATTCCAAAACCGAGCTCAAAGTCATCATTACCTCTCTATTGGTTGATCCGGTTGCGTGATGGTGTTACTAAATTAAATGTAATCGTGTTGTTTTGATTTTTTTAATGCTATATGTTTTGGTTTGTGATAAAGATAAATCTTTTTTATGCTCCATTAGATGGGATATAAATAGTTTATGGTTTTGAATAAGTGTGAACATCAAACTTAAGAGTCATTCATTGGTCTTGTTTTGAAGATTGGTGTATGACTTAAATCACAATACGTAATTTTTTTTTTGTCACTGGTAGTATACCATAAATGGACCAGGGTCTACCTTACATTGTGGATCCTGGTCCAAAAATAACTTTCAGATTTTGTACCCGCAGTTGATGTAAAGAATAAAGTCACATGTGGAAATTAGCTAAGGTTTGGAGCCAAGGTTCTAGCTAAGGTTCTAGCTAAGGTGTTAGCTAAGGTTTTAGCTAAGGCTTAAGCTAAGGAATTAAAGAATTGTGTCAGGAAGTAGATTTGCATTAAATGTTTGCAGGAATTGCAAATCTCAATGCACACAATTCTAGGCACAAATCTAAGGCTAATATTCACTTGGGTTTGCTATAAATAGGCAATCTATTGTCATTGTAAATTATCCCATCTCAGATAGAAATCCGTAGCATAGCAAAGTATCTTTAGAGAGAGATAGAGAGTTATATTTGTAACTCCTGTTGTAATATCCTTTTGCCAATACAGAAAATTCTTCTTCAAATTGCTTTATTCAGTGTATGATTTATTCTAAATCTTACACTGGAAATATTCTCATTATTTCCAGCCCAAGTTGTTATTGTAATTAGGTGTTGTGAACCCGTATCGATTCTAACAAGTGGTATCAGAGCCCCAGGTTGGTTCATAGATATATTGTTCAGGATTTGAATCAAGAACACCACTTACAATGGCATCAAAGTATGAGATTGAAAAGTTCAATGGGAACAATTTCTCATTGTGGAAAATGAGAATGAAAGCAGTTCTCAGGAAAGATAACTGCGTAGCAGCAATTGGAGAAAGACCAGCCGATTTCACTGACGATGCCAAGTGGACAGAAATGGATAGCAACGCTATGGCCAATCTTCACTTAGCACTTGCTGATGAAGTACTGTCAAGTGTGGCAGAGAAAAGTACGGCAAAAGAGATATGGGATACTCTCATAAAGTTGTATGAGGCCAAATCACTACACAACAAAATCTTCTTGAAGAGGAAGCTATACACTCTCAGGATGATGGAGACATCCTCAGTAACTGAGCACATCAACACTCTCAACACTCTATTTTCACAACTCTCAGCGTTGAGTTATAAAATAGAAGTGAATGAACGTGCTGAGATTTTACTCCAAAGTCTACCTGATTCATATGATCAACTCATTATCAATCTAGTCAACAACAAGGAGGTACTTGTCTTCGATGATATTGCAGCTGCAGTTCTTGAAGAAGAAAGCCGGCGCAAAAACAAAGAAGATAAAGTTGGAATCTCACAAAAAACTCAAGCGTTGACAGTGACAAAAGGAAGATCAACGGAGCTTGGCTTTAGTGGGAGTCACAACCGAGGTAGATCAAAATCGAGGAGTAAGAAGAATGTTAAGTGTTTTCACTGTGGCAAAAAGGGGCACTACAAGAGTGAGTGTTGGCAACTCAAGAAAGATGCGGCTAAAGATAAAAATCCTGAGACATCAAATGCTCAGGGTTGTGTTGTGAGTACATCGGATGGAGGCGAAGTTTTATTTGGTGAAGCAGCAACACTTGTTGAAGGTATGAAAAGTCTAGCCAATGTTTGGCTCATGGACTCGGGAGCAACATGGCATATGACTTCACAAAAAGAATGGTTTCATGAATATGAACCTATCTCTGGAGGATCAGTGTTCATGGGAGATGATCATGCCTTAGAGATTGCTGGTATTGGTACTATTAAACTAAAAATGTTTGATGGTACGGTTCGCACCATCCAAGAGGTACGACACGTGAAAGGCCTGAAGAAAAATCTATTGTCTCTAGGACAATTAGATAGCCGTGGATGTAAAATTCACATTAAAGATGGGATCATCAAAGTAACCAAGGGCGCGCTTGTTGTGATGAAAGCAGAAAAGATAGCGGCAAATCTATACATGCTTAAAGGAGAAACACAACTACAAGGAGAAGCATCAATTGCATCAGACAATCTGATAGAGGAATCAACGATGATGTGGCATCAAAAACTTGGCCACATGTCGGAACGAGGTCTAAAGATTCTTGCTGATCAACATCTTCTTCCAGGGCTAAAAAGGGTATCATTACCTTTTTGTGAGCATTGTGTTACAAGTAAGCAGCATAGATTGAAGTTCGAAGGCTCTTAAGTAAGAAGCAAAGCTATCTTGGAGCTAATCCACTCCGATGTTTGGCAAGCACCAGTTACATCCCTAAGAGGTGCAAAATATTTTGTATCCTTTATTGATGATTACTCCAGGAGATGTTGGGTGTATCCGATCAAGCGGAAGGCGGATGTATTTGAAGTTTTCAAAATCTTCAAAGCGCGTGTGGAACTTGAGTCCGAGAAAAGGATCAAGTGTTTGAGGTCAGACAATGGAGGAGAATATACTAGCGTTGAATTTGATAAATTCTGTCTACAAGAAGGTATCAAACGGCAGTTCACGGTGGCATATACTCCACAACAAAATGGAGTGGCAGAGCGGATGAACAGAACCTTATTGGAAAGAACAAGGGCAATGTTGAGGACTGCAAATTTGGCAAATTCATTTTGGGCTGAAGCAGTCAAAACCGCCTGTTATGTGATCAATCGGTCACCATCAACCGCAATTGATCTGAAAATGCCAATGGAAATGTGGACTGGTAAGCCATCTAGTTATTCTCACTTACATACATTTGGGAGTCCGGCATATGTGATATACAACACTCAAGAAACATCAAAACTTGATCCAAAATCAAGAAAATGTGTTTTCTTGGGGTACGATGATGGAGTGAAGGGGTATCGTTTGTGGGATCCCACTGCCCACAAGGTTATCATCAGCAGGGATGTTGTATTTGTAGAAGAAAAGGTACAAGGAAGTGAAAGCACTGGGAAGGAGAATCCAGTGATAGCTACAGTACAAGTTGAAGGAAGGAAGGAAGAAGAAATTCCAGTTTCCTCTAAAGCAACAATAGAGCATGATGAACAAGATCAAGCGGAGTCTTCAACTTCAGAAGTTTGACGATCAACTCGGGAGAGGAGACAACCAGCTTGGCACTCAGATTATTCTATGGAGGGAAATGTTGCATACTGTCTACTAACAGAAGATGGTGAGCCTTTAACTTACCATGAGGCTACAAAAGGTTCAGATGCACCTTTGTGGATGACAGCAATGCAAGAAGAAATTGAAGCTCTCCATAAGAATAAAACATGGGAACTTGTCCCGTTACCACAAGGAAGAAAGGCTATTGGAAACAAATGGGTCTATAAGATCAAACGAGATAGCAATAATCAAGTGGAACGGTATCGTGCTCGATTAGTTGTGAAAGGACTTGGTCAGAAAGAAGGAGTTGACTTCAACGAGATATTTTCTCCTGTTGTACGACTTACAACAATTAGAGCAGTCTTAGCGATGTGTGCTGTGTTTGACTTGTGTCTTGAGCAGTTGGATGTGAAAACTGCATTTCTACATGGAGAACTTGAAGAAGAAATTTACATGCTCCAACCAGAAGGTTTTGAAGAAAAAGAAAAGGAGAACTTGGTTTGCAGGTTGAATAAATCTCTATACGGTCTCAAACAGGCGCCGAGATGTTGGTATAAGAGATTTGATTCATTCATTTTGAGCCTTGGATACAACAGATTTAATTCAGATCCTTGTGCATATTGCAAGAGATTTGATGATAATCAGTTTATCATTTTGCTGTTGTATGTTGACGACATGTTGGTAGTAGGCCCCAACAATGATCGCATCATAGAGATGAAGGCTCAATTGGCTAGGGAATTTGAAATGAAGGACTTGGGACCAGCAAACAAGATTCTAGGGATGCAAATTCACCGAGACAGAAATAATAGGAAGATTTGGCTTTCTCAGCAGAATTATTTGAAGAAAATCATGCGGCGCTTCAACATGCAAGATTGTAAGCCAATTTGTACCCCTCTTTCTATTAATTTCAAGTTATCCTCAAGTATGTGTCCTAGCAACGAAGCAGAGAGGATGGAAATGTCTCGAGTACCGTATGCATCAGCAATGGGCAGTTTAATGTTTGCTATGATCTGCACTAGACCAGACATTGCACAAGCAGTGGGAGCGGTCAGTCGATACATGGCAAATCCTGGTAGAGAGCATTGGAGTGCTGTGAAGAGGATCCTTAGATATATCAAGGGTACCTCAGATATTGCATTGTGTTATGGAGGATCAGACTTTATTATTAAAGGCTATGTTGATTCAGATTATGCAGGTAATCTTGATTGTAGTAAATCCACCACGGGTTATGTGTTTACTCTTGCTGGCGGAGCAGTAAGCTGGGTCTCGAAGTTATAGTCTGTTGTGGCAACTTCAACGATAGAAGCAGAATATATAGCTGCTACTCAAGCTAGTAAAGAGGCAATATGGTTGCAAATGCTATTGGAGGAGCTCGGGCACAAGTTAGAGAAAATGACTCTATTTTGTGACAGTCAGAGCGCTTTGTACTTGACAAAGAATCCAGCATTTCATTCCAAGATGAAACACATACGAGTTCAATATAACTTTGTTCGTGAAAAGGTGGAAGAAGGAAGTGTGGATATACAGAAAATCCATACTAAAGATAACCTGGCAGATATGTTAACAAAGCCTATTACCAACGATAAATTCGTATGGTGTAGATCCTCAATTGGCCTAACAAGTATGCAAGCAGCAGGGAATTGGCAAAGAGGATGAAGATCCACATTGTGACTTTAAGTGGGAGATTTGTAAAGAATAAAGTCACATGTGGAAATTAACTAAGGTTTGGAGCCAAGGTTTTAGCTAAGGTTCTAGCTAAGGTGTTAGCTAAGGTTCTAGCTAAGGTTTTAGCTAAGGCTTAAGCTAAGGAATTAAAGAATTGTGTCAGGAAGTAGATTTGCATTAAATGTTTGCAGGAATTGCAAATCTCAATGCACACAATTCTAGGCACAAATCTAAGGCTAATATTCACTTGGGTTTGCTATAAATAGGCAATCTATTGTCATTGTAAATTATCCCATCTCAAATAGAAATTCGTAGCATAGCAAAGTATCTTTAGAGAGAGATAGAGAGTTATATTTNTAACTCCTGTTGTAATATCCTTTTGCCAATACAGAAAATTCTTCTTCAAATTGCTTTATTCAGTGTATGATTTATTCTAAATCTTACACTAGAAATATTCTCATTATTTCCAGCCCAAGTTTTTATTGTAATTAGGTGTTGTGAACCCGTATCGATCCTAACAGTTGACACATTCTGTAGTTACAGTTAATCGTTTCTGTATTTGTAAATAAATTAAAGACACATCACATGGTAATTATAAATACATAATGATAACTACAGACACATAAACGATTAACTGCAGGTACATAATGATAAGTGCAAAAGATGCCATCTTTATAAGGTTGTTATCGGATCGTCTAGTGCACAATTCGTAGCTTTTGTGTTTGATTTGTCCCTTTATTGCGTTAGAATGCTTCGTATTGCCATTGGACCCCGTTCCACACTTGGTTAATCATTTTGTAGGTAAAAAGATGGGCAAAAAGACAGAAAATGGCTAGATTTCGGAGAAGGATTCAAGAGTAAAGACAGAAAATGGCTAGATTTCGGAGAAGGATTCAAGAGTCGAAGTTGGAGTGCAAAATGACTCGGAGAAGGATTCAAGAGTCGAAGTTGGAGTGCAAAATGACCATGAGAAGGATTCAAGAGTCGAAGTTGGAGTGCAAAATGACCATGGACGGGATTCAAGAGTCGAAGTTGGAGTGCAAAATGACCATGGACGCACCGTGGACGCTCAGTGGACGCACTGTGGACGCTCAGTGGACGCGCAGTGGACGTGCGTCCACCCTTGCGTCCAACTTTTCGCTCTCTGATTCTCGCACAGCAGAACCGAAGTCTGCTGTGGACGCGAAGCGGACGCGCCCTGGACGCCCGCGTCCAATTTTAAGCTCTCTGAAGTTTGGTTCGCTCTGCTGTGGACGCCCAGTGGACGCGCGCGTCCAAGGTGGCGTCCATCAGAACCCTCTCTGAAGTTGAAGTCTGGAAGCATTTATCGCAGTGGACGCGCCCGTGGACGCGCGTCCACCCTGGTGTCCATCGCGGAACTTGGCGGTTTTTGCGAGATTTAAAAGGGGAATGGAGCCATTTTGCAGGGATCCATCACATTTTCATTTTAGATCAGTTTAGAATATTTCTCTCTCTAGGATTAGCCTAGAGAGATCTCCCCCAATTCACTCCACATTGCAATTCTTAGTTTAGATTAGAATTAGAGAAGAATACCATTGTTGCAAGATTGAGATCTACATTCAATTTCAAGTTCAAGGTTTAATTTCAAGCTAAGTCTTCCTTTTAATTTCTTGTCATTACTTTTGCTTTTGCTATTTCAATTTCAAGTATGATTAGATAGATCTTTGTGGATTTGGATTGAGCAATGTTTTATGGATGTTCTTGAGCTTTGAATTGATCAATTGGGTTTTGCAATTGCTTTGATTATGAGTTTGATTGTGTGAATGGTGATCTTCTTTGACTCTTGTGTGGGAATGATCAACCTATATGAGAGGTGTTTGGAGAAGGAGTCTCACCTACGAGAGTAGGGATACTCCTTAGCCTAGCCTAGCACGTTTCCCTCTCACCTTTGAGAAAAAGGAGAAGTGGAAGATAAGAGGCACATAACGTGTTTGACAAAATGCCTCTCCTAGCCTAATGATCACAATGATGACATTACGGTCTAAGGAGTGAGTCCATTGACCACGAGAGTGGCGGTGGTGTTGGTGACCTTGTCTCATCTTCATTATCTAAGTGTTGCTAGCCTAGTATCTTAGGAAATCAAGGATACCTATATGAGTTGCAATATCCAAATCCTCCTTTCCACTTAATTGTTTCCTTTGTTTGTTCCTTATTTTCATGATGTTTCATGTGCATTTTCTTACTATGTTTGGGTTAGCTTTCAAACACTAAACACTCTTGTGCTTAATCCCCTTACCGCTTGAACTCCCTCCTTGCCATCCTTTGAGAACGATACTCGGGAACTTCTTCCCGTTTTACCACCTATTACTTTCCATCCACCGCGAAAACTACAACCCTTCACATAATATGTTATAATTGTAGACACATAACATGTTGACCAACATCTTATGTGTTTACAATTAACATATTTTGTACCTGCACTTAACAATTTATGTGTCTGTAGTTATCATGTTTTGTGTTTGTAATTACCATGTTATGTGCCTTCAATTTGTTTACGGGTACAAAAATTGTTAATTACATGTACAGAATATGTTAACTGTAAACACATAATTTTTGGAGCAGGGTTCAAAATGCGGTCTCTCGTTTTGGGATTCAAACACTGCAGTATCTCGTTTTGAATCCTTAGAGCACCTACAATTGTGATTTTTTGCATAGAATAAAAAGTGAGTTTTTGTTTTTTGCTAATGAAAAGGCTGGGTTTTGGACAAATTTTTATCCAAGTGTGGTGAAAAGAATCAGTTACAATTAAAAGGCTAATGAAAAGGCCAACAATTTTCTACAAAAATAATACTAAATAAGTTAACAATTATAAGAACGAGTAAATATATACATATGGGCCTTATATTATCAGACGTTTTATTTTGTTATATAAAAGTATCTTTCTTTAATTAACTGATGCTATCATTTGTTCTTAGATTCATTGCATAATCTGCGTTTTAATAAAATATAATCTGGTAACTAAATTTGATAAGATTGCAAATAAAACTAGTTTGAAATCACTACTATTGTCAGGTACTTTTCTCCTAGTCTTTTAGTATGATGATATGTGTTGAGACTATTTTGTTATAACTGTGATATGTGTACATGCACTTCACACTTATTTATTTTACTGGCTTTTTAAATTATTAGTATTAATTACATAACTCATAGCAGTGCCAATGTGCCATATAAAATCACAACTTAGTTATATTTTCTGCAGTTTTATAATATTGTTTACTTGATATGATCTGTATATGTTGATCTTAACAATTATATTAGTCAACAATTTAAACTAAATGGCATATACGGAGTATAAATTATTAGCATACACACATTTAGGCTGTGTTTGAAAACTCGAAAAATAATTTCCGAAAATCATTTTCTGGGTTTTCAATCTTTAGCAAGATGGNGTCCATCGCGGAACTTGGCGGTTTTTGCGAGATTTAAAAGGGGAATGGAGCCATTTTGCAGGGATCCATCACATTTTCATTTTAGATCAGTTTAGAATATTTCTCTCTCTAGGATTAGCCTAGAGAGATCTCCCCCAATTCACTCCACATTGCAATTCTTAGTTTAGATTAGAATTAGAGAAGAATACCATTGTTGCAAGATTGAGATCTACATTCAATTTCAAGTTCAAGGTTTAATTTCAAGCTAAGTCTTCCTTTTAATTTCTTGTCATTACTTTTGCTTTTGCTATTTCAATTTCAAGTATGATTAGATAGATCTTTGTGGATTTGGATTGAGCAATGTTTTATGGATGTTCTTGAGCTTTGAATTGATCAATTGGGTTTTGCAATTGCTTTGATTATGAGTTTGATTGTGTGAATGGTGATCTTCTTTGACTCTTGTGTGGGAATGATCAACCTATATGAGAGGTGTTTGGAGAAGGAGTCTCACCTACGAGAGTAGGGATACTCCTTAGCCTAGCCTAGCACGTTTCCCTCTCACCTTTGAGAAAAAGGAGAAGTGGAAGATAAGAGGCACATAACGTGTTTGACAAAATGCCTCTCCTAGCCTAATGATCACAATGATGACATTACGGTCTAAGGAGTGAGTCCATTGACCACGAGAGTGGCGGTGGTGTTGGTGACCTTGTCTCATCTTCATTATCTAAGTGTTGCTAGCCTAGTATCTTAGGAAATCAAGGATACCTATATGAGTTGCAATATCCAAATCCTCCTTTCCACTTAATTGTTTCCTTTGTTTGTTCCTTATTTTCATGATGTTTCATGTGCATTTTCTTACTATGTTTGGGTTAGCTTTCAAACACTAAACACTCTTGTGCTTAATCCCCTTACCGCTTGAACTCCCTCCTTGCCATCCTTTGAGAACGATACTCGGGAACTTCTTCCCGTTTTACCACCTATTACTTTCCATCCACCGCGAAAACTACAACCCTTCACATAATATGTTATAATTGTAGACACATAACATGTTGACCAACATCTTATGTGTTTACAATTAACATATTTTGTACCTGCACTTAACAATTTATGTGTCTGTAGTTATCATGTTTTGTGTTTGTAATTACCATGTTATGTGCCTTCAATTTGTTTACGGGTACAAAAATTGTTAATTACATGTACAGAATATGTTAACTGTAAACACATAATTTTTGGAGCAGGGTTCAAAATGCGGTCTCTCGTTTTGGGATTCAAACACTGCAGTATCTCGTTTTGAATCCTTAGAGCACCTACAATTGTGATTTTTTGCATAGAATAAAAAGTGAGTTTTTGTTTTTTGCTAATGAAAAGGCTGGGTTTTGGACAAATTTTTATCCAAGTGTGGTGAAAAGAATCAGTTACAATTAAAAGGCTAATGAAAAGGCCAACAATTTTCTACAAAAATAATACTAAATAAGTTAACAATTATAAGAACGAGTAAATATATACATATGGGCCTTATATTATCAGACGTTTTATTTTGTTATATAAAAGTATCTTTCTTTAATTAACTGATGCTATCATTTGTTCTTAGATTCATTGCATAATCTGCGTTTTAATAAAATATAATCTGGTAACTAAATTTGATAAGATTGCAAATAAAACTAGTTTGAAATCACTACTATTGTCAGGTACTTTTCTCCTAGTCTTTTAGTATGATGATATGTGTTGAGACTATTTTGTTATAACTGTGATATGTGTACATGCACTTCACACTTATTTATTTTACTGGCTTTTTAAATTATTAGTATTAATTACATAACTCATAGCAGTGCCAATGTGCCATATAAAATCACAACTTAGTTATATTTTCTGCAGTTTTATAATATTGTTTACTTGATATGATCTGTATATGTTGATCTTAACAATTATATTAGTCAACAATTTAAACTAAATGGCATATACGGAGTATAAATTATTAGCATACACACATTTAGGCTGTGTTTGAAAACTCGAAAAATAATTTCCGAAAATCATTTTCTGGGTTTTCAATCTTTAGCAAGATGGGAGAAAATGTGGTCAATGAAAATTGTAGTATTGGTCAAATGAAAATAGGCCATTTTTTCAGGAAAATGACTTTCCTTTTTTTTGGGAGGGGGAGAGGGGGGGGGGGGT
>NC_044928.1:31537804-31583523 GCF_003576645.1 Ipomoea triloba | reverse complement strand
TTTTTTTTTTGGGGGGGGGGGGGGGGGGGGGGGGGGGAGAAGTCATTTTCCGCTTCATTCTTCTTCGCCCTAAGCTTCTTCTTCGCAACTTCTACTTGCAGCACCATAGGACTTCTACTTTGCCCAAAAAGCTTCTTCTTCGCCATTCACCACCACCAGTTGATATGTAGATGGATGATATATTTTTTTGGGTATATAATAATTAAAATGTTGAAGTGATGCAATTATGTCCATTTTCATGTTATTTTTTTGAAAATGAACCAAACACACAAAGACAGTTTTTTGTTGTGCAGCCAAACATTCAAAAGAAAAATATTTTCCAGAAGTCATTTTCTTTCTTTCCAAACACACTCTTAACTGATTCTTTTCACCACACTTGTGACCTTAAACAAGACATGTATCATATATATTAACAAGGGTGTTTGTATGTGGTTATTGTGGTGTATGAATTTTATTTTTATTACCCAATATATTCATCTATCAAGCTTGTTAGCTATTGTAAGTCCACAAAAAACACAAAAAATATAAAATGAAAAACTAAAAACCAAATTAATATAAAATTTACTAATTTATATTAATTAATAAAACCAATCTATCATCTTAAATGTTTTTTGTTTTTTTTTGTTTTTTTTTTTTTGGATTGAGGGCTATATCCACTAAGCCAATATGTTATTTATTAAGTACCGGTTTACCAAGTCAAACCATTAATATTATTGGAAGGCCAAATCCACAAAAATTAATAAATAAATCAGATTTACTATTATTTACGAAACACTCAATAATCTTGAATATGATGTTGTTGTTTTACTTTTTCTTATTTCATCTACAATTGTAGTTCAAGACGCAAAATGCTTTGTTTTTCCTCTTCTTCTTCAATTATATTTGGGTAGGGCAACCAAAAAACAAAGTATAAAAGAGAAACGGAAAGAGATAGCTATGTTTTATCTACTTTTCAAGTATATATTTGAACCACGAAATGAGAAATGGTGGAGAAGAAACCGTCAATATTTATAGGTCCCATATATATATATTTTCACGCAAATTTAGGTACACTTGAGAATATGACATTTTCATTCACGTCCAAAAACATGGTTGTTGAATTTATAGATATTACAATGCAAATATTTCAGGTCTCAATAATTCATCCACATGCCTCGAATACTAGTACTACATACGTACAATTAAATCATCTTCACATCAAATTGAGGCATTTTGTTTTTTTTTTTTTTTAGATCATCTATCTTTGTTAACGTGCATGATTGAAGAAGGGCAATAATGTAATGTCCAAGAATAAAAATAACGTAAATTTAAGATTAATAGAGGACACTAACGGTGCCAAAGACCTTGTGGTCTAGTGACACCTGATTGCACCCCACATGGGAGGGGTGGGTTCATTGAGCCTATTGGTGTTCGACCCTCAGTGGAGGCAATATTGGCTCTTTGTGCTTCATTTGATTGAGAAAGTAGTTATGAACAGACAGATACTACTCTCTAATAGGAACAGACAGGTTCGCACCTAATTAATTAATAATTCAATACCATTAATAAGAATAAGTTTACAAATTATAACTACTAAGTAGTAAGTAATTTTTCCAATTTGAAACAAATAAAATTTTACAACTTCAAAATATTTTAAGATAGTAATTACTACTTAATATGTTAGTTAGATGATAGTTAACTAGCTAAACAGTAAATACATAAGAATTTAATAAGCATAAAACCAATATCACAGTTTCTATATGATAATCTCATAATTCATTACTCTATTAGAGTATATATGTATATTATATATTTTCAAAAATGTACAGGCCAATGACCCAGGCCGGCCCGACCTGGTCCATGCATGGACAAAAAATTAAAGTCTAATCCTATTCCTAGTATAAAACGTGCTAGCCCTAGTCCGCTCATTGTAGCAAATGGACCGTATCGAGCCTGGACCAGACTTTAGACTAACTCGTCCCTTTGTCACCTCTACTACAATTACATAATCTAGATATCGTTTTTAGTTTTGCACGCTTGAAATTTACTATAAATTGAGGGGCACCTCCAAAGAAAAATATGCAAAGCCTACTACTACTTGTCTTGAATTGTTTGTTTCCTTCTGTCCCCTTCTATGCAAAAAATGGCTGCCATTAATCAACCATTATCTATTCTTACATCAAACCGCCCTCAGATGCATGAAGTTACTCGTCGTTCTGCCAATTTTCATCCAAGCGTTTGGGGTGACCATTTCCTAGCTTACTCTTCTCACGAAAAGGTAACCAATTCAAAAAATACTTCAATGAATAACTATTAGTTTTTAGGGTATATATTTACAAGAGTGAAAGCAATATATCTCTTCTAACACCCTCTCGGTTGAGCCCGTTACACAGAATTTTTCAAGTGTGGTGTTTGATTTGCGGGGTATTACCTAAGACTCTAAGAGTGAGATTTATTCCACGCATGTCCTCGGATGGTGATCGTGAGTTTCCTTTATAACCAAAAAATAAAAATAAAAATAAAAATAAAACATAATATATTTACAAGCTAGATTTCAGGCAATATCTTTTTACATTGAAATAATTATCTAGCGTCTGCCACCCGGGTTTGAGCCGGTCAGCTATGGGCAACCTAGGTTGGTTAACCTCCTTGTAGTCCTTTGCCGGCTAGGATCACAGGGCGAGGGTTTACTCACATACTCGGAAGAGGAGTGGGGTTTGCCTCGATAAACCCAATATATATATGCAGCCTATCAAGTAAAGTGTACACCTTTTGTCTTATTATACGTGTCCCATAGCCTTTAGTATTCATTTGTGAAATTAGAAATTCTATAAGTAGTAATTTTTCTAAGTAGTAATTTTTCTTTAGTGGTTTTAAATATATGAAATTTAGTAACATATGCTAAATTAAATAATATAAAATTTAAATTGGGAATAAATTGAATCAAGACTCTTTGATTGAACCCCCCAAAAAAAAGTGAAATTAGAGGAAGAGATCGGAGTGCTTTTCACAATAATATAAGGAAAATTCTCTAATGAGACCGTCTCATAGGTCTCAATCCGTGAGACGAATCGGTTCAGAAGAATTTGAGTTTTATGTGATATGAGTTTGTTAATACTATTTCCTGCAAATTGTAGGTTTGTGATAAAGTATTATATATATATATATATATATATATATATATACGCTTAAAGTATTACATATATGTAATGCTATATAATGACACTTCATTTCTTACAAATTGTCTATTATAGTTTTCCTGTACTACATTTATGCTATAAAGCATCATATATCATGTTTAAAGTATTGATGATATCTGCAAAATGTATATTACTTTATCTCTTGCAAAATGTATATTACATTTATGCTATAAATTATTATATATATAATCCTTTATAGTATTTATAAATAATATCTAGCAATTCTGTTATGTTATTATTTTATTTCTGCAAATTATCTATTACAATTTTGCGACTATATTTATGCTATAAAGTATTATAAATAATGCTTAAAGTATAGATTATATCTACAATTATGTTATGTTATTACTTTATTTCTGCAAATGGTCTATTACAGTTTTACTATAAAGTTCTAATTTATAATATAATGTATTGTATATATATAAGATCGACTTAAAGTATTAATTATATTATATCTGCAATGTTATTATGATTTATTTTTATTAGATTAGACGGATGATAAGGATTGAGACCCATAAGACATGTCTCACACAAACCAATAATATAATATGGAATTTTTTATAAAAGAAAAATGAGGTGTGTTCGTTGTATATACAGAAAGCAGAAGCACAAGAATGGCAAGAGCATCAACAACTGAAGGAAAAGGTGAAGAACATGCTTGTGGAAGCCCCATGCATTTCTTCCCAAAAATTGGAATTGATCAATAAGATCCAACTCTTAGGAGTGAGCTATCATTTTGAAAAGGAGATTGAAGCAACATTGCAACTCATATTCAATACCTACTATGAATTCAATGCCGAAAATGATGAGAATGATCTTTATACTGTCTCTTTACGCTTTCGACTACTTAGACAACAGGGCTATCATGCACCTTGCAGTAAGTGTATAATTCAAAAGCATGCATTTAATTAATACGAGTACTCCATATGAGAGATCTAGAATTTTACAGGTGTGTTTGAAAGCTTCACTTCATGTGATGGCAAATTCAAGGAATCGTTGACCGACAATGTGCAAGCAATATTAGCTTTCTACGAGGCATCACATCTTAGAGTAGGTGGGGAGAAGATTTTAGATGAAGCACTCGTATTTACCACTTCTTACCTAAAATCCTTGTTACCAAACTTGACCGATCCTCTTAGATCTCAAGTCAGTGAAGCATTGAAGAGGCCAATTTACAAAAGATTAACCAGAATAGAAGCAAGAAGATACATATCAATTTATGAACTTGATGAAACTCATGATATTGTACTGTTGAAATTTGCGAAGCTGGACTTCAACATGCTACAGAAGGAACATCAGAGGGAGCTAGGTGATCTTACAAGGTAACATTTTTTTGCTACATGAAGGTGCAAAATACACTGTCAAACAATTCCTATGAAACATAAAAAAGGGTTTTGATGAATCGATAAACTAATTAACCTAACTATTGTTTCTATGTTTTCTGTAACATAGGTGGTGGAAAGAATTAGATACTCCAAAAAATCTACCTTTTGTCAGGGATAGATTCGTGGAGGGCTACTTTTGGATGTTAGGAGTGTACTTTGAACCACAATACTCTCTAGCCCGGAAATTTCTTGTTAAAATTACAGCTGTAACTACAATTATTGATGATATTTATGATGTCTATGGAAATCTTGATGAGCTCCACCTATTCACAGATGCAATCCATAGGTTCTATAACTTCTGTTATTATTTGATCATCCTAAGCTTGTTTAATTGAGAATTTCAACTTGTTTTTTTTTTTTTAAATAATAGTGTTAATACACTTTTGCCACGCAGATGGGATACTAGTGTTGTAAATGAATTACCAGAATTTATGAGAGTTTGCTATGTCGCTCTTCTTGATGTTTATGCTGAAATGGAAAAAGAGTTAGTCATCAAAGGTGAATCATACCGTATCAGCTACGCCAAATCTGAGGTAATGTTTAGACGTTCAATATAATCAATATATATTTTATGAAATGATCAATATAAACTATGTCAAAGCTTATGATAAAGTTTAAAATCTTGGATAATAATAACTTTTGTAAGTTTGATTGTTGATATGTTTTTAGATGAAAAAGTTAGCCGGTGCATATTATGAAGAAGCAAAGTGGTTTTACAATCGTTGTACTCCAAAGTTTGAGGAGTACATGAAGGTTGCACTTGTAACGGGTGCTTATATGATGCTATCAACAACTTCTTTGGTAGGCATGCAAGAAGATTTTGTAACGAAAGAGGCCTTTGATTTGGTGTGTAAGGAGCCATTAATTATTCAAGCTGCATCAGTTATTTGTAGATTAATGAATGACATGGCTGGACATGAGGTATATTTAAATTTTATTTGTGTACTATACATACCAATCAATCTCTATTTAAACATGATGATTGTTGTGTGATCGAGGGTGAGTTAAAGATTGTAAATCATATATATTTGCTTCTCTAGAAATGCAATAATCATATAATATATATTTGCATACTTGATTGAATAGTTTGAGCAACAAAGAGGGCACGTAGATTCAGCTGTAGAATGCTACATGAAACAATATGAGAAATCAAAGGAAGAGACCTTTATCGAGTTTCAGGAACGAGTCAGCAATGCATGGAAAGACATTAATCAAGAATGTCTTAAGTCAACTGCTTTACCTATGTCTATACTCATCCGGGTTGTCAACCTCGCAAGAGTTATAGATTTAATGTACAAAGATGGAGATGCATATACACATTCCGCAACCGAGCTTAAAGCCATCATTACCTCTGTTTTAATTGATCCGATCATATAATCAATCCTAAGAATAAAAATGGAAATACACCTACTATCTTCAACATATGTAATGTTGTTGCACTACTTTCCCTATAACTATCCATGTTTGATTTGTTAGAATTTCAATATAAGGGCATGTATTCTATTGACAAGGATGTTTGTATGTGGTTATTGTGGTGTATGAATTTTAATTTTATCACGCAATACATTCATCTATATATCAAGCTTGTTAGCTATTGTAAGTCCATAAAAACACAGAAAAAAAAAACTAAAAACCTAATTAATAAGAAATTTACTCATTTATATTAATAAAACCAATCTGTCATCTTAAATGGTTACTTACCATTTTTTTTTGTTGGATCCATGGAAGGCTATCCACTAAGTCAACATGTCAATTTTTTAATCACTCGGAGGGGTGAACCCGAGCAACATCACTTAGGGTATGTTTGGTTTATGAGTTTACACATTAAGAATGAGAATCAAAATAATAGTTAGTGTTTACATTTCTGCAAGAGCACAAAAGTAAACTTCAAAGGGGAAAAAGCAATAGCACAGATAGCTATAAACAAAAATGACGCATTACAAACATTTTATGGCGCTATGGCATCATTAAGCATAACAATTTTGCCACCAACAGCAGCCAAGGACAAAGGTAGTGGAAAACGTTTCAAGAGCACAAGTGAAAATGCAGCTAAACTACAATTTAAATGTGTCAAATCAGCGGGCTTGGGCTGACTCGCCATTGACCAATTTAGGGACACCTTTAGTACTATTACATAACCCATCTAGACAGAGTTCACCATACCCATGGTAGACCTTGGTCTCCAAAATAATAATTGAAAAAAAAATGATGTGTTGAGATTCAGTTTTTAGAAGTGTTTACAGTTTTTAGATGTCTTTAGGACACAGGTGTGGACAACCCATTAAAGGAAACCGCGCACATTTTCACTTGAGCCTATATGTAATTGATTAGAAAGATAATAAAAATAAATAATTATTTAATGGTATTGATAACTTCATAGGCATGTCCTCAAGCGCAGGTAACCCACCCTTCCCCCTCCCCTAGTTCTAATCTATTACATGTTTTCTTCTTTTTTCCGCCACAACTAGTGACTCCAACTCCTATACTATTCCCACAAGAGACATGATAATTGTATACCAAGCATTGAACAGTGTTCACTAATTTACTATATGTGTAACTTGCAAGATATTAAAATATAAATTTATTACATATCAAATGACTATCCAATTTATGTCTTGTCCAATACAATATATTACCTAGAAAAAAATTATTGATAAAATTTTGAGAAATATAGTACTTTTGGCTGCTTGGACTAGTGTGGTCCTATTTTTTTATCAGAGAAAGGAGGGGGTACTAGTTTGGTCCTATTGATTTGGTATTGTGTACTATAGGCTGCGATTTATTAACCCTTTGTGAAGATAAGATATAAAATAAAAGAAAAATCTTGCGCATGCAAAATTAAGGAGAATAATTGAGGTAAAGTCAAAATTAGTTATAGAATACATATAGATATCGTTTTTTTTTTGGTGAATAATTTATTCATGGTAATTCATTAATTTATATAGTAATTTGTTATTATATATGAAAATAAGCATCAATTATTTACAAAATTTATATAATTACTCTTTTATATTTATAAATATTTTATTATTAAATATGTAATTAAGTATGCTTGTACTATTTCATAATCTCTTGTGGGATTAATTAATATGGGATCGTTAAGACTAGGTATTTATTATTTTCTCCCCACACACACATATAATTATAATCGTACGGTTAGCTTAATATATCCAAATTTGAACCCATTACCCTCATCTCCATCAGTACCGAACTAATATAAAATAAGGGGGAAATCTAGCTTTGCACACTTGAAATTTTACTATAAATTGAAAGGAACCTCCAAAGAAAAACATGCAAACCCTAATACTACTTGTCTTAAATTGTTTGTTTCCTTCTGTCCCCTCCTAATTAGCAAAAAATGGCTGCCATTAATCAACCATTATCTGTTCTTACATCAAACCGACCTCAGGTGCATGAAGTTACTCGTCGTTCTGCCAATTTTCATCCAAGCGTTTGGGGTGACCATTTCTTAGCTTACGCTTCTCATGAAACGGTAACCAATTCAAAAAAAATACTTCATTGAATAACTATTAGTTTTTAGGGTATATACACTAAGACTAGTATATATTTACAAGAGTGCAAGCAATATCCTTTAACACCGTCTTGTTGAGTCCGTTACACAGAATTTTACAAGTATGATGTGTGATTTGGAGGGTATTACATAGGAGCGGGATTTATTTCATGCATGTCCTCGGATAGCCCTTGAATTTATTTCATCACCAAAAAAAAAAAAAAAAAACATAGTATATTTACAAGAGTACAGGCAATATCTTTCTACATTGAAATAATTATCTAGCACTACTTCATAACCCAAAAATATATATGCAGCCTATCAAGTAAAGTATACTCCTTTTGTCTTATTATATATGTCCCATGGCCTTTAATTAGTATTCATTTGACAAATTGAAACTTCTAACGTAATTTTTCTTTAATGGTTTTAAATATATGAAATTTAGTAAGTGATAATAAATTAAATAATATAAATTTAAATTATGAATTAATTGAATCAAGACCCTTTGATTGAACGTAACCCAAAAGAAAAAGGTGAAATTAGAGGAAGAAATTGGAGTGCTTGTCACAATAATATAAGGTAAATTCTCCTATGAGACCGCTTCAGGGGTCTCACTCCGTAAGATGAGTCGGGTCACGAGAGTTTGAGTTTTATGGTATATGAGTTTAGTAATATTATTTCTTGCAAATTGATAAAATATTATATATTTAAGGCTTAAAGTATTACATATATGCAATGCTATTATAGTTTTTCCGTACTACATTTATGCTATAAATCCTATATAATAATTTGATAAAAGAAAAATGAGGTGTGTTCGTTGTATATACAGAAATCAGAAGCACAAGAATGGCAAGAGCATCAACAACTGAAGGAGAAGGTGAAAAACATGCTTGTGGAAGCCCCATGCATTTCTTCTCAAAAATTGGAGTTGATCAATAAGATCCAATGCTTAGGAGTGAGCTATCAATTTGAAAAGGAGATTGAAGCAACATTGCAACTCATATTCAATACCCACTATGAATTCAATGCTGAAAAAGACGAGAACGATCTTTATGCTGTCTCCTTGGGCTTTCGACTATTTAGACAACATGGCTACCATGCACCTTGCAGTAAGTGTATAATTCAAAAGTAGGCACTTAATTAATATGAGTACTCCATATGAGGCCGGGATCATGAATTTTGCAGGTGTGTTTGAAAACTTCACTACATGTGATGGCAAGTTCAAGGAATCCTTGACTGATAATGTGCAAGCAATATTAGCTTTTTATGAGGCATCACATCTTAGAGTACGTGGGGAGAAGATTTTAGATGAAGCACTCATATTTACCACTTCTTACCTAGAATCCTTGTTACCAAACTTGACCGATCCTCTTAGATCTCAAGTCAGTGAAGCATTGAAGAGGCCAATTTACAAAAGATTAACCAGAATAGAAGCAAGAAGATACATATCAATTTATGAAGCTAATCAAACTCATGATATTGTACTGTTGAAATTTGCGAAACTAGACTTCAACATGCTACAAAAGGAACATCAAAGGGAGCTAGGCAATCTTACAAGGTAACGTTTTTTGGCCACATGAAAGTGCAAAATATAAACGGTTAAACCATTATTTTGCTATGAAACATAAAAGGGGCTTTGAATTGATGAAATAACCTAACCTATTATTGTTTCTATGATTTTTATAACATAGGTGGTGGAAAGAATTAGATGCGCCAACAAATTTCCCTTTTGCTAGGGATAAATTGGTGGAGGGTTACTTTTGGATGTTAGGAGTGTACTTTGAACCACAGTATTCTCTTGCCAGGAAATTTCTTGTCAAAATTACAGCTATAACTACAATTATTGATGATATTTATGATGCATATGGAAATCTTGATGAGCTCCACCTATTCACATATGCAATCAATAGGTTCTATACCTTCTATTATTATTTGATCATCCTAAGCTTGATTAAATTGAGAATTTCAACTTTTTTTGGGTAGAAATAATAGTGTTAATACACTTTTGCCATGCAGATGGGATGCAAGTGTTGTAAATGAATTGCCAGAATATATGAGAGTTTGTTATGTCGCTCTTCTTGATGTTTATGCTGAAATGGAGAAAGAGTTGGCCATTAATGGCGAATCATACCGTATCAACTATGCAAAAAATGAGGTACTTACAGGTTCAATTATGTACATTATTTTATGATATGATTAATATAAACTATGTCAAAGCTTATGATAAATTTTACAAATCTTAGATAATAATAATTTTTGTAAGTTTGATTGTTGCGATGTGTTTAGATGAAAAAGTTAGTCGGTGCATATTTTGATGAAGCAAAGTGGTTTCATAATCGTTGTACTCCAAAGTTTGAGGAGTACATGAAGGTTGCACTTGTATCGTGTGCATATATGATGCTATCAACAAGTTCTTTGGTAGGCATGCAAGAAGATTTTGTAACTATAGAGGCCCTTGATTGGATGAGTAAGGAGCCATTAATTGTTCAGGCTGCAACTATTATTTGTAGATTAATGGATGACATGGCTGGACATGAGGTATATTTAAATTTTATTTGTGTACTATATACATACCAATCAATTTCTATATAAACATCATGATTGTTGAGTGATCAAGGGAGAGTTAAAGATGGTAAATCTGATATATATTTGCTTCTAGAAATGCAATAATCATATATATATTTGCATACGTGATTGTATAGTTCGAGCAACAAAGAGGACATGTGGATTCAGCTGTAGAATGCTACATGAAACAATATGGGAAGTTAAAGGAAGAGACCTTTAACGAGTTTCATGAACGAGTCAGCAATGCGTGGAAAGACATTAATCAAGAATGTCTGAACCCAACTGCTTTTCCTATGTCTATACTCATCCGAGTTGTCAATCTCGCAAGAGTTATTGATTTATTGTATAAAGATGGAGATACATATACACATTCTGCAACCGAGCTTAAAGACATCATTACCCCTGTTTTAATTGATCCGATCTTATGATTGGACCCTATGAATAAAAATGAAGATAAACCTACTATCTTCATCATATGTAATGTTGTTGCTCTATTTTCCCTATAACTATTGTCCATGTTTGATTTGTTAGAATTTCAAAATAAGACATGTATCCTGGGTGTTTATACGTGGTTATTGTGGTGTTTGAATTTTCATTTCATTACGCAATATATTCATCTATCAAGCCTGTTAGCTATTGTAAGTCCATAAAAACACAGAAAATAGAAAATGAAAAAGTAAAGCCCAAATTAATTAATATGAAATTTACTCATTAATATGAATAAAACCAATCTGTACCGTCATCTTAAATGGTTACCATTTTTTTTTTTTTTTGGATTGATGGAAGGCTATTCACTAAGTCAACATATGTTCCAACCAAAACTTAAATATATTTAGAACGTAACAACTCAAATTTGAATGAATATTACATGTACATGTTATAATTAAACATGTTTAATAATTAATACAACCGTGCACGTATGGAGCATAACAACTACTCGAACCCATGACAAGCATTATTTTACCTGTATGAACCATCTCAAACTCAATTACGGTATATTAACTATCTAAACTTGTCCCATGCATTAAGGTTCTCAAGGTTTGGATACCAAATATTACTTGACTTGTTGCCCTCTATATAACTGTAATTCATGCAATCAAAATTACTATATAACTTGAACCTCTTAAACTTAATTTAAATTATAAAAACTTATAGCATTTAATAGTCTCACACCATCCATGTTGTGGATTTCATCTTATCATCAAATCCATCCAAGAACCTCTATCACCTCGTTGTACGTTGCCATGGTACATTTTACATTAATGATACAACTCATTAAAAGCATGTGTAGCAGTAATGTAATTCAATTCATTTGACAATGTTTTGGCTTTTGTACAACTGCTTAGAAACTTCTCACTAGGATTGCTTATAAAAATCACATCAGTTTGGTATTTTGGCCTAGACTCATTTCGATTTTTGGTCCTACTGTTATTAGGGCATTGTCAATTTTAGTCCACTTCATTAATTTTTGTCACATTGCGGTCAGCCTTATTGAGTCTTTGTCACTTTTAGTCCACCGTTAAAATTTTTTTCAAATGGCCGTCCAAAACAGGGGTATTTTTGGTCTTTTCATGCTTTGGTCATCTCCTTTACCCTTTGCAGTGGTTTTCCTTATAAAGCCATGGCTTTCGCCGGACCTCTTCATTGGATGAAAATTAGAAGGAAAACCACCGCAAGGGGTAAAGGAGATGATCAAAGCATGAAAAGACCAAAATATCCCTGTTTTGGACGGTTATTTGACGAAAATTGTAATGGTGGACTAAAAGTGGCAAGGACTAAATAAGACAGGTCGCAATGTGCCAAAAATTAATGAAGTGGACTAAAATTGGCAATGCCCTAATAACAGTAGGATCAAAAATGGAAATGACTCTTTGGCCAACAAGGAGACGAAAATAAGTACCAAAAGAAACCGTGTTGCTTAGTGGGACGTCTAAGTCATGCCTACACGTAACATTTTAATGATAAAAGCTTAACAAAAATTTTAAATTAAACTTAACCGTTCATTCTCTCCGTCCTCTCACATCTCTCTACCATCTAAGCAAAAGAAGAAAAAACGTAAGCTAACTAGAAAAGAAAAAAACCTTGATTCGATTGCCCTTACATGTGAAAAATGGTATATGAACTCCAAAGGAGTGAAACTCTCTATCATATGTCCTGATCTTAGTAATAGAAGAGAAAGAAAGTTTTTAAAAAATAATAATAATACACCTTTGCCATATTAATACACCTTGGTTTGGGAGTTCTAAAACAGTTGTTGCTCTCTTTTCTCAGAACTATTGGCTTCTAGTATATAAAGATTCTTTGTTTTTGTTCTGTTTGTTTACCTCACTATGATGCAGTCATGATGTGTTTAATTATACGCCCCAAGACTTTGAACCACAGTACTCTCTTGCCAGGAAATTTCTGGTCAAAATTACAGCTATAACTACAATTATTGATGATATTTATGATGTCTATGGAAATCGTCTAGATGAGCTCCGCCTATTCACAGATGCAATTCAGAGGTTCTATAACTTCTATTATTATTTAGGTTGATCATCCTAAGCTTGATTAATTGAGAATTTCAATTTTTTTTTATAGAAATAATAGTGTTAATTAATACATTTTTGCCATGCAGATGGGATGCTGGTGTTGTAAATGAATTACAAGAATATATGAGAGTTTGTTATGTCGCTCTTCTTGATGTTTATGCTGAAATGGAGAAAGAGTTAGCTTCAAAGGTGAATCATATCGTATTAGCTATGCCAAATCTGAGGTAATTTTTATAGGTTCAAAATAATAAATATATATATTTTATGATATGATCAATATAAAATATGTCAAAGCTAGCTTATGATAAATTTTACAAATCTTGGATAATAATAATTTTTGTAAGTTTGATTGTTGCTATGTTTTTAGATGAAAAAGTTAGTCGGTGCATATTTTGATGAAGCAAAGTGGTTTCTTAATCGTTGTACTCCAAAGTTTGAGGAGTACATGAAGGTTGCACTTGTATCGTGTGCATATATGATGCTATCAACAAGTTCTTTGGTAGGCATGCAAGAAGATTTTATAACTATATATAGAGGCCCTTGATTGGATGAGTAAGGAGCCAGTAATTGTTCAAGCCGCAACAGTTATTTGTAGATTAATGGATGATATGGCTGGACATGAGGTATATTAAAATTTTATTTGTGTCCTATACATACCAATCAATTTCTATATAAACATTATGATTGTTGAGTGATGGAGGGTGAGTTAAAGATTGTAAATCATATATATTTGCTTCTCTAGAAATGCAATAATCATATATACATTTGAATACTTGATTGTATAGTTCGAGCAACAAAGAGGATATGTGGATTCAGCTGTAGAATGCTACATGAAACAATATGAGAAGTCAAAGGAAGAGACCTTTAACGAGTTTCAAGAACGAGTCAGCAATGCATGGAAAGACATTAATCAAGAATGTATGAACCCAACTGCTTTTCCAATGTCTATATCAAGAGTTATTGATTTATTGTATAAAGATGGAGATACATATACACATTCTGCAACCAAGCTTAAAGCCATCATTACCTCTGTTTTAATTGATCCGATCATATGATCGGATCCTAAGAATAAAAATGAAGATAAAACTACTATCTTCAACATACGTAATGTTGTTGCACTATTTTCCCTATAACTATCGTCTACGTTTGAATTGTTAGAATTTCAAAATAAGACATGTATCCTATTGACAAGGGTGTTTGTATGCATGTGGTTGTTTGGATACCAAATATTACTTGACTTGTTGCCAAGAGAAAATTGTAATTTATGTCCCTTACAAATTAAATATGTCAATTATTAATGTCATTCCTGAATTATTAGTGGTGTAGATGTTGCCTCTCAATTTTTAAAATGTGACATATATTGCTCCTCTCCTGAGTTATTAGTGGTGTAAATGTAGTTACCCGCCGTTTTCTCTGTTCAAAGACCACATTTTTTTCTTCGTTTGTTATGTTCCCCTCCCGTTGACAACAATGTTTCTCCTTCTTCCTATTAGGCTTGGGGAAATATGTATCATGTTTTGAAAATTGAGAGACAACATTTACACTACTAATAATTTATGGGTAACATTGATAATTGTCATATTTGTGAGGGACATAGACTACCGTTTTCCCCTATATAAATGTAATTCATGCAATCAAAATTACTATAAGTTGAACCTTTTAAACTTAAATTTAAATTATCAAAAATTATAACGTTTGATTGTCTCACGCCATCCATGTTGTGGATTTCATCTTATCGTCAAATCCATCCAAGAACTTCTCTCATATCGTTGTACTTTGACATGATACATTTTACTATGTAAATCAATTTATTTGAAAACTGTTTTGACTTTTGAAACCATTTTTGTACGACTGCTTAGAAACTTTTCACCACGATTAAATTGATATGATATTTTATTTTTAGCCTCTTATAAAAATTACATCAGTTAGGTTTTGTGCCTAACAAGGAGAGAGGAAGAAAAAGAAGCACCCAAAAAAAAAAAAGTGTTGCTTTGTGGGACGTGTAAGTCATTCCTACACACATAACTTGTAGTTTTGGTATATGGACTCTAAAAGAGTGAAACTCTCTATCATATGTCCTGATCTTAGTAATAGAAGAGAAAGAAAGTTTTTTTTTTAAAATAATAATAATAATAATAATAATAATAATAATAATAATAATAATAAAGAAGAGAAAGAAAGTAATTTATGACTCACTTTTTTAGATGAATCATATATAGCATTTCATGTAAAAAAAAAAAAATAGTCCAAGTAAAAAAGCTTGTCTATCTAGTATCGGCAATTTATACTGTGCACCACGGTGCACATAGCAATGTACACCACGTACCTAAACGACGTCGTTTTGAGCATTGTAAACTAATCGTCCGTTTTTTTTGGAAATCACGTTTCCCGTTTCGGCCGGTCTCTGTATTTATGTTAATATTCTGTATATTCCAGGCAATCATTCTATGTATTCTAGGCAACCGTTCTGTGTATTATAGGCAATCGTTATGTGTATTCATGTTAGTAACACATGTTGTGATTTCATGTTAGTAACACATGTTGTGATGTGTTTGTGCATTCGAATGTTTAGGAGGATGAGTTCTGTGTATTTTGTGTAAATATTATGTGTATTCATGTTATTAACACAAGTTGTGATGTGTTTGTGCATTCGAATGTTAGGAGGATGAGTTCTGTGTATTTTGCGTCAATATTCTGTGTATTATGGGCAAACATTCTGTGTATTCTAGGCAAACGTTCTGTGTATTCTATATAATGATTATGTGTATTATAGATAATGAATTCCTTGGAGTCATTCAAGTCCACTAACATCTGTGTATTTTGTGTCAATATTCTGTGTATTCTGGGCAAACATTCTGTGTATTCTAGGCAAACGTTCTGTGTATTATAGATAATGATTATGTGTATTATAGATAATGAATTCCCTGAGTCATTCGCGTCCGCGTCTACTAACACCAAAACGACGTCGTTTTACGTACGTGGTGCACATTGCTATGTGCACCGTGGTGCAGGGTATAACGATTGTCTAGTATCGAGTTCCATACTAAACTATACACTTTTGTGCACAAGAAATCTAATCATTCTAACCTTAAACCAGATTGATGGAGCTCATTTGTACATTGTTTGTAGGGGCCACGGGGTATTTTTATTCAAAAGAGTCGGTGTATCATTTCAACTTTTAGCTTTGAGGTCATAATTTCTGCCGAGGCACCGGGCAATTTAAGAGCCCCACATATGTCTATCATTATTGTACAATGCTAAAAAAAATGTTGCTATAAATTGAGTACGTGACAACGTTACCGCAGAGAAATACATAGTAAAAGCTATTGTGATATATATAGTCTCCTCTCCCCTTCTTATCAAAACAAAATGGCTGCCAATAATAATATACCATTATCAGTTCTTACATCTCATGATATGCATAAAGGTAGTCGTCGTTCCGCTGGTTTTCATCCAAGCATTTGGGGACACTATTTTCTACCTTATTCTACTCAAACCAAGGTAGGGTTTATATATATACTTAATTGTTAATTAAAGTACAGTATAGAATTTTCCTTTTAACTTGAAATGGTCTACCATCCACGGATCGGATAGGAGGGTAAGGCTCGGATGCACCTTCTTGAGTTTTTACATGTTTTTATTCTTAATTAAGAATATTTCTTTCAACATGATCATTCTGTTCATGAGTATACACACAATATTGTCTATGGCCCTAACTGAACAAAAGATTGATGTAGCTTTTTGTATTCAGTTCTCAAATTAGACTGAATAAATTTTATTTTTCGATTAAAGGATGATGGAAACATAAACTCTTCAAAGTAAAAAAGTAATATTTTTATACAAAACATAATTCCTTTTTATATTTCCATTAAAGGGTGATAATGGACATATATACTCTTCAAGGTAAAAAGTAATATTTTTATACAAAACATAATTCCAATACAATATAATAATACTTTGGTAAAATGAAAGCGAGGTGTTGTATATGCAGGAAGCAAATACACAAGAATGTCAAGAGCATCAACAACTAAAGGAAAAGGTGAAGAACATGCTTGTTGAAGCCCCACAAATTTCTCCTCAAAAATTAGAGTTGATCAACGAGATCCAACGCTTGGGAGTGAGCTATCAATTTGAAAAGGAGATTGAAGCAACATTGCAACTCATTTTCAGGAGCTACTATGAATCGAATATCCAAGAAGATGATGAGAACGATCTTTATATTGTTTCTTTGCGCTTTCGATTACTTAGACAACATGGTTATCCTGTACCATGCAGTAAGTTTTTAACAAAAAGCTACTAACAAAAATTAAATACTCCATATAAAGGTTAATTATACACAAAAGGTGGGATAATCATGAATTTTGCAGGGGTTTTTGAAAAGTTCACTGGATTTGATGGAAAGTTCAAAGAATCTGATAATGTGCAAGCAATCATAAATTTGTACGAGGCATCACATCTTAGGGTGCACGGGGAGAATATTTTAGATGAAGCATTAATATTTTCCACTTTGTATCTACAATCCATGCAACCAAACCTGACCAATCACCTTAAATCTCAAGTCAATGAAGCACTAAAGCGGCCAATTTGGAAAAGATTAACGAGGATAGAAGCAAAAAGATACATATCAATTTACGAATTTGATGAATCACACGATGTTGTACTGTTGAAATTTGCAAAGTTGGACTTCAACATGTTGCAGAAGGAACATCAATGGGAGATAGGTTGTCTCACAAGGTAATTAAAGTTAAGTTTTTAGCATCAAAGTTTAGTCAATTTGTGTTTAGACATACATATATAGTATTCACTTGTACAAACTAATTAATTAACCAATCAATAATATGATATATATGTATATTCAATATTAAGTATAGGTGGTGGAAAGAACTGGACTTCGCAAAGAAATTACCTTTTGCTAGAGATAGATTAGTGGAATGCTATTTGTGGGCGTTGGGAGTGTACTTTGAAAAACAATATTACCTTCCAAGGAAATTTCTTACTGAAGTTCTTGCAATTGCTACGGTTATTGATGATATTTTTGATGTGCATGGAACCCCCGAAGAGCTCTTTCTTTTCAACAATGCAATCCAGAGGTTCTATTCATTGAAATTTTATTTATTTATTTGTACCTAGTTTCTTTCCTACCATGTTAAAATATGTATTCCACATGTATTTTAGCTAAAAGATTAATCGATGATATCTATTTCAGATGGGATGCTAGTGCTATAAATGAATTACCAGAATATATGAGGGTTTGCTACATTGCCCTTCTTGATATTTATGCTCAAATGGAGAGAGAATTAGGCCCAAAAGGTGGAGCATACCAAGTCAACTATGCTATATCTGAGGTGTGTATATTTAGTTATACTTATTTGTTAAGTCGAATAATACTATGCTATATCTGAGGTGTGTATATTTAGTTATACTTATTTGTTAAGTCGAATAATGCATATGAATTTCATTTTTTTGATTAGTTGCAAACTTCTAGTTATAAAATTATTGTAAGTCATTGTTTCTATTAAAAAGGCCGGAGACTAATCCGAAATTGGCATAGCAGTCCGCTTACCTTTATTTGATATATATAAGTTATAAAGTTTTTTAGGATAATAATAAATAATCATCAAATTTTGTTTTCCGTTGTGGTTTTAGATGAAAAAATTAGTGGGAGCATATTATGAAGAAGCTAAGTGGTTTCATGACGGTAGTCCACCAAATTTTGAAGAGTACATGAAAAATGCAATTGCATCATCTGGTTATATGATGGTAGCGACTTCTTCTTTAGTAGGCATGTCGGAAGATTTTGCGACTAAAGAGGTCTTTGATTGGGTGACTAACGAGCCATTAATGGTTAGAGCTTCAGCAATCATTGCCAGATTAATGAATGACATTGCTGGACACGAGGTAACAAAAATATGCTATATACACATATTGGGTGCTCGACTTGGCATTTACCCTTTGTCGGTCGATCTCTACTCAACAATTCCCCCTCCTAGTATCAACCAATTTTAAATTTTATTGTTGGGGCTCGAACCCGTGACCTGACTCTGATACCAAATATATGGAATTTACGAACAATATAACGGATTTGTACTATTTGTATAGGTTGAGCAACAAAGAGGGGATGTAGATTCAACCGTGGAATGCTATATGAAACAATATGGAAAGTCTGAAGAAGAGACCGTCAAAGAACTTCAAGAACAAATCACCAACGCGTGGAAGGATATTAAACAAGAATGTCTCGAACCTAATTTTGTCCCAATGCCTATACTCATCCAAATTGCCAACTTGGCAAGAGTAATTGATTTGCTTTATAAATATGGGGATATATATACGCATTCCACAACCGAGCTCAAAGTCGTCATTACCTCTCTATTGATTGATCCGGTTGTGTGATGTTGTTACTAAATAAATGTAATCGTGTTGTTTTTGATTTTTTTTATGCTTTATGTTTTGGTTTGTGTGATAAATATAAGCTTTTTATGCTCCATTATATGGGACATAAATAGTTTATTGTTTTGAATAAGTGTGAACGTCAAACTTAAGAGTCATTCATAGTTTCTGTTTTGAAGATTGGTGTATGACTTAATCACAAGATGTTTTTGAACTCGTATAAAAACCCTCAAATGTTGGGCTAAATTCATACCTCTGATCTTCTTTAGTTTTTTTGTCACTAGAAGTATATCCTGGACAAGGGTCTATGTTACCTTGTAAACCCTTATCCAAAAATAACATTAAGATTTTGTACTCGTTGGCCCGTACATTTTTATAAATATATAATATACATATATACTCTAATAGAGTAATATTGACTTATGAGATTATCAAATTAGAAACTGTGATATTGATTTTATGGCTATTAAATTCTTATGTATTTACTATTTAGGTAGTTAACTGTCTAACTAGCATACTAAGTAGTAATTACTACCTTAAAATATTTTGTTGTAAATTTTTATTGTTTCAAATTGGGAAAATTACTCTTACTACGTAGTAGTTTGTAGTTACAATTTGTAAACTTATTCTTATTAATGGTGTTAAATTATTAATTGATTTCTTTATTTTCATGTAATAATTCGTAAGTTAAATAGTTGAAAATAAATATGTGAACTCGTAAAATTAATTTAGAAGGAATGCATAACCTAAATTAGTTGATTTATAATTTTTAATATTTTTTTTTAGAGCTATGAACCAGGCCGGATTTAAATTTTATTTTTTGGATCGAGTTTGACCCGGTCTGAACTTTAATTGGACTGGGCATGTCCGGTCCAAAAAATAAACTGATCAATGACATGCCGGTCCAAGCCCGTCCGTTTGGCATATCTAAATTGTAGTTACAGATACATAGTCTGTTATCTAAAAGTACATATTATGTTAACTGTAACCGTAACCACATATTTTGTCCAGATTTTTTTTTTTTGAAATGTTATGTCCACATTTTTAATTACTTCTTTTATTCCTCTCTCCTTGTTGACCACAAAGCCTAACTGATGTGATTCTTATAAGAGGCTAGGAATAAACATCAATTTAGTCATGGTGAAAAGTTTCTAAGCAATTGTACAAAATGGTTTCAAAAGTCACAACATTTGTCAAATGAATTGAATTACATTAATGCTACACATGCTTTAATTTTAAGCAGAAGCATGAATACTTAATGTAAAATGTATCATGCCAACGTACAAGGATATGATAGAAGTTCTTGGACGGACTTGACGATAAGATGAAATCCACAACGTAACATGGTGTGAGACTATTCAAAGTTATAATTTTTGATAATTTAAAGTTAAGTTTAAAAGTTTCAAGTTATAGTAATTTTGATTGCATGAATTACATTTATATAAAGGGCAACAAGTCAACCCAATGGGGTAGCTCAAGTGGCAAGTGAGTTCTCAGGTTCAATTCCCACAAGTGACGATTCCCCGTGGGCCAGCTCCTGTGCCTTCTGGAGAGAAAGACCCGAATAATGCTTGTCACGGATTCGAATAATTGTGAAATCCCCATAGATGATTGTATTAAACATGTTTATAACATGTATATATAATATTCATTAAAGTTTGAGTTGTTCTAAATATAATTAAGTTTTGGTTCGAAACTGGCTAAAAGGGTAGGTATCTTACATACCCGTTATCATTCCTAATAACATTTAAGATGATAGATTATTGATTTTATTCATATAAATCAGTAAATTTCATATTAATTTGGTTTTTAGTTTTTCATTTTCTATGTTTTGTGTTTTTATGGACTTACAATAGCTAACAAGCTTGATAGATGAATATATTGCGTAATAAAATGAAAATTCAAACAACACAGTAACCACATACAAACACCCTTGTCAATAGGATACAGGTCTTATTTTGAAATTCTAACAAATCAAACATGGACGATAGTTATAGGGAAAATAAGGCAACAACATTACATATGTTGAAGATATAGTAGGTTTATCTTAGGATCCGATCATATGATCGGATCAATTAACACAGAGGTAATGATGTCTTTAGTTTCGGTTGCGGAATGTGTATATGTATCTTCATCTTTATACAATAGATCCATAACTCTTGCGAGGTTGACAACTCGGATGAGTATAGGCATAGGAAAAGCAGTTGGGTTAAGACATTCTTGATTAATGTCATTCCATGCATTGCTCACTCGCTTTTGAAACTCGTTAAATGTCTCTTCTTTTGACTTCCCATATTGTTTCATGTAGATTTCCACCGCTGTATCTGCGTATCCTCTTTGTTGCTCAAACTATACAATCAAGTATTGCAATATATATATATATATATATATATATATATATATATATATATATATATATGATTATTGCATTTTTAGAAAAATGCGCCCGCACACATATATAGAGAGAGAGAGAATGAATGCTCTAATACACAAATAAACTTTAAATATACCTCATGTCCAACCATATCATCCATTAATCTATTAATAATCGATGCTGCTTGAACAATTAATGGCTCCTTACTCACCCAATCAAAGGCCTCTTTAGTTACAAAATCTCCTTGCATGCCTACTATAGAAGTTGTTGATAGCATCATATAACCACACGTTACAAGGGTAACCTTCATGTACTCCTTAAACTCTGGAGTACGTCGATTATGAAACCACTTTGCTTCTTCATAATATGCTCCCACTAACTTTTTCATCTAAATGCATAGGAACAATGAGAGTTCCAAAAGTTATTATTATCACATATAACCTTAAATATTTGTAAAATTTAACCTAATAAGCTTTGACATAGTTTCAATTGATTATGTTGAACCCTTATCTAGCTACCTCATTTTTGGCATAGTTGATACGGTATGATTCACCTTTGACAACTAACTCTTTCTGCATTTCAGCATAAACATCAAGAAGAGCAGCGTAACAAACTCTCATATATTCAGGTAATTCATTTACAAGAGCTGCATCCCATCTGCATGGCAAAAGTGTATTAACACTATTATTTAGAAGAAAAAACAAAGGTGAATGAAATTCTTAATGAGTTAATACCATCCGAGGTCCTCCGAGTATAGTGGTTTAGTTTTGCCACGTTTAGTCTTAAACTAATTTCAAATTGATCCCCGTGGTCCTTCAACTTTCAAGTAGTTACCATCTGTGGTCCAAGTTAATTACCCTTGGTTCTTCAAGTATTAAATTTTAGCCAGCCATGGTCCTTTCAAGAGGATCACAGATGATTAAATTTTGAAAGTTGAAGGACCATAGGTGGTTATCTTGGACCACGAATGGTTAAATTTGAAAGTCGAATGACTACAAATGGTCAATTCTAAACGTGCGGCCAAAACCACTATACTTAGAGAACCTCATGTGACATTAACTCAATTCTCAATTAACCAAGCTAAGGATGATTGAATAATAATAGAAGTTATATTGAACCTCTGGATTGCATCTGTGAATATGTGGAGCTCGTCAAGGGTTCCATACACATCATAAATATCATCAATAAGTGAAGTCATTGCTATAACCTTAAGAAGAAACCTCCTGGCAAGAGCGTACTGTGGTTCAAAGTACACTCCTAACATCCAAAAGTAGCACTCCACCAATCTATCCCTAGCAAAAGGTAGATTTTTGGGGACATCTAATGTCTTCCACCACCTATGTTACATTGTTTTGGGGACATCTAATGTCTTCCACCACCTATGTTACATTGATTATAAAAACTATTAGTTAGTTTATGCAAGGTATATATATATATATATATATATATCTGTGTGTGTACCTTGTAATATATATATATATATATATATATCTGTGTGTGTACCTTGTAAGATTGCCTAGCTCCTGCTGATGTTCTTTCTGCAGCATGTTGAAGTCCAGTTTTGCAAATTTCAACAATACAATATCATGAGTTTCAATAGCTTCATAAATTGATATGTATCTTCTTGCTTCTATCCTTGTTAATCTTTTGTAAATTGGTCTCTTTAATGCTTCATTGACTTGAGATCTAAGAGGATCAGTCAGATTTGGTAACATGGATTTTAGGTGAGAAGTAGTAAATATGAGTGATTCATCCAAAATCTTCTCCCCATTCACCCTAAAATGTGACGCCTCGTATAAACTTAAGATTGCTTCCACATTGTTGGTCAATGATTCCTTGAATTTGCCATCACATTCACTGAACTTCTCAAACACACCTGCAAAATTCATGATTCCACCACTATTTAATTGCTCCTCAAACAGAGCAATAATTGAGCACATACTATACTTTTGTATTATTCGCTTACTGCAAGGTACATAATAGCCNAAGGTACATAATAGCCATGTTGTCTAAGTAGTCGAAAGTGCAGAGAGACAACATAAAGTTCGTTCTCGTCTTTTTGGGCATTGAATTCATAGTGGGTATTGAATATGAGTTGCAATGTTGCTTCAATCTCCTTTTCAAATTGATAGCTCACTCCTAAGCGTTGGATGTTATTGATCAATTCCAATTTTTGGGAAGAAATGCATGGAGCTTCCACAAGCATGTTCTTCACCTTTTCCTTCAGTTGTTGATGCTCTTGCCATTCTTGTGCTTCTGCTTTCTGTATAAACAATGAGCACACCTCTTTTTTATTTATCAAATTATTATATTGTGGGTAATGTAAGATGTCTCATGAATCGCAATTGGTATGATGGGTCAAATCTAATAAAAACGAGTCATAACAAAATTGTAAATATAATATAATTAATACTTTAAGCCTTATATATATAATATTTTATATAAATATAGTACTTTATTTATAGTAAAATTAAAATATTATATATATAATACTTCATTTATAGTAAAATTGTAATAGACAATATGCAGAAATAAAATAATAACATAACATATTATAAATACTTTAAACATATACTTGGCGAAATGAATACTAAAGGCCATGGGACACGTATAACAAGACAAAAGGATTATACTTTACTTGATAGGCTGCATATATATTTTTGGCTTATGAAGTAGTGCTAGATAATTATTTCANTATATATATATATATATATATATATATATATATATATATATATATATTTCTGACGAAGGAAATCTACGGTCACTACGTAAAGACATGCATAAAATAAATCTCACTTCAAAGTAATACCCTGCAAAGCACACACCGCACTTGAAAAATTTTGTGTAACGGACTTGACCGAGAAGGTTTTAAAAGATATTACTTGCACTCTTGTATGTATGTGTGTGTGTGTGTGTGTATATATATATATATATATATATATATATACTAGTCTTAGTATATATACCCTAAAAACTAATAGTTATTTAATGAAGTATTTTTTTTAATTGGTTACCTTTTCATGAGAAGCGTAAGCTAGGAAATGGTCACCCCAAACGCTTGGATGAAAATTGGCAGAACGACGAGTAACTTCATGCAACTGAGGGCGGTTTGATGTAAGAACAGATAATGGTTGATTAATGGCAGCCATTTTCGGTTAATTCGAAGGGGACAAAAGGAAACAAACAATTTAAGACAGGTACTACTAGGGTTTGCATGTTTTTCTTTGGAGGTGCGCCTCTCAATTTATAGTGCAATTTCGAGTGTGCAAAGCTAAATTTCCCCCTTATTTTATTTTAGTTCGGTATGATAGAGATGAAGGTAATGGATTCAAATTTGGATATACTAATCGTACGTACAATTATATATGTGTGCGCCTGTGTGTGGAGAGAGAAAATAATAAATACCTAGTCTTAACGATCTCATATTAATTTCACAAGAGATTATGAAATAGTATAAGCATACTTAATTACATATTCAATAATAAATATGAGTTAATATCAGCCAAGGTCACTCGAGTTTGATAGTTTTTGCCATCTATAGTCCTAAACTTTCAATTTGTATTCCGTAGTCCTCCGAGTTTCATTTTGTTACCCTCCATGGTCCTAGTTAACCACCATGATCCTTTAAATATTAAATTTTAACCAGCCATGGTCATTCCAAGAGGACCAGGGTTGGTTAAATTTCGAAAGGTAAAGGACCATTGGTGGTAACTAGGACCATGGATGGTAACAAATTGAAACTCGGAGGACTACGGAATCCAAATTGAAAGTTTAGGACTATAGATGACTAAACTATCAAACTCGAGGGACCTTGACTGGTATTAACTCTAATAAATATTTACAAGTATAAAAGAGTAAATATATAAATTTTGTAAATAATTTATGCTTATTTTCATATATAACAAATTACTATATAAATTACTGAATTACCATGAATAAATTATTCACCCAAAAAAAAACGATATCTATATGTATTCTCGATTAGAACTACCACCTAAAATTTAGGATAAAAAATAGAATTAAAACTCTAATTTTAACTTCACCTCAATTATTCTCCTTAATTTTGCTTGCACAAGATTTTTCTTTTATTTTATATTTATCTTCACTAAGATAAGGGCGGCTAAATCGCATCCTCAATTATTCTCCTTAATTTTGCTTGCACAAGATTTTTCTCCTCAATTATTCTCCTTAATTTTGCTTGCACAAGATTTTTCTTTTATATTATTCTCCTTAATTTTGCTTGCACAAGATTTTTCTTTTATTTTATATTTATCTTCACTAAGATAAGGGCGGCTAAATCGCATCCTACAGTACACAATACCAAATCAATAGGATCAATAGGAGTTTTCTAGGTAACAAATTTTAAAGGACATGAAATGAATAATAGTCCTAGGTAACAAATTTTAAAGGACATGAAATGAATAGTCCTTTGATTTTTTTTTAGCACTACTAACTATGTTACAATGTAGTATGTGCATCCTGCAGTACACAATACCAAATCAATAGGACCACATACACTAGTCCAAGCAGCCAAAAGCACTCTATTTCTCAATAACTTTTTTCTAGGTAACAAATTTTAAAGGACATGAAATGAATAGTCCTTTGATTTTTTTCTTTGAGTTCTACTTACAATGTAGTATGTATGAAGCACAAAAAGTCAACAGTTGCCTCTACTAAGGCTCGAACTCACTTCCATCATGCATGTGGGAGTGTAAATCGGGACACCGGGTGCCACTAGACCACAAGTTACACATGCAGTAAATTAGTGAACATGTTTAATGTGTGGTATACAAATACCATATCTCTTATAGGTACAATATGGGAGTTCGAGTCGCTAGTTGTTAAGAAAAAAGAAAAAATGTGTAATACGTTAACTTTGGGGGTGGGGGACCAGCCCTTGAGGACATGTCTATGAAGCTATCAATACTATTAAATAATTATTTATTTTTATTATCTTTCTAATCAATTATATATAGGCTCAAATGAAAACTATGCTTAAGATATAAAAAATAAAAATAAAAATCTCATAATTCATATGAGTTGATCAGTTGGGAATTAAGAGAAAAAAAAATTGTGAGGTCAGTTTCATAATAATAATAATAATAATAATAATAATAATAATAATAATAATAATAATAATAATTTTCTTAGTGACCCTGAGTCCTCGGAAATTCTCACTTTCTCGGGGCTCTTGCTACTTGCCTTCTAGTGTACCTCCGAAACCATACTGGGTCTGTATAGCTAACGACCTTGTAGTTTTTAGGATCTTTGGCAGCAAACAAACTTATTTCAACTTTGAAAGCAAGTCAAGCATTCCAATCCCAGGGGATGAGTCAATAGCAGTAGAGTCGTGAAAAGACCTAAAAGCAGCCTTTCTCTTAGTTTCGTATATAAGATAATCAGACCTTAAAGATTGGGATGAGTCGATGTCGGTCGATGGTGTGAACCTTAAAGATTGGGATGAGTCGATGTCGGTCGATGGTGTGAAAACACTTCCTGATGTCGAATTCCAAAAACCAGCGAGAGTGAAAACACTTCCTGATGTCGAATTCCAAAAACCAGCGAGAGGTTCCCCACTCTTCTTTGATCCGTCTTAGGACGGAGTGGCAGCCTCGACCCGAGGAGAAGCTGGGCAACAGCATTGATGCCGATGTACTTTTACCGTCTTCTTTTCTTTCTTCTGCAGCTACCTTAGATTAGCACCAACCAACAAGCAACGGCTGGAAACAAGCAAGGGCTGACGCGAAAGCCGTTGCTTGTTTTGTTTTTTAAATCCCAACATGGTTCTCTGTAACTGGACGAATTCGGTTTTTGAACTTCCTTCTCTTTTGGCTATTAATGACCAGTCTTGACTTCAGGCGCTTCCACCACTAGGGGAAAGAGCACTGTTGGGGTTCCGGCAAGCCTCAATGCCCAACTTCATTATTTTAAATTTAGTGAAATGAACAAATTAATTCATTTTTCAATTTTCTTTCTTCAGATTTTCATGTTACTCATTCACCCTAATCTTTATGGTATTGCTAAATTTTGTCCGGATCTAGACCCAGACTTGGACCTGTTAGAGACTTGGGTCGTGCCCGGGCTTGGCTTGTGCTGGTTTTGATTTGGTCTCCTGACTATTTTTTTTTTAGTACCTAAATTATATTGGACCTTTATAAGTCAGTTCAGGATTGGGGTAAGCTCGGTCTAGCTCAATGAAATTCAATCACATTTTTTTGGAGTTAATTCAGGACTGATTCGACCTTGAACTGACCCGTGGCCACCTCTAGTATTTCGAATTTAGGCCTGTCAGCCTGAAACCACACTCTCCGTGCTATGTGAGCTTTTCTGTATCCCTTCTTAATTCCAATTTTTTTTCAAGAAAATTAAATAAATTGCTACTAATGTAAACTTTATCGGTTCTGACTTAAATTGGAATGGAGAAAAGTTTTTCTGCGTAGAAAGTATCTTTCACAAGGTTTAAAGAAGACACCTTTAAGGAGTTTCATGAACAAGTCATCAACGCATAGAAAGACATTAATCAAGAATATCTTAAGCCAACTGTTTTTTTTTTCATATCTATACTCATCTATCCGAGTTGTTAACCTCGCAAGAGTTATAAATTTGTTGTATAAAGATGGAGATACATATACACATTCCACTACCGAGTTTAAAGCGACCATTACCTTAGTGTTAATTGATCCAATACTATATGAATCCTAAAAATAAAAATAAAAATGAAAATGAATCTTTATGCATATTCCCTAGTATTTATCCATGTTTGATTTGTTGAAATTTCAAAACAAGACATGTATCATATTAACAAGGGTGACATGTTTGTATGTGGTTATTGTGGTGTATGAATTTTATTTTTATTACCCAATATATTCATCTATCAAGCTTGTTAGCTATTGTAAGTCCACAAAAAACACAGAAAATATAAAATGAAAAACTAAAAACCAAATTAATATAAAATTTACTAATTTATATTAATTAATAAAACCAATCTATCATCTTAAATGGTTACTTATCATATTTTTTTTTTTTTGGTGGATTGAGCCGTTGAGGGCTATCCACTAAACCAATATGTTATTTATTAAGTACCAATTTACACTAATAGAGACATTTAATTTAATATTATTGTATTCATCTACAATTGTAGTTCAAAACGCAGAGTGATTTGTTTGTCCTCTTCTTCTTCATATATATTTGGGTAGGGCAACCAAAAAATCAAGTAGATAAAACAAAGCTATCTCTTTTGTTTCTCTTTTATACTTGATTAAATGAGAAATGCATGCTTGAAAAGTAGATAAAACAAAGTTATCTCTTTCTGTTTCTCTTTTATACTTGATTAAATGAGAAATGTATGCTTGAAAAGTAGATAAAACAAAGCTATCTCTTTCTGTTTCTCTTTTATACTTGATTTTTTGGTTGCCCATATATATACCGTCAACATTTATACAACATTTATCTCTTTTATACTTGATTTAAGCGTATCCAATAGTCCAAATGAGTCCACACCGCATGAGAGAGCACCACCGCTTTTAAGAAAAGTTACAACAATTTATTCACTATTTATTCATACGTAGATTAAAATTACTAAAATGTTTGAACCTTTTTTTTTTTTTGCATTATTTCAATTTTAATTTATAAAAATTACAAACTTTTAATACTCCCACCATCCCACACAATTTTGAGGATTTCACTTTAAAATAAGTATTGTGTGAGACTATCATAGTGTGAAATATGTAGTGTTATATTTTAAATAAAAAAGTATTACACGTCTTAGAGGAGACGCTCTCATGATCGAGTCTCATAACTCAATACTTACTCTTCACTTTATTATCTTTGTAGTAAGACGCAAGTTAGTTAATAATCAAAAGGATCCAAATTCAACTCACCGTAAAACCATCTGATGGTTGGAACGTTACCAAAGTATATTGGAAATAAGCAGCAAGTAAGTAATGTTGTTTGATGATTCCGAACACCAGGTTTTTTAGCATGCCCCTTGCTTTGTTAATTACATAGTCCACTATTTATACTTATCATTATAACAACTCTTTTACTGTAATAGAACATGCAATAATTAGCCTCACGCTCTTCATTAAGCCGTCCCCTGCTCCTTTAATGAGGCAGTGATTCATAATAAGTATGGTCTCCTTTTAAGTGGGCGACCATTACTTGGTCCCGAGTCCGTCGGATCAGTTAGTCAGTCTACCCAATTATCTCATCATCAGCCCCACCTCCTAACTGCGAAGTACTTGAGTTAGCTCATGAATATCAATAGTGGTAGAATGCCCGCTCATGGTCTATTACTTTTTTGTACAAGTTTCACCAGAGCGCACCTACAAATAGTGGATTACAGACTTCTCTAAATCAAAGTTTATTATAAAAAAAAAAAAAAACCAGACCAACGGCATCGTATGATTGTATACGTAGCATGACATGATAGATACATGCAAATTGCAATAGTGATGTAAGATTCCTTCCATCATGCACGTTAAAATTGAGCCTTCATTTCTTTGAGGTCGTAATTTGCGCTTAGACACGTTGGCTATTAAGAGCCTCTCATACGTCTATCCTAAAATATTATAAATTGAGTGGCAACTCCAGAGAAATAAATGTAAAACCTATTGTATAAGTTATATGTTCATTTCTGATATCCCCTTCCTTCTTGCCCAAAAATGGACGTCAATAGCAATCTACCATTATCAGTTCTTATGTTAAACCAAACACAGCAGCATGAAGTTAGCCGTCGTTCTGCTGGTTTTCATCCAAGCATTTGGGGTGACTATTTTTTACCTTATTCTTCTCAACCCAAGGTATAGTATCCCATATATACTTATTTTTAGGCTGGGTATATCATTTTGGCTCTGTTTGGTAAATGGTTGTTAGCTAATTGGGTTGACTGTTTGGATTAGAATGAATGATTTGTTAATAACATTAGCTAATTGTAGAAAGTTGTTTGATAAATTAGCTGTTAGTTGATAGCTGTTTGGTATAATTTCTTCTCTCAAAAAGCTAATTAAAAAGGCTACTTTGAGTAACCTTTTGAATTTTAGTATTTTGGAGTTACAAAAAACTTATTATTTACCAACTAATAGTAGTCAAATAAGCCAAAAATTGACTGATAGGCTGATTATTTACCAAACACGGCTTTTATTTTTAATTTGGACTGGTTTACCATCACAAATGAGACTACGAGAGGATAAGGCCCAGACACGTATAATTATCCATATATAACTTATATACTCTTAAGAGTTCAAGTAATATTTGTATAGGTAACATACTTTTCACAATATAATAGTACTTTGGTAAAAGGAAAATGAGCCAAATGTTGTATATGCAGGAAGCGGATGCACAAGAATGGCAAGAGCATCAACAACTAAAGGAAAAGGTGAGGAACATGCTTGTTGAAGCCCCCCACATTTCTTTTCAACAATTAGACTTGATCAACAAGATCCAACGCTTGGGAGTGAGCTATCAATTTGAAAAGGAGATTGAAGCAACATTGCAACTCATATTCAGGAGCTACTATGAATCGAATATCCAAGAAGATGAGAATGATCTTTATATTGTTTCTTTGCGCTTTCGGTTACTTAGACAACATGGTTATTGTGTACCTTGCAGTAAGTGTTTAACTAAAAATTACTAAACAAAGTTTAAATACTCCATATGAATGTTAATTATATTATACACAAAAAGTGGGATAATCATGAATTATTTTGCAGGGGTTTTTGAAAAGTTCACTGAATTTGATGGAAAGTTCAAAAAATCATTAACCGATAATGTGCAAGCAATCATAAATTTGTACGAGGCATCACATCTCAGAGTACACGGGGAGAAGATTTTGGATGAAGCATTAACATTTTCCACTTCGTATCTACAATCCATACAACCAAACTTGACCGATCATCTCAAATCTCAAGTCAGTGAAGCACTAAAGCGGCCAATTTGCAAAAGATTAACGAGGTTAGAAGCAAAAAGATACATATCAGTTTATGAATTTGATGAATCACACGATGTTGTACTGTTGAAATTTGCAAAGTTGGACTTCAACATGTTGCAGAAGGAACATCAATGGGAGATAGGTTGTCTCACAAGGTAATTAAAGTAAAGTTTTTAGCATCAAAATTTAGTCAATTTGTGTTTTTGGCATACATAGTAATATAGTATGTATTTACTTGTACAAACTAATTAATTAACCAATAAATAATATGTATATTCAATATTAAGTATAGGTGGTGGAATGAACTAGACTTCGCAACGAAATTACCTTTTGTGAGAGATAGATTAGTGGAATGCTACTTGTGGGCATTGGGAGTGTACTTTGAACAACAATATTACCTTTCAAGAAAATTTCTTACTGAAGTTCTTGCAATTGCTACGGTTATTGATGATATTTTTGATGTGCATGGAACCCTCGAAGAGCTCTTGCTTTTCAACAATGCAATCCAAAGGTTCTATTCTTTGAGATTTTATTTATTTATTTATTTATTTTTACCTAGTTTCTTTCATACCAAGTTAAAATATATATTCCACATGTATTTTAGCTAAAAGGTTAAACAATGATATCCATTTCAGATGGGATGCCAGTGCTATAAATGAATTACCAGAATATATGAGGGTTTGCTACATTGCCCTTCTTGATATTTATGTTCAAATGGAGAAAGAGTTAAGTCCAAAAGGTGGAGCATATCAAGTCAACTATGCTATAACTGAGGTGTGTATATTTAGTTATACTTATTTGTCAAGTCAAATAATGCATATGAATTTCATTTTTTGATTAGTTGTAAACTTCTAGTTTTAAATTTTTTAAAAGTCATTGTTTCTATTAAAAAGGAGACTTATCTGAAATTGACACAACAGTCCGCTTACCTTTATTTGATATAATTTATGAAGTTTTTGAGGATAATAATAAATCTTCAAATTTTGATTTTCATTGTGGTTTTAGATGAAAAAATTAGTGGGAGCATATTATGAGGAGGCTAAGTGGTTTCATGATGGTAGTACACCAAATTTTGAGGACTACATGAAAAATGCAATTGAATCGTCTGGTTATATGATGGTAGCTACTTCTTCTTTACTAGGCATGCCGGAAGATTTTGTGACCAAAGAGGTTTTTGATTGGGTGACTAACGAGCCATTAATGGTTCGAGCTTCATCAATCATTGCCAGATTAATGGATGACATTGCTGGACACAAGGTAACAAAAATATTTTATACATATACATACACATACCCACGATAAATTAATTGATCGATTCTAACATGGAGTATATGAATTGTTTTTATAATTATTGAGTGGTTGAGAGTGAGTTAGAAGTGGGTGAGTCTGAGTTTGGACATGTACGCAAAAGTTGTTCGGAATCTTGAAGTTGTACCTAAAAATTAGATTTTGAATCACTTTTTTTTGGTTCAAAATTGAGTACATATCAATTTAGATAAATTTCCAATTATATACGAAATATGAAATTTACGAACAATGGATTTTTACTATTTGTATAGGATGAGCAACAAAGAGGGGATGTAGATTCAAGTGTGGAATGCTATATAAAACAATATGGGAAGTCAGAAGAGGAGACCGTCAAAGAACTTCAAGAACAAATCACCAACGCGTGGAAGGATATTAATCAGGAATGTCTGAAACCTACCGTTGTCCCTATGCGTATACTTATCCAAATTGCCAACTTAGCAAGAGTTATTGATTTGCTTTATAAAAATGGGGATATATATACGCATTCCACAACCGAGCTCAAAGTCGTCATTACCTCTCTATTGGTTGATCCGGTTGTGTGATGGTGTTACTAAATTAAATGTAATGATGTGATAAAGATAATCTTTTTTATGCTCTATTAGATGGGATATATAGGCTCAAGTGAAAACAATGTTAAAAGGAAAAAAAATTAAAAAAGTAAATTAATCTCATAATTCATAGATGAATATATTGTGTAATAAAATAAAAATTCAAACACCATAATAATTAACCACATACAAACACCCTTGTCAATAGGATACATGTCTTATTTTGAAATTCTAACAAATCAAACATGGAGGATAGTTATAGGGAAAATAGAGCAACAACATTACATATGTTGAAGATATAGTAGGTTTATCTTAGGATCCGATCATATGATCGGATCAATTAACACAGAGGTAATGATGTCTTTAGTTTCGGTTGAGGAATGTGTATATGTATCTCCATCTTTATACAATAGATCCATAACTCTTGCGAGGTTGACAACTCGGATGAGTATAGGCATGGGAAAAGCAGTTGGGTTAAGACATTCTTGATTAATGTCTTTCCATGCATTGCTAACTCGTTCTTGAAACTCGTTAAAGGTCTCTTCCTTTGACTTCCCATATTGTTTCATGTAGCATTCTACAGCTGAATCTACGTGTCCTCTTTGTTGCTCAAACTATGCAATCAAGTATGCAAATATATATGATTATTGCATTTTTAGAGAAGTGTGTATATATATATATATAGTAGATTTATATAGAGAATGAATGCTATAGTATACAAATTAAATAAACTTTAAATATACCTCATGTCCAGCCATATCATCCATTAATCTACAAATAATACATGCCGCTTGAACAATTAATGGCTCCTTACTCACCCAATCAAGGGCCTCTTTAGTTACAATATCTCCTTGCATGCCTACTATAGAAGTTGTTGATAGCATCATATAAGCGCCCGTTACAAGAGAAACCTTCATGTACTCCTCAAACTTTGGAGTGCAACGATTATGAAACCACTTTGCTTCTTCATAATATGCTCCCACTAACTTTTTCATCTAAATACATAGGAACAATGAAAGTTCCAAAAGTTATTATTATCATATATAACCTTAAATATTTTGTAAAATTTAACATAAGCTTTGACATAGTTTATATTGATTATGTTGAACTCCTCTCTTATCTACCTCATTTTTGGCATAATTGATACGGTATGATTCACCTTTGACAGCTAACTCTTTCTCCATTTCAGCATAAACATCGAGAAGAGCAACGTAACAAACTCTCATATATTCGGGTAATTCATTTACAAGAACTGCATCCCATCTGCATGGCAAAAGTGTATTATATAGAAAAAAACAATGGTGAATGAAATTCTCAATTAACCAAGCTATGGATGATCGAATAATATTAGAAGTTATATAGAACCTCTGGATTGCCTCTGTGAATAGGTGGAGCTCGTCAAGAGTTCCATACACGTCATAAATATCATCCATAAGTGAAGTTATTGATATAACTTTAAGAAGAAACATTCTGGCAAGAGAATACTGTGGTTCAAAGTACACTCCTAACATCCAAAAGTAGCACTCCACCAATCTATCCCTGGCGAAAGGTAGATTTTTGGGAACATCTAATGTCTTCCACCACCTATATTACATTGATTATACAAACTATATTGGTTAGTTGATGCAAGGTATATATATGTATGTATGTATTTGTTTTATACTGTTTGACAGTGTAGTACCTGGTAAGATTGCCTAGCTCCTGCTGATGTTCCTTCTGTAGCATGTTGAAGTCCAGTTTTGCAAATTTCAACAATACAATATCATGAGTTTCATTAGCTTCATAAATTGATATGTATCTTCTTGCTTCTATCCTTGTTAATCTTTTGTAAATTGGTCTCTTTAATGCTTCATTGACTTGAGATCTAAGAGGATCGGTCAGATTTGGTAACATGGATTTTAAGCGAGAAGTAGTAAATATGAGTGCTTCATCCAAAATCTTCTCCCCTTTCACCCTAAGATGTGACGCCTCGTATAAACTTAAGATTGCTTCCACATTGTTGGTCAATGATTCCTTGAATTTTCCATCATATTCAGTGAACTTTTCAAACACACCTGCAAAATTCATGATTCCACCATTATTTAATTAATCCTCATACATATTAGAGCATTAAATAAGCACATACGACTTACTGCAAGGTACATGATAGCCGTGTTGTCTAAGTAGTCGAAAGTGCAGAGAAACAACATAAAGTTCGTTCTCGTCTTTTTCGACATTGAATTCGTAATAGTTCTTGAATATGAGTTGCAGCGTTGCTTCAATCTCCTTCTCAAATTGATAGCTCACTCCCAATCGTTGGATTTTGTTTATCAATTCCAATTTTTGGGAAGAAATGCATGGGGCTTTCACAATCATGTTCTTCACCTTTTCCTTCAGTTGTTGATGCTCTTGCCATTCTTGTGCTTCTGCTTTCTGTAAATACAACAAACACACCTCATTTTTATTTATCAAATTATTATATTATGGGTTTGTCTCATGAAAATATATACTAGTCTTAGTATATATATACCCTAAAAACTAATAGTTATTGAATGAAGTATTTTTTGAATTGGTTACCTTTTCATGAGAAGCGTAAGCTAGGAAATGGTCACCCCAAACGCTTGGATGATAATTGGCAGAACGACGAGTAACTTCATGCAACTGAGGGGAGTTTGATGTAAGAACAGATAATGGTTGATTAATGGCAGCCATTTTCGGTTAGAAGGGGAGAGAAGGAAACAAACAATTTATGACAAGTGGTGCTAGGGTTAATTTGCATGTTTTTCTTTGGAGGTGCCTCTCTATTTATAGTACAATTTCGAGTGTGCAAAGCTAAATTTTCCCTTATTTTATTTTAGTTCGGTACTGATGGAGATGAAGGTAATGGGTTCAAATTTGAATATACTAACCGTACTTTTATATACGTGTGTAGAGAGAAAATAATAAATGTCTAGTTTTAATGATCTCATATTAATTCCACAAGAGATTATGAAATAGTACAAGCATACTTAATTACATATTCAATAATAAATATTTATAAGTATAAAAGAGTAAATATATAAATTTTGTAAATTATTTATGCTTATTTTCATATATAACAATTTACTATATAATAAATTAATGAGTTTCCATGAATAAATTATTCACAAAAGAAAAAAAAATCGATATCTATATGTATTCTCAATTAGAACTGATTTTAATTTTACCTCAAATATTCTCCTTAACTTTTCATGCCCAAGATTTTTCTTTTAATTTATTTTATTTTTATCTTCACAAAGGACTAAACCGCAGCCTACAGTACACAATAACAAATCAATAGGACCACACTTGTCCAAGCAGCCAAAAGCACTATATTACTCAAAATTTTATCAATAATTTGTTTCTAGGTAATAGATTTTATTGGACGAGAGATGGACTAAATAGTCCTTTGATATGTAATAAATTTATATTTTCATATCTTGCAAGTTACACATGTAGTAGTGTAGTACATTAGTCAACATGTTAGTTCAATGCATGAGATACAATTACGTACCATGCATGTCTCTTATAGGTACAATATGGGAGTTGAAGTCGTCAGTTATTGCGGAAAAAAGAAGAAAACGTGTAATTGTTTATAACTAGGGGGGATGGGGGGGACCTGCCCTTGAGGGCATGGCTATGAAGTTATCAATAAATACTATTAAATAATTATTTATTTTTATTATCTTTCCAATCAATATTATATATAGGCTCAAATGAAAACAATGCTTAAGGTAATCAATATTATATATAGGCTCAAATGAAAACAATNAGCGAGAAGTAGTAAATATGAGTGCTTCATCCAAAATCTTCTCCCCTTTCACCCTAAGATGTGACGCCTCGTATAAACTTAAGATTGCTTCCACATTGTTGGTCAATGATTCCTTGAATTTTCCATCATATTCAGTGAACTTTTCAAACACACCTGCAAAATTCATGATTCCACCATTATTTAATTAATCCTCATACATATTAGAGCATTAAATAAGCACATACGACTTACTGCAAGGTACATGATAGCCGTGTTGTCTAAGTAGTCGAAAGTGCAGAGAAACAACATAAAGTTCGTTCTCGTCTTTTTCGACATTGAATTCGTAATAGTTCTTGAATATGAGTTGCAGCGTTGCTTCAATCTCCTTCTCAAATTGATAGCTCACTCCCAATCGTTGGATTTTGTTTATCAATTCCAATTTTTGGGAAGAAATGCATGGGGCTTTCACAATCATGTTCTTCACCTTTTCCTTCAGTTGTTGATGCTCTTGCCATTCTTGTGCTTCTGCTTTCTGTAAATACAACAAACACACCTCATTTTTATTTATCAAATTATTATATTATGGGTTTGTCTCATGAAAATATATACTAGTCTTAGTATATATATACCCTAAAAACTAATAGTTATTGAATGAAGTATTTTTTGAATTGGTTACCTTTTCATGAGAAGCGTAAGCTAGGAAATGGTCACCCCAAACGCTTGGATGATAATTGGCAGAACGACGAGTAACTTCATGCAACTGAGGGGAGTTTGATGTAAGAACAGATAATGGTTGATTAATGGCAGCCATTTTCGGTTAGAAGGGGAGAGAAGGAAACAAACAATTTATGACAAGTGGTGCTAGGGTTAATTTGCATGTTTTTCTTTGGAGGTGCCTCTCTATTTATAGTACAATTTCGAGTGTGCAAAGCTAAATTTTCCCTTATTTTATTTTAGTTCGGTACTGATGGAGATGAAGGTAATGGGTTCAAATTTGAATATACTAACCGTACTTTTATATACGTGTGTAGAGAGAAAATAATAAATGTCTAGTTTTAATGATCTCATATTAATTCCACAAGAGATTATGAAATAGTACAAGCATACTTAATTACATATTCAATAATAAATATTTATAAGTATAAAAGAGTAAATATATAAATTTTGTAAATTATTTATGCTTATTTTCATATATAACAATTTACTATATAATAAATTAATGAGTTTCCATGAATAAATTATTCACAAAAGAAAAAAAAATCGATATCTATATGTATTCTCAATTAGAACTGATTTTAATTTTACCTCAAATATTCTCCTTAACTTTTCATGCCCAAGATTTTTCTTTTAATTTATTTTATTTTTATCTTCACAAAGGACTAAACCGCAGCCTACAGTACACAATAACAAATCAATAGGACCACACTTGTCCAAGCAGCCAAAAGCACTATATTACTCAAAATTTTATCAATAATTTGTTTCTAGGTAATAGATTTTATTGGACGAGAGATGGACTAAATAGTCCTTTGATATGTAATAAATTTATATTTTCATATCTTGCAAGTTACACATGTAGTAGTGTAGTACATTAGTCAACATGTTAGTTCAATGCATGAGATACAATTACGTACCATGCATGTCTCTTATAGGTACAATATGGGAGTTGAAGTCGTCAGTTATTGCGGAAAAAAGAAGAAAACGTGTAATTGTTTATAACTAGGGGGGATGGGGGGGACCTGCCCTTGAGGGCATGGCTATGAAGTTATCAATAAATACTATTAAATAATTATTTATTTTTATTATCTTTCCAATCAATATTATATATAGGCTCAAATGAAAACAATGCTTAAGGTAATCAATATTATATATAGGCTCAAATGAAAACAATACTTAAGGTAATATATATATATATATATATATATATATATATATATATATATAAAGGTGAATTAATATCATAAATCATATAAGTTGATCAATGGCTGGGAATTAAGATAAAAAAAATTAAAAAAAAAAAGTATGAGCTCAGTTTCATTAATAACATAATTTTATTATTTTAAATTTAGTGAAATGGACAAATTAATTCATTTTTCAATTTTCTTTCTTCAAATTTTTATTTTACAAAATTTTCATGTTACTGCATTCACCCTAATCTTTATGCTATTGCTACATTTTGCCTAGGCCTAGACTCGGGCTTAGGTCGTACCTAAACCAATTAGGAATTTGGACCGTGTTTGAGTTTGGACTTGTGCCAATTTCAAATTGGGCTCCAAATTATTTTTTCATAGGTTTTGAACCGACCCTTTATAAGTCAATTTAAGTTTAAATTAAGCCCGACCCAAAATCAATAAAATCCAAATTCACTTTTTTTCGAGTTGATTCAGAATTGGTTCGACCTTGAGCCGGTCCTTCTTCTACTAGACTACTATAAGTGGTGTCCGTCTAATTGTTTTCCATGGTCAAACACACTCATTTGCAGGCTACCCTAATGGATTCTTCCGGCGATTTAGGGCTGCCGCCGCCGCTTCCTCCTCATCCTCACGAGCTTTTCCCGCACAACCACCACCGCCACCACCTCTGCCCCCGCCATCACCACCAGCATCTTCACATTGTACCCAATTGCCCACTTCACAGCTTCTTGTTAAAGCCGCCGAGCCATCACTCGCCTTCCTGCCCTCTTTTCTCCCCTTTTCCTAACCATCTAAACCCACAACCCGTTTCCTCTTCCCAATTTTCAGGCATCTCGAATTTACCGGCCCCCTTCCCACTTCACGCTATGTGAGCTTTTCTGAATCCCTTCTTAATTCCAGTTTTTTTTTTTAATACCGATTGTACATTTTTTTCAAGAAATTAAATCAATTACTACTGTAAAAATGTAAACTTTATCGGTTCTGACTTAAATTGGATTGGGGAAAAGTTGTGCTGTGCAGTAAGTATCTGAAAATCTGAAATCTTTTTACCTAGAATTTTCTAAGAGCAAGTAGAATGGTGTTCCTTGTTTAGGACTGATTGGTCATTGATGGGTTATGCTCTGTTCTCTTATTCACTTACATGTTAAAGTTTAATTTCCCCAACAACTGTTCTATGAGTTTTTAAGGAAAGATAGGAATGGGAATTTGGGGCATAAACTGTGTTGATGAACTACAATAAACACGCTAAGTTTATCCAAATTGCTTTTAGACGAGGCTTACATAGTCGTTGGAGATGGAAAAACGCATTGAAAACTAGTATAGGATGTTTGTGTGACTTTAGAGGTGGCTGCAATGGATCTTATAGTGTAGAAATGGACAAAGTTTTAGTGACAGAGTAATTGGGTACCCTACCCGGAACCACGTTCAGGACCCAAAGGCAGGCAAGAACTAGCCGTTCAACACTGTTCAGCACTTCAGTCCTCAGCTCCTCAGTATTAATCGGCTCCTCAGCTCCTCAGCATTAATGCTCAACGGTTCAGCTTCTCAGCGTTAACGCTCAACGGTTCAGCTCCTCAGCATTAATACTCAACGGCTAATGCTCAAACGGCTCAGCTCCTTAGCATTAATGCTCCGTTACTGCACTGAGGAAGATAAAAAGGACTCACAAGCACTTGTAGAGTGAGGACATTCTTACGAGACTAGAACACACACTGAATTGAGCATTGTATTGAACACAAACATTGTGCTCAACACTTCACCACTGTACTCAACACTATAGAAATACTAATACAAAAATACTCCCGTAACCATTATTACCGTCATTTAGGAAACAGAAAAGAAAGAACTTGGGGAGGGGAATTCCAGCATCTGATATGCGATGTCTAATATCACTTGATGTAAACTCGCATTTGATGAGACATCGGTGAACCTTGTTGCCCGTCTTACATCGGTGCACTATATGAATTAATGAATTACCATGAATAATTATTCACCCAAAAAAAAGATATATATATATATATATATATATATATATATATATATTCTCGATTAGAATTAATTTTAACTTCACCTCAATTATTCTCCTTAATTTTGCACGTGCAAGATTTTTCTTATTTTATTTTTGATCTTCACAAAGCTATGAGCGGCTAAATCGCATCTTAAAGTACACAATACCAAATCAATAGGACCACATATGTAATAAATTTGTATTTTTATATCTTGCAAGTTAGACATGTAGTAAATTAGTGAACATGTTTAATGCGTGGTATACAATTATCATATCTCTTATAAGTATGATATGGAAGTTGGAGTCGCTAGTTGTGGCTGAAAAAAGAAGAAAACGTGTAATAGTTTAACTTGGGGGGTGGGGGGGACCAGCCCTTGAGGACATCAGGACATGCATATAGCTATCAATACTATTAAATAATTATTTATTTTTATTATCTTTCTAATCAATTATATATAGGCTCAAATAAAAACAATGCTTAAGGTAAATAAAATAAATAAATTAATTAATTAATCTCATAATTCATATGAGTTGATCAATGGTTGGGAGTTAAGAGAAAAAAAATTGTGAGGTTACCTCAAAAAGTATTTTATTTTTCCTCAAAAGTATTACAGTTTTTCTTGTAAATAACAACACTTGTCAACATTACTTACCAGGGAAAATGTCAATTTTGATTAGGATGGGGTTCGAACTTTCTTTATGAAAATCAATGAGTAAGTTAAGAATAATAAATAGTTAACGAAATATTCTGTTATTAAAGTACGGAATATAATGGTGTTTAGGAAAAGTAAATGATATAATAGAGGGTAAAATATGAAAAATAAAAAAAAATACTAAAATCAAAATAATATGAACTTGATATAATAGAGGGTAAAATAGGAAAAATAATTTTAAAAAATACTAAAACCAAAATAATATGAACCATTTATTTTAAGACGGTAAAATAAGAAAAAAAAATACTAAAATCAAAATAATATGAACCATTCATTTCAACTCTTGTTACAATGTAGTATCTGTCATAGCTACTTCCTCAACCACTGAGGCTCGAACCCACTCCCATCATTCATGTGGGAGTGTAAATCGGGACACCAGGTGCCATTAGACCACAAGGTCTTTGACAAACGAATGCGGAGGTAGAAATCCAACCAAACGAATCATAGCATTGTACGTTGCAAGACGCCAATAGCATTGTACGTTGCAAGACGCCAAGACATGGTAGAAACACGCAACAGTCGTTATACTGTGGACTATGAGTCATGGCTGATACTGCAGTTATGTTATACTGTGGACTATGAGTCATGGCTGATACTACAGTTATGTTGAACTGATATTGCAGTGACGGATACTGCAGTTGTGTTGAAAGGAACTGCAGTTGCGAGGAACAGAGGTTTTTTCATCCATCTAAAACTGCAATTGTGTTGAACGAATGAACGGCCTCTGTTCCGCACAACTGCAGTTTCTTTTCAATACAACTACAATATCTTTTCAGCACAACTGCAGTATCATGACCATAGTCCACAATGCATTGTAAACCATATAATTTGCGTACACGCAATAGTGATACGCAAGATTCCTTAAATTTCATCACGTCAAAATTGAGGTTTCATTTCTTTGAGGTCGTAATTTACTATTAGACAGCGGCTATGAAGAACCACTCATACGTCTATCCTAAAATATTATAAATTGTGTGGCAACTCCAGAGAAATAAATGTAAAACCTATTGTATAATTTATTTGTTCTTTTCTGATATCCCCTTCTTGCACAAAAATGGACGTCAATAGCAATCTACCATTATCAGTTCTTATGTCAAACCAAACACAGATGCATGAAGTTAGCCGTCGTTCTGCTGGTTTTCACCCAAGCATTTGGGGTGATTATTTCTTACCTTATTCTTCTCAACCCAAGGTATCCTATATATACTTACTTTTAGCTAGGCTGGTATATCATTTTCTTTATAATTTGGAATGGTCTACCATCCACGTACTGATGAGAGGATAAGGCCCAGAAGCATATTATTATTAATATTTTCATACATAACATACTTTTCAAAATATAAGAGTTTGGTTAAAGGAAAAATGAGCCAAATGTTGTATATGCAGGAAGCAGAAGATGTACAAGAATGGCAAGAGCATCGACAACTAAAGGAAAAGGTGAAGAACATGTTTGCGGACGCACCAAGCATTTCTTCCCAAAAATTGGAATTGATAAACAAAATCCAACTATTGGGAGTGAGCTATCAATTTGAGAAGGAGATTGAAGCAATGTTGCAACTCATATTCAAGAACTATTATGAATTCAATGTCGAAAAAGACGAGAACGAACTTTATGTTGTTTCTCTACACTTTCGACTACTTAGACAGCATGGCTATCATGTACCTTGCAGTAAGTGTATAATATAAAAGTATGTGCTTATAAATTAATGCTCTGTATGAAGATTAATTAAATACTGGTGGAATCATGGGTTTTGCAGGTGTGTTTGAAAAGTTCACTGAATGTGATGGCAAGTTCAAGGAATCATTGACCAATAATGTGGAAGCAATCTTAACGAGGCATCACATCTTAGGGTGAATGGGGAGAAGATTTTGGATGAAGCACTCATATTTACTACTTCTCACCTAAAATCCATGATACCAAATCTGACCGATCCTCTTAGATCTCAAGTCAATGAAGCATTAAAGAGACCAATTTACAAAAGATTAACAAGGATAGAAGCAAGAAGATACATATCAATTTATGAAGCTAATGAAACTCATGATATTGTATTGTTGAAATTTGCAAAACTGGACTTCAACATGCTGCAGAAGGAACATCAGCAGGAGCTAGGCAATCTTACAAGGTACTACACTGTCAAACAGTATAAACAAATACATACATATACCTTGCATCAACTAACCAATAGTTTGTATAATCAATGTAATATAGGTGGTGGAAGGCATTAGATGTCCCCAAAAATCTACCTTTTGCCAGGGATAGATTGGTGGAGTGCTACTTTTGGATGTTAGGAGTGTACTTTGAACCACACTACTCTCTTGCTAGGAGGTTTCTTCTTAAAGTTATAGCAATGACTTCACTTGTTGATGATATTTATGATGTGTATGGAACCCTTGACGAGCTCCACCTATTCACAGAGGCAATCCAGAGGTTCTATATAACTTCTGTTATTATTCGATCATCCATAGTTTGGTTAATTGAGAATTTCATTTACCTTTGTTTTTTCTTCTAAATAATACACTTTTGCCACGCAGATGGGATGCAGTTCTTGTAAATGAATTACCCGAATATATGAGAGTTTGTTACGTTACTCTTCTTGATGTTTATGCTGAAATGGAGAAAGAATTAGTTGTCAGAGGTGAATCATACCATATCATCTATGCCAAAAATGAGGTAGATAGGGGTTCAACATAATCAATATAAACTATTTCAAAGCTTATGTTAACTTTTACAAAATATTTAAGGTTATATATGATAATAATAACTTTTGGAACTTTCATTGTTCCAATGCATTTAGATGAAAAAGTTAGTCAGAGCATATTATGAAGAAGCAAAGTGGTTTCATAATCGCTGTACTCCAAAGTTTGAGGAGTACATGAAGGTTTCCCTTATAACGGGAGCCTATATGATGCTATCAACAACATCTATAGTAGGCATGCAAGGAGATTCTGTAACTAAAGAGGCCTTTGATTGGATGAGTAAGGAGCCATTAATTGTTCAAGCGGCATCGATTATTTGTAGATTAATGGATGATATGGTTGGACATGAGGTATATTTAAAGTTTATTTGTGTACTATAGCATTCTCTCTCTGTCTCTCTCTCTCTCTCTCTCTCTCTCTCTCTCTATATATATATATATATATATATGACCAAGGGTTTAGGTGATAACACTTCCCCTGTAAAAAGTTTGGACACATACACAAATACACCATCCACACTACAGAAATCAAATGCTAAAATCTTACCATTACTAAACTTTCAAGTTTCTAATAATTATAAAATGAACCTCACCCTTAAAATTTTTCAATACTTATAAAATTGACCCCGTGTTGTTCTACTACAACATTCTGATGAACTTTGGTGGACGTTATATATATATATATATATATATATATATAGTAATAATCATAATTAGTCCCGTAAAACCCTTTTCAAATGCATACAAGTTACTATATGAATGCACAGATACTAGATTGTGTGTAATTCGCCTAGCATGAATGCACACAATCTACCATGTGTGCATTTAGCAAGGGTCCTACAAGATTCACGGGCGGGAACATATGGATACACTTTTATATATATATATATATATATATATATATATATATATATATATATATATA
>NC_044928.1:31524085-31537777 GCF_003576645.1 Ipomoea triloba | reverse complement strand
TATATATATATATATATATATATATATATATATATATATATATATATATATATATATATATATATATATATGCTTATGCTTATCTAAAAATGCAATAATCATATATATGTGCAATACTTGATTGTATAGTTTGAGCAGCAAAGAGGACACGTAGATTCAGCTGTAGAATGCTACATGAAACAATATGGGAAGTCAAAGGAAGAGACCTTTAACGCGTTTCATGAACGAGTCAGCAATGCATGGAAAGACATTAATCAAGAATGTCTTAACCCAACTGCTTTTCCCATGTCTATACTTATTCGAGTTGTCAACCTCGCAAGAGTTATTGATTTATTGTATAAAGATGGAGATACATATACACATTCCGCAGCGGAGCTTAAAGCCATCATTACCTCTATTTTAATTGATCCAATCTTTTGATTGGATCCCTAGAATAAAAATGAAGATAAACCTACTATCTTCAACATATGTAATATTGTTACACAAGTGTCATGCACCCATGTTTTATCTACTTTTCAAGTATATATTTGAACCACAAATGAGAAATGGAGGATGGAGAAGAAACCGTCAACATTTATATAGGTCCCATATAAACTCTCACGCCAATTTACGGGCCATTAGGTAAAGTTTAGAATTTGACATTTTCAATTACGTCCAAGAATATATATGGTTGTTGATACTTGATGTGACAATTGAGAATGCAAATATTGAAAATATTCCTTAAATTTGAGTTGGAATTAAATTAAAGAATTACAAACTAATTTTAATACTTTTCACCTCTTCTTACCTTAAAAATTTGACAAAGATGTCTCAAGTGATCAATTTATCCACACTCCTTGAAATATTATATACACTAGTACGTACTACAGTAAAGTAACATTCACATCAAATTGAGGCTTTATGTATTTTATGTTAGTTTTGTTAGCATGAATGGTTGTTTTTTAATTAAAGGGTTACCACTAGTGCACTATAGATTAGCACTTTGTGGTACATCATAGTTCATTCAAAAGTGTACCACAGAGCACTCATAAATGCACCATGCACTAGCACTTAGTCCACCACCGAAATATACATATAGTGTATAATGTTATCGCATTTTTTCTCATCTTCATTGATTTCAACCATTGATCTAAGTGTATCCAATGGTCCAAATGAGTCCACGCCACATGAGAGCGACGCGGCTTTTTAGAAAAGTTACAACAATTTATTACCACTTTAATAAATTTACAATTATACTTTAAATGTTACAACTATTCATACCCCGCTCTAAATTTAAGAGTTGTAATTTTTCATAAGTAGATTAAAATTACTAAAATGTTTGAACTTTTTTTTTTTGCATTATTTGAATTTTAATTAATAAAAAGATTACAAACTTTTAATATTCCCACGCAGTGTTAAGGATTTCACTTTAAAATAAGTCTTGTGCGATACTATCTTAACGTGATGTGTGTTTGTAATACTGTACTTTTTATGAGTGTATTAAAAAAATATTACATTTTAATTAAAAAAAAAGTATTACACATATCACATGAGATGGTCTCATCTAATACTTGCTCATTACTTTATTACGTTTGTAGTAATGGCTAAGTTGGTTAATAACCAAAATATCCACCGTCAACTCACCTTACAAATTGTCTATTGGTTTTTTTGGACAAGTTTCATCAAAGTGAGTTAAAGACTTTTCCATAAATCAAAGTTTATTATAAAAAATATTTTTAAAAAATGACAAACGGCATAATGTCATTGTACGTTGCAAGACATGATAGATACATGCAATAGTGATACCTAAGAGTATATTCCTTAAATTCCATCACGTTAAAATTGAGGTTTCATTTCTTTGAGGTCGTAATTTACTATTAGACAACGGCTATTAAGAGCCAATCATACGTCTATCCTAAAATATTATAAATTGAGTGGCAACTCCAGAGAAATAAATGTGAAACTTATTGTATAATTTATTTGTTCATTTCTGATATCCCCTTCTTGCCCACAAATGGACGTCAATAACAATCTACCATTATCAGTTCTGCTGGTTTTCATCCAAGCGTTTAGAGTGACTACCTTTTACCTTATTCTTCTCAACCCAAGGTATCCCATATATACTTATTTTTAGGCTGGGTATATCATTTTATTTTTAATTTGCAACGGTCTACCATCCACAGATGAGAGGATAAGGCCCAGATGCATATAATTATCCATATATAACTTATATACTCTTCAGAGTTTAGTAATATTTTCATACGTAATATACTAATTTTCACAATGATGGAGGAAATTAACTTGGGTTGTCCGAATTAATAAACCCGATAATAATAAATAAATGGAATACACGATAAGATATATGAAAAGACAGGAAAATTATTGGATATATCATATATGAAAAGACAGAGAAATTGTGCCACGAAGACAAATTGTATTGACATGTTGTGTAAGATGATTACAGAGAACATGTAATGCTACTACAATAGGACTTGTGTGTAGATTGAGATGAAGATGATCTATAATGCTAAGACAATGGCCTTTTATAGAAGAAAATTTTAATCGAATTAGGCTAAATTCGTGGTGAGCCACGAGACTAAGTCAAGACGCATCATTTTGGGCCAAAGACGGGCTCCGGGTTTGGGACTCTTCTTGGGCTGTTCGGGTTATGTACACCCAGACCCGGGGTCCCTATTATTGGGCCGTTTCTAATATCTCCATCATCAGTCTCCCACTCTCTGAGCTGCGAGAAGTAGTCAGTGAAAGAGAATAAACGTTTGGCCCAATCGAAGCCACTCGGGGCTCCATGCTTAGATGAATGTTTTCGGTCAACTTGAATGGAAGTACTTTGTTTGCTCAAACACCTTTTCAGCCTACACCACTAGCCTTGCAATTTAATTTGCGATCTGAATCCCCTCCGTCAAGGCAACGCGAGGTTGCTTAGATTTCTACTCGCATAATGTTGTATTTTTTTGTTTTTTTTTTTGTTTTTTTGTTTTTTTGTTTTTTTTTTTTGTGTTGGCGTTAGGTCAAGGTATTTTAACCCTTAGCACAATCGTTTGATGGTAGGCAAAATCAAATCTCGTAGCATCCTTAGGGTGTTCAATCGTTCTAAGTCGAGGCCATTCAGACTTGCACCTAAAGACTCTTTCGTTTGACGGTATGCGAGATCGGACCACGTACGCAAAAGTTTTTTGGAATCTTGGAGTTGTAACCAAAAATTATATTTTCAACCACTTTTTTTTTTGGTTCAAAATTGGGTACATATCAATTTAGATAAAATTTCCAATTATATACGAAATGAAATTTACGAACAATGGATTTTACTATTTGTATAGGTCGAGCAACAAAAAGAGAATGTAGATTCAACTATGGAATGCTATATATAAAACAATATGGAATGTTAGAAGAAGAGACAATCAAAGAACTTCAAAAACAAATCACCAATGCGTGAAACGATATTAATCAAGAATGTTTCAAACCTACCGTTGTCCCTATGCCTATATTCATCCAAATTGTCAACTTGGCAAGAGTTATTATTTGCTTTATAAAAATGGAGATATATATACGCATTCCACAACCGAGCTCAAAGTCGTCATTACCTTTCTATTGGTTGATCCAGTTGTGTGATGGTGTTAGTAAATTAAATGTAATCATGTTGCTTTGTTTTTTTTTAATGCTATATGTTTTGGTTTGTGATAAAGACAATCTTTTTTTATGCTCCATTAGATGAGATATAAATAGTTGATGGTTTTGAATAAATGTGAACGTCAAATTTGAAAGTCATTCATTGTTCGTACTTTGAAGACTGGTGTATGATCTGGTACAATGTATTATTCCAACCTATTGAAGTACAAATAATTAATGCTCTAACTAGGGATTATAACGCCTCACTATAGGGTCTGAAAAATAAAATAAATTTCTTTTGAAAGGATAAAATAAAAATTTTGAAATAAAATGTTCCCTAATCGGCTAATGAACAAGCCCGATAAACACTCTATAAGCCGTGCCCGTCAAATTGTTTTCCATAGTCAAACGCACTCATTTGCAGGCGACTCTAATGGATTTTTCCGGCGATTTAGGGCCGCCGCTTGCTCCTCATCCTCACAACCACCACCGCCACCACCTCTGCCCCCGCCATCACCACCAGCATCTTCACATTGTACCCAATTGCCCACTTCACAGCTTCTTGTTAAAGCCGCCGAGCCATCACTCGCCTTCCTGCCCTCTTTTCTCCCCTTTTCCTAACCATCTAAACCCACAACCCGTTTCCCCTTCCCAATTTTCAGGCATTTCGAATTTACCGGCCCCCTTCCCACTTCACGCTATGTGAGCTTTTCTGAATCCCTTCTTAATTCCAGTTTTTTTTTTTTTTTAATTTACCGATTGTACATTTTGTCAAGAAAATTAAATAAATTACTACTGTAAAAATGTAAACTTTATCGGTTCTGACTTAAATTGGAATGGGGAGAGAAGGAAACAAACAATTTATGACAAGTGGTGCTAGGGTTTGCATGTTTTTCTTTGGAGGTGCCTCTCAATTTATAGTACAATTGAGTGTGCAAAGCTAAATTTTCCCTTATTTTATTTTAGTTCGGTACTAATGGAGATGAAGGTAATGGGTTCAAATTTGAATATACTAATAACCGTACTTTTATGTGTGTGTAGAGAGAAAATAATAAATGTCTAGTTTTAATGATCCCATATTAATTCCACAAGAGATTATGAAATAGTACAAGCATACTTAATTACATATATTCAATAATAAATATTTATAAGTATAAAAGAGTAAATATATAAATTTTGTAAATTATTTATGCTTATTTTCATATGTAACAAATTACTATATAAATTAATGGGTTTCCATGAATAAATTATTCACAAAAGAAAAAAAAAAAGATATCTATATGTATTCTCGATTAGAACTAATTTTAACTTTATCTCAAATATTCTCCTTAATTTTTCATGTCTAAGATTTTTCTTTTAATTTATTTTATTTTTGATCTTCACAAAGGACTAAATCGCAGCCTACAGTACACAATAACAAATCAATAGGACCACACTTGTCCAAGCAGCCAAAAGCACTATATTACTCAAAATTTTATCAATAATTTGTTTCTAGGTAATAGATTTTATTGGACGAGACATGGACTAAATAGTCCTTTGATATGTAATAAATTTATATTTTCATATCTTGCAAGTTACACATGTAGTAGTGTAGTACATTAGTCAACATGTTAGTTCAATGCATGAGATACAATTACGTACCGTGCATGTCTCTCATAGGTACAATATGGGGAGCAAATTGTCATTTTGGTCCACTGAGTATAGGGGTCATGTTAATTGCAGTCCACGACTTTCAAAACTGTTAATTGCATACCATGACTATTCAATTTTTATCAATTTTGGTCACTCCGGCCAAATGTCACCGGAAACTAATAAACCTAAAATAGTGAGGGTATTTTAGTCATTTCTCACCCCATTCTCCCTTCTCCGGCGAAACCACAATTTGAGTTGCCGTTTCGCCGCCACCGTCCCCACCGTCGTAGCGTCCGTGAACTACCGCCTATGGAAATTTTCCCTCCCAGCGTTTGGTAACGTTTTCATTATTGATTTCAGTTTATTTCTTGCATTTCGGGTCTACGATGAAGATCTAAAATCTCCAATCCTTCGTTTCAAAGTTCTTCTTTTTCTGTATGGCAATTTTTGTGGCCACCGACACCAAGTTCCCGCCGATGTTATATAGGATTCAAGATTGATTTTTTTAAAGATTATTTTCCTCTTTTATAGTCATTCTTACCTTAATATAGTGTAGTACTGCTGCTAAAGGTGGAAACTTGGAAGTAATATTCTTTTTCTCAATCTCTGTAGCGTGCAAAACAGAGAAAATGGACAGAGAAACTAAACCCACCACCACCACTGCTCCTCAATCGCAAATGACGGACGGATTTTGATTGCTTTCTGAGTGATGCCGGACGAATGAAACAGGGACCACAGGCGGCCCACGTGTTCAGCGCACGTGGCTGCCGGAGTGACCGATTGGCAATGGTTTCGCCGGAGAAGAGAGAATGGGGTGAGAAATGACTAAAATACCCTCACTATTTTAGGGTTTATTAGTTTCCGGCGACATTTGGCCGGCAATTTGGTCGGAGTGACCAAAATTGATAAAAATTGAATAGTCATGGTATGCAATTAACAGTTTTAAAAGTCGTGGACTGCAATTAACAGGACCCCTATAGTCAGTGGACCAAAATGACAATTTGCTACAATATGGGAGTTGAAGTCGCCAGTTATGGCGGAAAAAAGAAAAGAAGAAAACGTGTAATTGNGGGGGGGGGGGGGGGGGGGGGGGGGGGGGGGGACCTGCCCTTGAGGGCATGGCTATGAAGTTATCAAAAAATACTATTAAATAATTATTTATTTTTATTATCTTTCCAATCAATATATATATATATATATATATATATATATATATATATATAGAGGTGAATTAATCTCATAAATCATATAAGTTGATCAATGGCTGGGAATTAAGATTAAAAAAAAATAATAGTATGAGCTCAGTTTCATTAATAACATAATTTTCTTGTTTTAAATTTAGTGAAATGGACAAATTAATTCATTTTTCAATTTTCTTTCTTCAAATTTTTATTTTACAAAATTTTCATGTTACTACATTCGCCCTAATCTTTACGCTATTGCTACATTTCGCAAATTATGCCGTGGACCCAGGTGCACATTGCAAGGTGCACCTGGGTCAAAAACGACGTCGTTTATGGCTTTTTTTTAATAAAAAAAAAATTTGTTAATTAACGCCGTTAACGGAGCAATAGGCAGGCGGTTGTCGACTACCAGCGGGAGAACCAGAGCAGAGGAAGGAAAGCGATTTCACAGTCCAGTCATTCACCATCATCGCAAATCAATTCATCATCGCCGCAACATCATCGCAAAACAATTCATCATCGCCGCAATTCTCGCAAAACAACTCATCGCCTTTGTTTGATTCATCATTGCAGTTCTCTCATTCATCATCGCAATTCTCGTTGGATTCATCATCGATTCGACATCGCGATATTATTTCGATTCACCATCGTAATTCTTCTTTTCAATTCTTCTTCAATGATGGCAGAGGCAGTAGATTCATGTTTGGATTCATGTTTACATGTTGATGGCTCATCTTCGATTGCAGGTTTTTTTCGAATTTAGGATTTGTGGTTAGATTGATTGTGTAACCATGTATTTGAGTTTTAGATTCACACTTATACAACTCTACATTCACAGTTACATAGTGATAGATTCACACATTATGAACACTACATTCACACTGTTTCCTGATACTCTGTTTTATTTTTTATATTTGCAGTGATGGCAGAGGCAGTAGATCAACTAAGTTTACACGTTGATGGCTCATCTTCGATTGCAGGTTTTAAGTTTGGATTCTTGTTTGATGAATTGTATAGATTTATGTTTGTTTTTTTTGAATTTAGGATTTATGGTTAGATTGATTGTGTAACCATGTATTTGAGTTTTAGATTCACACTTATACAACTATACATTCACAGATACATAGTTGTAGATTCACACATTTAGAACTATAGATTCACACTGTTTCCTGATAGTCTGTTTTATTTTTTTATATTTGTAGTGAATGCAGATTTAGTTGTTGTCTCAACAAGCAATGATCAAGGCTGTATAAATGCTGAGGATTCTACTTCAATTCCAGGTTTTTTTTTTTAATTGTTTTTTAGAGTAAAATTAGTGATTCATATTGATTTATGATTTTATGTGTAGTTGTGTGTAATAGTGTTTGATGTGTGAATATAGAGTATAGGACTTGTGAATATATAGTTTTGAATGTATGAATGCATAACAGTGTTGATATAATTGCTAAACATATTGCCCCTGAAATGTGTGAATCTAGAGTTTTCAAAATGTGAATACACAGTATATGGTATGTGAATCTAGTGTATTGAATGTGTGAATGTAGAGAAGATAGTAATCCTATTACTGAACAATTATCACTGGAATGTATGAATCTGTTGTTTTCTAACTGTGAATATCTAGTATAGCTTATATGAATATATAGTGTGGCATTACCCGCCTCCCCTCTACATAGAGAATATATTTCCATTAGATTGCTTTTTATTTGTTTTCTTTTGGTATGTTTTTCCATACTTGAGGTTATATTTCATATGTGCAGTTGATCAAGATTTGGTGGGTATTGTAGTAAGTAATGGTGATGAAGCGTATGAGTTGTATAACGATTATGCATTTAGAGTTGGTTTTAGTGTGAGGAAGGGTAAGCAACGCTACCAAGGGTCTACTAAAAATGTTAAGATGAAGACATTTTTGTGCTCCAAGGCTGGTAGTAAGTCCAAGAAAAACAGTGGTGTTAAGGCGTATTCAAAGATTGATTTAAGGACGGGGTGTGGCGCATATATTCAGTTCGATGTAGATGGTAATGGGGTGTGGACAGTAACAAAACACGAGAAAGCTCATAACCACAAGCTAAGCACTAAAGACAAGAATCACCTACTTCGTTCGCACAGAAGAGTGGGAAACAATCAACTTTCATACTTAAGAGACTTAAAGAAGAGTGGGGTTGCCTTGGCGGATGGGATAAGGTTTTTGAAACATCAGTCAGGAGGGTCTCCACTCGTTGGGTTTACCAATCGAGATGCTTACAATTCATTGGCATCTGAGTCTTTGAAGAGCTTGGATGGAACTGATTCGAATTCGTTGATTGAAATATTCAGGAGGAGGCAGTGTAATGAGCCTGACTTCTTTTTTGACTTTGAAGTTGATGATGATGCAAGATTAACTAGCTTTTTTTGGAGGGACGGGCAAATGAGACGAGACTATGCGTTGTTTGGAGACTTGTTAGTGCATGATACAACATATCGCACTAACAAGTACGACATGATATGTGGTCCATTTGTAGGGATGAACCACCATTGTATGAATATTATGTTTGGGTGTGGTTTTTTGATGAACGAAAGGATAGAGTCATTTGTATGGTTGTTTAGAGCATTTCTTAGATCTATGTGTGGCAAATGTCCACAAACCATTATGACTGATCAATGCGCAGCCATGGCTGCTGCCATCTCTCAAGTGTTTACAACATCACGACATCGTCTTTGCATATGGCATATCGGTGAGAACTCGAAGAAGCACATCAAGACACTTAGGAACAATATGAATTTCATGGATCTATTTAATTGTTTGTTGAAGTACACAGACACCGAAGCTGAGTTTGAGTTGTATTGGTCAAGGTATGTTATTGTATTTTACTCATTCACTTTTGAGTTTGAATTTTCAATACTATTTTTGTAAAATAATGACTTATTGATTTGTGAATATACAGTATAGAAGCTGTGAATCTAGAGTACTAAATGTGTGAGTGTAGAACATATAGTAATATAATTACTGAACAAGTATCACTGAAATGTGTGAATGTGTACGTTTGAAACTGTGAATGTATAGTATAGGGTTTGTGAATGTAGAGTTATGAATGTGTGAATGTTTATCAGACTTAAGTTCAGAGATCTTAAAAACTGTGAATGTAGAGGAGTGTATTTGAGAATATAGAGTTATCAGATTGTGAATATAGTTTCTAAAATTGTGTATATTTTTTCCTTTTGTGATCTTATGATTTTCAGGATGGTGATTGACTATAAGTGTCATAAGAATCCGTGGTTAGAAAAATTGTACGATTGTAGGGAAAAATGGTGCCCGGCATTTAACAAGGATTACTTTTCTGGTGGCATTTTATCCTCACAAAGGAGTGAGATCACAAACCATTCAATTTCTAGGAAGCTAACAAAGACAGTAGGGCTTTGTGATTTCTACTCATCATTTGTGAGCGTTGTTTCTGAATGGAGAAGTAAGGAAAATGGTGAGGATTTTCGGTGTGCTCAAGGCATGCCCAATATGATGATGGATGATGTGAAACTTCTTTCACATGCTAGAGAGGTATATACCATTGAAATATATTATATGTTTGAGGAACAATTCTTGAAAGGTGCTGCTTGTCATCAAGATAGTGTTTTCGACGATGGCTGTCATTTGAAGTATCATGTTTGGCGTCCTGATAAAGATATTATAAGGCATGAAGTTAGTTTTAAGCCTACCAATTTGGATATTTCTTGCAGTTGTAAGTTGTTTTCTGAATTAGGAATTTTGTGCTGCCATTGTTTACGCATTATGAATGTACACTGCATTTGTTCTATTCCCGATAAATACATTTTGAAAAGGTGGACAAAGAAAGTTGCTGAAGGCAAGGCTGTTGATATGGGTCCTTTGTCTTCTAATGTTGGTGTTGCTCCTTCAATTTGGGTTGTTGAGATGACTAGGAAGTTTCAAAGACTAATTGTTTCTTGTCAAGACAACAGTGCAGCTAGACAACGTTGTGAAGAAGCTTTTCAAAGTGCAAAGAAAAGTGTTGAAAGCGAGGTTGGTTATGTTCATATTGAAGAGTCTGATGTCCCATCATCAAGTGGTATTGTACAAGATCCATCAAGCCGGAGATTGAAAGGGGAGCGTAATAAGAGGCGAAGTAGTATTATTGAAAAGAAGTCTGCTGTAGCTAGGGGGCGAAAGAGTTCTGCAAACAAGGTTGCTTCAATTACAAAGGGTGTTGTTCAATCTATTTTGTCGGGAAGTTTATCTGAGATTGCTGGGGATGGATATCTTGTACATCCAAGTTCTGGGAGTTCTGAATTAGTTCATGTTAATAAGAGATGACAATATATTTTTTGTATTTGTGAACATTTAGTTATTAAATTTCTTTGGAGTTATTAATTAGTACATTTTAGTGATGCTTGTGAAGTGTTGAAATTGTGAATTTAGAGTTATTAAGTTGTGAATGTTTAGTTTTAAAACTGAAATGTAGAACAGATAGTAATATAATCACTGAAATGTGTGAATGTGTAGTTTTCAATGTGTGAATATAGTGTATAGAATATGTGAATATATGGAAACGGAAGTGTGAATATGAGCACTTTTCAGACTGTGAATATAGAGTATTGAGGCTGTGAATATAAAGACATGAACGTGTGAATGTAGAACAGATAGTAATATAATTATTGAAATTGTGATTTTGGATTTATTAAGTTGTGAATTTGGTTAACAGAGTTAAGATTATTATGGTCAATGGTCAATTCTATAGTTAGAGAAGTGTGAATGTGGTGTTTTGAAATTATGAATATAAAGCTATGGGTGTGTGAATATAAAGCTATTGGTGTGTGATTACAACATAGTTCTACAGGAATTCAAGGAACTATTGTATATTCACATTTGAGTACAAGCTGTTCATTTCTTGTTGTACAAGAGTTTGGTTTTCTTGATCACAATGTTTTTCAATATGTTGGCACGCCACCTTATGATTGTTGCGGCGTACCTGGCCCTCAATCCAATTAAGAAGTTTTCCTACAAATATACAAGATCAAATAAATACTTTATTGCAATGCTAAAAAAAAAAAAAAAAGATAAGAAATTATTCAAAGCTAGTATTTGTGTACTTACATTTAAGTTTGCTTGCTTTTTGAATCCCGGGTTCCATTTATTCAATGTCCCTTTATATGTTTCCATATGCCTCATTACAAAATAGTCCGCAATCAATGTAATTTTTCGATTCTTTCCAACTCATGTCCACAACCTCTATGGTTAGCTCATCCACCTTCCAGAATAGGGAAGATGACCCAGTGCTAGGTATTCTTTTAAAGCTGTAACCTGGACATAAAATATTTAAGTCTACCACTGNAAGAAATTATTCAAAGCTAGTATTTGTGTACTTACATTTAAGTTTGCTTGCTTTTTGAATCCCGGGTTCCATTTATTCAATGTCCCTTTATATGTTTCCATATGCCTCATTACAAATAGTCCGCAATCAATGTAATTTTTCGATTCTTTCCAACTCATGTCCACAACCTCTATGGTTAGCTCATCCACCTTCCAGAATAGGGAAGATGACCCCAGTGCTAGGTATTCTTTTAAAGAGTGCTAGGTATTCTTTTAAAGCTGTAACCTGGACATAAATATTTAAGTCTACCACTGTTACACATTCACACATTCATAACAGTATATTCACAGATTGAAAATACCAGATTCACACATTTCAGTGTTAGATTTTCAGTGATTATATTACATCTGCTATACATTCACACTTTGATAACTCTATATTCACACTTTATATACTATATATTCACGGTTTGAAAAGTACACATTCACATACATGTAGCAACTGAAAAGGAGCTCAAGTTGGTGATCAACTTACCAAGAGGGTTGGGCAATCTCCATACTTGTCCTTCATGGTAACACCACGGACTAAGGACTTGTTGTCAATTATTTCAAGTTTTGAGGCTTTAACATTGATGCAAATGAGAAAATAGTGCCCGTGACGAAGCACTGGAAAGAATATCTAAGTTCAAAAAAGGAAAATAAAAAACAGTGTCATTAATGTCTTATATGTGACTAGATAAAACTGAGTGTTGTTGATAAACTCACCAGGTCCGCATCATTTATGTCCAAATTTTGTAGGCGCTCAATTTCATATGTCATCCGCTCATAGAAGTTTTGTTTCTTTTTTTCCATCGGGAGACATTTCATCCATTCGTGGGTGGGATCTAGTTGTAACTAAAAAAAAAAAAAAAAAAAACAAAGTTCTCAAACTGTGAATATAATGTATAGAAGTTGTGAATATATAGACATGGATGTGTGAATCTATAACAGATACTAATTTAATTACTGATATCTATGAATATATACTTGTCAGATTGTGAATATATAGTATTGAAGGTGTGAATATATGGACATGGATGTGTGAATCTATAACAGATACTACTGTAATTATTGAAATATGTGAACAAGTATCACTGAAATGTGTGAATATGAACCTTTCAAACTGTGAATATAATGTATTGAAGTTGTGAATATATAGACATGAATGTGTGAATCTATAACAGATAGTAATATAATTACTGATATCTATAAATATATACTTGTCAGAATGTGAATATATAGTATTGAAGGTGTGAATATATGGATATGAATGTGTGAATCTATAACAGATACTACTGTAATTATTGAAATATGTGAATTTAGAGTATAGAAACTGTGAATATACTAGTATGAATGTGTGAATCTGTAACCAAGCTAACACAGTTATACCAATATTTAAACAGTATATTTAAAAAGGACTTACGTAGGCAATTGTGCTGAAAAACACCCTCTTTGGTTGCCCGGGTGCACGCTCTTTGTCAAGCATTGAGAGCCTCAATGCCCATACATCCAAGAAGATATTTTCAACTTGGCCAACACTGAGCGAGATGAAGTGATCCCTAGTGATCTCAATGTCACCAAAGTTGAAAAGTAACTCACTACAAAAGCCACAAAAAAAGAATTAAAATTAAAAAAAAAATAGAAAATTTACCCAATTCACATTAATGTAAGTAATTAATAAATATTTAGATGGAACATACTCTTTAGGATGTTCACTAGAAACTTGTACAAATGCATAGTTCGAAAGGAGTTTATCTGGGACAGTGGCATTTTTTATTTTCATCCCATGCTCGTTCCAGAATGGAGACTGTAGGTTGAGGGGATGTTTTTGAACTTTCGTTGAGGCCTCTTTCTAGTAATGACATCCTCAACGTCCGATTCACTCTCGGCCAATGCACTGTGTTCACATAATAGAAGTATTTAGTCAACAAAAAA
>NC_044928.1:31512670-31523213 GCF_003576645.1 Ipomoea triloba | reverse complement strand
TCGACAAGGGCATCCACAGCCGTAGTGAAGCTTTCACTACCAAAGAAGATGTCGTCTAGCTGGGAGGATGTTGGGGTTGCAGTGGCTTCTATGGTGCTGGCAACATTTAGCATGTTTGATAAGCCCGAAAATGTCTTCCTCATAACATTTACGGGTGCTCCTTGCTTTCCAATTTCAGCCATAGCCTCACCAAACTCTCCTACTGTCGAAGCCAACTTTTGTAGGATCCCGGCCACCTTATCTACGCTTGATGATGGGATATTCAATGCAGCAACAGGAGGTTGATCATTTTGCCTGGAGGTGGCAGCAGCAATATCAGTAGGTTTTGATATTCTAGGGAGCACTGTCCCCCTTCCAAATGACCCTGCTTTGTTTTCTTCTCTAACCCTTTTTCTTGCAAGTTCAGCACTCCACCCAACAATGGTTGGGTATGTTCTATTCACTCTCATCCCCTTGAACTGTACTCGGTCAAAGTACACAAGCTGCACAAGACAGGGAGTTAGAATTGAAGGTTATTCACAGTTTGAAAAGCCCATATTCACACATTCATGTCCATATATTCACACACTCAGTATAGTATATTCACATATTCAATACACTATTACTATCTATTATAGATTCACACATTCATATCCATATATTCACAGATTCAATACATTAGATTCACAGTTTGAAAGGTTCATATTCACACATTTCAGTGATACTTGTTCACATATTTCAACAATTACAGTAGTATCTGTTCTAGATTCACACATTCATGTCCATATATTCACACCTTCAATACTATATATTCACAAACTGACAAGTATATATTCACAGATATCATTAATTATATTACTATCTGTTATAGATTCACACATTCATATCCATATATTCACAGATTCAATACATTAGATTCACAAACAAATAAGTCAATATTTTATAAAAATAGTAATGAAAAATCGAAAATAAAGTGAACTTACTAGGATGAATGCAACGGGTCCAGTGAAGAATTGCTTGTCATTTTTCTGAAAAAATTGAATGGAGTCGACCATGGACTTGTGTGTATAGGCACACCAATTGTAGGTCTTGATCTGGTCAAGGTTTATCAAGGATTTTAGAATCCTAAAGTTGCAACACCTATCTTGGTGGCCACACAGCATTGCTGATACTATAAATAAGACAAAGTCGCGTTTAAACATATCTCCATGGTCTCCTCTTTTCAGAATCTGCCCGGGCATTGATGTTGTGATTGGGGATTTACCATCAATCCCCCATCGCTCCCTCCATGATGCCACAAGGTTGGCATATGCTGCACTATCACCATCTTCTGACAGATGCTCAAATCTTGTGGCCTCCTCAACCACGTTGCTCCCTTGTGGGATCCCCAATGTTCTTTGAACATCATCCTCTTCTATAAGCAGCAATTCACCCCCTTCAAGTTGGATTGCAGAGCGATAAACATCGAACTGCCTAATCAAGTACTTCATTAGAGGGCCTTCACTCTTTGTTAGTTGGAGGTGTAATATCCCTCCAAATCCGATCTCTTCCACGGCCCTTTTCTGTTCAGCAGTAAGCTCTTGAACAAACTCCGCCACGATTTTCGGGCTCATTCTTGTATTCCATGTCTTCTGTTGTTTCTCCACAGTTTCATCCTCATCTGTGCATGGATTTTTTGTTGCAGTTTTTCTCTTTGCTGCTCTTTCAGCGCAACCACCTTCCCCTTTTTCCACTGATTTCCTCTTCCCTGTTTGTTTTTCAGCGGCAGAGGGCCTATCATTACGCTGTTTTGTTCTTACTTCGGCTGGGATAGACGAGTCTGAACTGTCTGCCTCTCCAGCTTGAGAGGGAAGTATAGCTCTTGTGTTCACCATTGCTGCCAATTGTACCACTGAATAATTTAGAAATAAAAAACAGAACACCACAGGGCTATAGATTCATACATTGAAAACTATATATTCACATAAGCTATACTAGATATTCACAGTTAGAAAACAACAGATTCATACATTCCAGTGATAATTGTTCAGTAATAGGATTACTATCTTCTCTACATTCACACATTCAATACAGTAGATTCACATACCATATACTGTGTATTCACATTTTGAAAACTCTAGATTCACACATTAAGGGGCAATATGTTTAGTACTTATATCAACACTGGTATGCATTCACACACTCAAATCACTACATTCACAGAAGCAATGCTCTATATTCACAGTTTGAAAACAACACATTCATACATTTCAGTGATAATTGTTCAGTAATCCTATTACTATCTCTTTACATTCACACATTCGTAACACTAGATTCACACTCAAAACACATTTTCAAGGGCAATATGTTTTGTAATTATATTTATCAATGTTATGCATTTAGACATTCAAAACTCCATTTTCACGCTTCATATTCTCCATATTCACATTTTGAAAACCTCACATTCACATTGAATAAAACGTAAAATTTTTGAACTAAAATCCCAAAATATAAAAAATGTGAAGAAATACCTGTTGCTTAGTGTGAAGACTGCTGAAGACTGCTGATAGTATGCAAAAATTTTCGGGAACGAGTGCTGTAGTGATCGTCGGCGATGAGAGTATGTCGGAAAACGGCGAAATGCTCTTTGCGGAGGAAGGGAATCGGCGTTGAAATCGGAAAACGGCGAAGCGCAGGGCAGTAACTTGCTTGAGAAGACTTATTTGGCTTATATATTTACAAAAAAAAAAAAAAATTGATTGGCTGGGTGTAACGGTGCCACTAACAGCACCGTTACACCCCTCCATTAAACGGCGCCGTTTAAGGACCCGGGTGCACCTTGCAAGGTGCACCCGGGTCCACGGCATAACAATTGGCTACATTTTGCCTAGGCCTAGACTCGGGCTTAGGTCGTACCTAGACTGATTAGGAATTTGGACCGTGTTTGAGTTTGGACTTGTGTCGATTTCAAATTGGGCTCCAAATTATTTTTTCATAGGATTTGAACCGACCCTTTATAAGTCGATTTAAGTTTAAATTAAGCCCGACCCAAACATAATAAAATCTAAATGTACTTTTTTTCGAGTTGATTCAGAATTAGTTCGACCTTGAGCCCGTCCTTCTTCTACTAGACTACTATAAGTGGTGTCCGTCTAATTGTTTTCCATGGTCAAACACACTCATTTGCAGGCTACCCTAATGGATTCTTCCGGCGATTTAGGGCTGCTGCCGCCGCCTCCTCCTCATCCTCACGAGCTTTCCCCGCACAACCACCACCGCCACCACCTCTGCCCCCGCCATCACCACCAGCATCTTCACATTGTACCCAATTGCCCACTTCACAGCTTATTGTTAAAGCCGCCGAGCCATCACTCGCCTTCCTGCCCTCTTTTCTCCCCTTTCCCTAACCATCTAAACCCTCAACCCGTTTCCTCTTCCCAATTTTCAGCCATTTCGAATTTACCGGTCCCCTTCCCACTTCACGCTATGTGAGTTTTTCTCAATCCCTTCTTAATTCCAGTTTTTTTCTTTTTTTTTACCGATTGTACATTTTTTCAAGAAAATTATATAAATTACTACTGTAAAAATGTAAACTTTATCGGTTCTGACTTAAATTGGAATAGGGAAAAGTTTTTCTGTGTAGTAAGTAATTAAGTATCTGAAAATCTGAAATCTTTTTTCCTAGAATTTTCTAATAAGTGCAAGTAGAATGGTGTTCCTTGTTTAGGACTGATTGATGGGTTATGCTCTGTTCTCTTATTCACTTACAATCTTACATGTTAAGTTTAATTTCATCAACAACTGTTCTATGAGTTTTTAAGGAAAGATGGGAATGGGAATTTGGAGCATAAACTGTGTTGATGAACTACAATAAACACGCTAAGTTAATCCAAATTGCTTTTAGACGAGGCTTACATAATTGAAAACTAGTATAGGAAGTTTGTGTGTGACTTTAGAGGTGGGTGCAATGGATCTTATAGTGTAGAAATGGACAAAGGTTTAGGAAACAGAAAAGAAAGAACTTGGGGAGGGGAATGCAGAGAGGGGAATTCCAGCATCTGATATGCGATGTCTAATATCACTTGATGTAAACTCTCATTTGATGAGACATCGGTGAACCTTGTTACCCGTCTTAATAATTCCCCCGATGTGAGATTAAAATTCCATGCCCTAATGGTTTATTTATTTGGTAACATCACTGCTTTGCCTTTAAAGGATCCTTCTCATCAAGAAGCATAACTAGGGAACCAAAAAATAACGAAATGGTTACCTTCCCGGGTAGTTTTTGGAGCTAGATTTGCCCTCTTGACTTCTATTAGACATTCTTTCATCCAAGATTCCAATTGTGAACACTTCTTAGGTACAGAGACACAGAAATCTGCGTGTATCTTAGTTTCGTAGATTAATTTCATGTCGTATGCCCCTAATCTGCTGCACTATTTTGTGGGGGGCATAGGTACTTCAATGTTAATCTTATTCTTTTTAAATTTCATCCTACTCTTCTCCATTTCTCCTTTAACCTTTAACAGTCTTATTATTTTCAAAACAATGTTCTTTGCTAAACAAGCACCTGCGATTTGATTCCCATATCTTGGTGTAGTTGGTGCACCTAATTCCCAAATTCCCTTATCTGAAGAAAAGCCACGAGCTTCATGACAAGTGACATTATTCCGTTAGAAGCAAATTCTCCTTTGCTTTATCATCAATCAATGTTGTCGTCCACCTTAAGAAATTTCCCCAATTTGCTATTTGAACTCTATGCCCAAAATTTGCCCAACCAAATCCAACTAGCCACTCATTGAGCTATTTCATTAAAATTGGCATGATTAAAATTTGACGTTATAGTCCAAATAACATTAGTTAGTACTTAAGTTTCAGATTTAAATTGCTGTAGACAATGCTGCCTCATAACTCTCTTTGTGTTGCTTCTCAATAGGATGATGCAAGAGGAGAATCTGGAGGAAGAACCCGATGAGGAAGAGGAGCCGATTTTCGTTCTAACTGATGAATGGAGAGACTTTTTTGCTAAATCTGAGGCTAAACGGAGGGAAGGTAACTAACATTGTCTCTTTTCTTCGGTTTTGTTTTCTTTTTCTACGCTAATTTTCCTGACAATAACAATTTTACACATTTGCTCGACTTTTAATTTGAGCAGCAAAGAAGCAGGCTAAGAAACACAAGAATTAGATGGGGACTTGCCAACACTACTGAGAATTGCAGCTGCAAATCGAGAGTTGAATGGTGAAGAATTGGGAAGCTGTTCTGTGCCATTCTTATCGACTTTAGCAGATCGACTCACAGTATATGGGAAAGTTCTTAATTCGATTCCGTGTTTCATTTTCAACGAATATCTTGTTCCATCAAAGCTCAACAACTCATAATATGCCCTGATAGAAATTGCATTCAAGTTTAGTACTACAATTTGTACTGCAAAGTACTCTTTCTTTACCATTTCTCTCAAGTGTCCCTTAGATTTTGCTCCCCCATTAGATCTCTTTTATTATGATGTTAAATACTCCGTATCTAATTTACACTTATTAAGTGTTAGAATAATGGTTATTTATTTAATCGTAATGAAAAAGTTGTGATTGGTTCACTAATTAAAAATGACTTCAATCCATCAGCTTGGTTGTTAATACAATTATAATGTTGGGGGATTGATATTTTTGTGTTATTCTTTTCTAAGAGTCAAACTCTATGAAAAGATCTGAGTCAAATCCCAATTAGTTGCATAATTATGGGGACATTAAACACAAAATAACTAAAAGTATAAATATATTTCTAGAAATATATGCATGCATGCTCCTAGGTTAACTTGTAATAGACATGTTCTATTCTTTGAATATTAATGTTTCTTATAATTGTACCATTATTCCTCGTACATACTACATTAACTCTTATTTGCTTATCAAAACAAATTTCCACATCGATTTCGATAAGATGGCTGATCAGCTCTGACGTGCTGCCTAACGCATTGTTCCTACGCAAACAGCTACAAAATTATATTGATACAAGTAAACCATTACAATTTTTTTTTTCATTGGGTACAAATATTGGGCAGAGAATTGGAGGGTCGAATCCAGCATCCTGTTATTAAAACGTGGCACTGCACCAACTGCTATACAAATATTAAAAAAAAACATGAAGTTACGCATTCGTTACTAGTTATATATTTTAGCATAGTGATAAACACTTGACCCTAACAACAAATTATTATACTTTTTTTATATACCAATATCACCTATAAATTAATATTTACAACAATTTTTTAAATGAAATTCAAATCTGATCACTAATGTTAAGGTCAAGAAAGGCTGCTCATCATGAAGTAATTATTGGCATAATCTAAATGATATCAAGAAAGGAAAGATGTATAAGGTGGAAAACCTCATTGCACAAAGCCACTTTCCCTTTGCCTTTTAGTTACGTTTAGGCAACAGTTAGGGATGTGTCTTGATTTGCTTGACATTCAGCAACCCATCACTACGAGGTTAATTCAAATATTAAAACATTTGTATTAATATATTGCACTGTTATTTGCATTACGTATGAAACTAATCCAACCAATTAAGTCTTTCCGAAAGTGTTGGTATGATGCATATACACGGTCCAAAATCTCTACTTAGCTAATATATGCATTAATCACCTCAAGCTCCTTCCCCTCAAATCAATACTTTTTGATAATATTAAGTTGTTTTGAATGAAAATAGTTTACTTTATTTATTTAAAAAAAAAAGTACAATATTAACTGTATATTTACCTTCCACCACAAACAAAGAATAAAAAATGTTCTTTTTTTTTTTTCCTTTCAAAAAAAAAAATGTTCTAACCCATACTAACACTTTGAGTCAAAAAACAAATAGGTCACATCATCCCTGTCAAACCAACACAACTTATTAATGTCTTAAGCTTCAGCCTTTCAGAGTTTCAGCTTTCAGGGTTCCAAAACTCAATACAAATGAGTCCCCTTGCATATTTGACCCTTATTTTAATAATAAATTTAAAAAAAAAAAAAAAAAGTATGAACGAGTCGTTCAAATTGGATCAGGAACCGTGAAACGGCGATTCAAAATCAGAACCGGATCGCGATCATATCTATTTATATGTGAAAATCATAATAAATATAAAAAAGAACATACACTATTTGCAAATATTATAATTTCAATTTTAAGCTAATGCTAATAGTTCTTCTGATTTTAAATGGTCGATTCAAGGTTTAGAATCCAGTTTTTTTCGATTTGCGATTTTAATAAATCGAAACCCAAGTATTTGGTTCTGATTCAAAATCATAACCAGAACGTTTCAATTCAGTTGTTACAATGTCCGGTTCGGTTCGAGCCAAACCGTAGTCATCCCTATATATAAGCAATAATTTGTTGGAGTAACCCAATGGGGTAGCTCAAGTGCCAAGTGAGCCCTCTTTGTAGGGAAGAATTCGGGAGCAAGTGACGATTCCCCCTGAGCTAGCTCTTGTGCCTCTCAGAGCGAGCGTGGGTGGACGAAGAAGGACCTGGCGAATTTACAAAAAAAAAAAAAAAAAAAAAATTGTTGGAGAAGAAAAATAAATGAAATATTTATTTTAAGAGTAAAAATGTCCTTTTAATATATTAGGAAACAAACCTCCACTTGTAGAATCATAATTGAGGGTAAGCATATAATTCTGGGGGAAAAGTATCATTTTCTCTATTTATACTTATCAACTATATGTTAATTTGAATTGATTTTAATTCAAAAGAAAAAAAATTAACCTAAGTTAACATCATACTTACTACTATATAATATGTTAATAAAAACGACATGCAGCAGCATTTTTGTAAATAAATGTTTATTATTATAAAAATGTTATAATCTTATTTTGTTAATATATAGTAGCCGGTGCTCAAGTATGTACATGTATACATCACATGATCACAATGCAAGTTGCCAAGTGCCAACCTAGCTAGCTGGATAAAGATTTTTTATTTGTTCGTTTTTATTTTCCAATAAGGGTTTGACATTTTGTCAGGTAGAAAGTGATAGCTAGGGATAGTTTTAGTATTGAGGTGTGAGATGAGTATAATGGGGCAAGGTATATATCATGGCATTTTAGTATTTAATGTTAGACCACAACAATCTTTATCTTCACGATTGAGAGAATGATGAAAACTACCACTCAATCAGCTGATATGTCGCATTCATGAATTCAAGTCAAAAGGATGCAACTCGGGTAGTGGACTAGTGATTTGGAGCTAGCTATTACGCAAGACTCTAGGAGTGACGGTTGATTTTATGTTTCTATAGAATTAATTAATCTAGAAAGGTCGAATTAACTAAATCTGATTAATTAAAGTGATAAAGGAATGTAAAAACAATGTATAATGTTCAAAACAGAGAAAGTATTCGTATTAATAGTTTAAAGAGAGTACAAAGAATGTAATGATAAGACAAGTTGCGTCCTAAATGAGGACAAAGAGCTTACTTTAATTTCATACTTGGCATCTTATTGTGTAAGTGAAAGCATGGATTTTGGACCAATATTAACCAAAATAAATAAATAAATGAAAAGCAAGACTGCATATATATGAACTTCAGGCAAGGGAATCAGAATATATGGAGCTTTAAGTTAAATTGCAGATGGCCTCATTGCTCTATCATATACATGAAATTGGAATTTTCAAGTCGGATATTCTAGATTTTTGAGTGGCAATCTTTGCCTCAATGCATGCATGAAAAGCATCTTCCAAAACTTCACGAATCAAGTCAAAAAAATTATTAAAAAAAAACTTCATCTTAAATCGAGCTTATATATTCTTGAGCATAAAATAATAAATATGCAGTTCAACTATTAACTCAAACTTTTAGCAAAGATTGAACACATCCTTCAATTTTATATTAGGGGATCGTCCACGTGTGGGTAGGCAAAGACATAGAACTGAAAAGATAAGAAAAAAAAAAGTAATTTCTTTAGAAATGACCCTTCTATTGACATGACGACACTAAAATCGTTTTCATATACTATACACGTGTGGGTAGGCGAAGACAATAAGATCCGGTTCATGAATGGTCAAGATCGCTAGGGTTTGAAAAGAGGGTAAAATTCATGTTAAAGAATATCTCCATTCATGTAAATATTCTAGACTCATCTCATTCGGAGGATAGCAAGGATGATCCATGGAAGCTACTTCCTTCATGAACAAGTAGAGGATTAGTTTAGCACAATCAATAGTAATTTTCAACTAATGTACAGTCTAATGATTTTTGGTCCTTTATCATGGGATATGATAGGATGGAAAATGACACTCGACAAAATTTATTATTAGAGAGAATAAGCAGACACGTGGAATTGTGGAAACTTATAAAAAAAAATTGTACTTTCCAATATTATTTGCATCACAAGACAAAGAATAGCATCAAACCACACTATTCTATATATCCAAGCTAGCTAGAAGATTGTGATCCATGATATATGCATTATATTTGTAAGAATCAGAATTCCACGTTGAGCTAGCTAGCTATCTTGCAAGCTTCTTCCTCATATTGAAAAAAGAATTTTTCCTGAAAGAATGCGACAAGACTGCATTTGTGGAAAATTATTATTGATCAATGTTATATATTGGTGATCTAATCGATTATTCCTATGCTCATCATATATACCATTATATTTGGAATTAAAAGTTACTATTGTTAGGTTTTAATTTATATCTAGAGTTACCACGAGAAGGATAAAGGATTGCCTGGGTGCCACTAATAGCTATTACCCTTGCAAGCCGTCGTTATACCGTGAACCATGGTCATGACTGATACTGCAGTTGTGGTGTTAAAAGGGAACTGCAGTTGCGCAGAACAGAACTCGTTTCATCCGTCTGGAACAGCAGTTGTGTTGAACTGATACTGCAGTTGTGTTTACGGATGAAACGACCCCTATTCCCGAAAGCAGTTCCTTTTCAACACAACTGCAGTATCATGACCATGGTCGACAGTATAATTTGCGCCTTGCAAGGGTGGATAATAGCTCATCCCGAGGAACATTGTTCTTGAGAATACAAACGCCTACCAAACAACGGAATATATAGACCTATTACTGAAAATGTTATGCTATTTCAGACCTATTCTGTGAACCAAACAGCCCGTAAAGAGAACTAAAAATGTATTATGGAATGGCCAGACAGGGGCTAGAGATTATAAAGTGTTCACATGTCATACACAGCCATCCGAAAAGTACAATAGGACTTGCCAGAAATGAGGAAGTGTATATAGTACTGTACTATATACTAGTGCAACAATTCAAATTATTCTTTGACACTTTGCATATTATTCATCAAAAACCACCGGCCATGAAGCCTTCATCAGAGAATTATTTCAATTCCCTGCATTTTTCATCAGCATTATACTATAATACGATCGAGAGAGTGGTTCTGAATTACCACGTTTTGAATTAAGAATCTAATCCATAGCTGCCATGAATGCATGCAAGCTAAGCCCAAAACCAATTCAAGGTGCAGTGGTACCAGAAAAACAAAATATTAAAGAAGATGCAAAGGAAGATCAGAGTAGATTTCATAGTGGTCTAGGTACTACTGCAAAAAAAAAAAAAAAAAAAAAAAAA
>NC_044928.1:31404897-31512278 GCF_003576645.1 Ipomoea triloba | reverse complement strand
AAAAAAAAAAAAAAAAAAAAAAAAAAAAAAAAAAACCTTAAAGATTGGGCAATCCTAGCTAAGTTATTGGATGTTCATTTGATAACCAGAATATTACAAGTTCAATTCTTAGCGACGCAACCTATTAAATTCCTTAGTTTGAGTTAATCAGTTATGAATAATTTAGATCTATTTACTTTATTATAGTTCTTTGTCAGGTCAGATTTACACTATCTCTGATAGTAGCTATAATTTTTCAAGGTAAGTTACTCAAAAAAAAACAAAAACAAAAGAGATTGTCCTTAAAGAACAAGTACAAAAACCTTAACGGGAATATATGCCTTAATTTAATAATCACTTCAAGGTTATTGTGAGAGGTTGACAAGACGTTCTCCTAATCCATTTTACACTTAAAAATGGCATTTTTGCTCAATGAAACCTTGGATATCCTTCATTTGATATGCACATTTACCGCCCCATTTGGGAGGGCATAGAATATAGAATAGTAATCAGGAATTGTATGCTCGGAATCGTTTGTTCTTTTTTATTCTTTTTTACTAATAATACGTTGTAATGTTTAAAGAATGCATTATTATTACACATTTTAATATCATAGTGCCAACTCAAGTGATCGAATTGATATTCGATTATTCCCATCCCTTATTTGGATAGATGTCAGGTATTCATTGGATTTTCTTTACATAAGATCTTACTAGCTAGTGTATATATGGTAGATGTTAGCATCAAAATTAAAACTTGACATTTTAGGCCTCCGCACTCAACAATCCCTCCCAATACATGACATAAACTATTGCTATGAGTGTTTTGAAAGAGTATTGGTATTGTCTATCATAATCGATTGTTTGAATTTTGAGTACTGAGATTCTTTATTTATACGTATTACAAATATTGGCATTTTGCTATGGCGGCCAATCGGAAGATATCCTGAGTTTAAGTAAAAAACATATAATCTAATAGCCTAACTTAGCATCTACTCCACTTTTCATATTGATACCACGATCTATGGTGTGTTTGGCGAATTACAATGCGATGCCTATCCGAACTATAACTATTTTTTTTAATAATAAAAGATACCGGTGAATACTATCTGAAAATATGTAGAGTGAACCTAGTTCTTGTGTAATATAATAGTCCGTAAATTAAATTAAACCATATAAGACCAAGGCATTATATTGATTATGGGGACCAAGGCAGTCAAGCTCAGCTCTTTCGTGGAATAAAAAGGGAGTATGTGTGTTATGTTTACCTTTTAACCTCAACAAACCTTATTCTTCTATGTTGTCCAGACAACGAATATCGACAATAAGTTTGTATACCGTGAGTCAAGGCTCAGACAGCTACATGAATCCTAAAAGAAATATATTTCAATTTTAAAAATGATTTATATTTTTAAATAAAATAAGCATTTAATTTAGTTCATATGTGATGATGAATATATATTTGTTATTTAATACTTCACTCAATAATACTATATGAACACACGACCGTACAAATAATTATCTGCATAAAAAACTTTATTATGCATGCTCCTACCATGGAGACAGGTAGAGAAAATAAATTACGGAGTCTATGTACCTTAAGTAGCCTATAAACCCCCAAATGCCTACATAAGTGTCCACAATATAATCAAATAATTCATACCTTCCTTTGTTTTTTTTTTTTTTAAAATCGAGAGTAGGATAGATTTAAATCCTCGCATGTACCCTACTAGCTGCTAGCAGAGCAAAAATGTATGAAACTATTTTGAATTAGTTAATTAATTGAGTTGTGTTCTAAGGGCCAGCATTAATGATTAATGAATTGAAGGGTGAATAGGTGAGGTGGGGACGCACCCAACAACAAAAACATATGCCATCCGACTCGGACCATGATTGGTGTTGCTTGTCATTGGCTCACCTCTAAACTAAAAAGACCATAAAAAAGCCTTAGATCTCGTTTGTTGCTTTGTCTTTAATTTTTTTTTTCTTTTAAACTTTTCCCAAACATAAATTACTTCGTACTGTTGTTCTGCTACACCATATATGCTCTCGAGAATGCGAATAGAATAATATTCCATTCTCGTTTAATTTTTAGGATGGTTTTCCCCTAGTAAGTTTAGAGTCTCAAGTTCAAATGGTGGCTAATTAGTTATTAATTCGGTTATATATATTTGTTATTAGTTTTATTTTATTGTATGAAGTTGTAGTCTTTTGTGTAATAATTTTTTCATTAGAAGAAACTTAGTCACTTGTTTAATTAAGACATAAAGCTATTCATGCCCATATATCATTCGTTCAGGTAAATTTGTCTTATGACCCTAGCTGAAAATGACCATAAGAAGATAAAACCAGTTTAGATTATGCATAACTAATAAACTCAAATCGAGAAGTTAGGCTAATAACCAACTTCCATATATAGGGAGTCGAACTTTGATTACTAAGCCAATTGTCCATATACTATTATCTCTTAGAACAAGTACAATTTGTGTTGCAACTCTATTCTGTAATGTTATATATGACCCTAGTTAATTAAGATCGTAACGGATAGGAAACCTTTCAAGTATGCTTCTGGCTCCTAACCGTATTTGAGTCACGGTAAATTTCAATTTCACACTTTGAGCGTATGAGAGCTCCAAAAAAATAGCTAAAATAGTAGAATAACAATATATCTCTGTGCTTCCGAATCTTCATATACAATCAAAATATTTATACTAAACTACTAATACCAATAATTTTATCCTAAAATTATACTAACTATATAAAATAATATTATGATATACATAACATCTTCCTACTAATCTATATTCAATCACCTTCAAACATTACATACCAGACCATAATTGATTATATTATTTCTATTAATTAAGTCCTCATTATTTCTTTCCTTTTACTTATATCATTTAACCTCTCATCCGGGGCTCTCAATGAGAGACCGGGGTATGCCATGCGGAGAAGACCGTGACATCTAACTTTAAGATAAGATAAATACAAAAGATGTGTTATCATGGGAAAAGATGTGGGGTGAAATTGAGCAGGAGCGTATCTTTGAGTCAGCCATTAAAAAACATAAAAGATGGCGCTTTCAATTTGCCACAATTGTGGCATATATATCATTCATATATGCATGTCTCTTTCATGAAATTTCTCCAAACAAAAAATAATAATAATAATAATAAAATTAAAAATGGAAAGAAGACAGAACAACGCGGCTACGGATATGGAATTCTGCTGTTGTTCTAGTGGTTGGTATATATCATGCTGACAACTTGGTAGGGATGTGGGACTATCCTATATGTTTTGGATCCAACTCTAACTTGAAATATATAACACTTCACATATATGTAAATATTTAATTGTAAAAATAATGTAAATATTATTTGTTGTAATATTGAGTGATGAGGAAAACTCGCAGCTACTACTTGAGGGCGTGTATGAGAAAATTTATAGTCTCTATGTTTTATTATTAGTTGTAATAGTTAACGTATTTAAAGTGAATAATCAATTCACAAAAAATGAACGATATTTTTTGTGCGAATATTATAGTTTTTGCTCAATATTTTGTGGGAATATAAATTTTCTTCTTGATATAATTGATTTTTTTTGTGAGCATCCAAGAGATTGGGTATTGGAATAGTATATATATGTGTGTGTTTATAGTATAACCGTATAAGTCATCTAGTCAAGAATCTAATTGAGGATTTTGATTATGAGAATCAAATTTTGTTAAAAATTATGTGTGAGTTGTTTATTGGAGAGTCACTATAATTTGATTATGCGAGTTGTAAATTTTAACACTTCACATCTTTCAGTACAGATATGTTTATTTCTCATTTATTAAAAATTATGTGTGAGTTGCAATAATCTTCATTTTTGGTACCTAAGTTAGTGTTAAAATGGTGTTCATATATAGTACTTATTATATATTAAAGAATCTCATGAAAATTTTATAATTTATAGTCTCCTTGAATTTAAGTATCACTCTATAAGTCATAATAAATCACACAGAAGTAGTAAATAAATCGCATTACGAAGACCCTACGTGATGGATTCAACCGAGAAGGTGTTAGCAAAAATCAATCGCATGATCTTTTGGTACAAAAATCATGCTCCACTCATGTCCATTTGAGGCTAAAAATGCAATACGAGTATCATTTTTCATTAATATTGTTCGTCGTTATAATATAATTAAAAATATTCGTTAGTTTATATATTTGTTGGTATTCCATTCACAGTTTGGAAGAATATATACATACATACAAATATACACACACAAACAATATAGTACTGCCCGTTATATATAAATAAATAAATAAATATATATATATATATATATATATATATATATGTGAATGATTTAAAAATAAATAATTAAGAATACAAAAATGTTTAAGAAGCGTCATTAGCATAGATGGTTTCTATAGTGTTAAGATAATTAAAAGGTTATGAGTTCGATTCTTGTAGTGAATATTAATTAAGAATACAAAAATGTTTACGAAGTGTCATTAGCATCGATGAATATTAATTCAAACATCAATTATATAAAATATATATTTAAATAAATTCGGGGTGGTGTAGGGCCTCCCGAGGTGGGCATAGGCTGTTAACCCGAACCCGAAATAATACCGGGTCTGGCCTAAAACCGACCACAAGGCAAAGCGGTATTTTAAGTTCGGGTCAGGGTCCGACTCCCAACTCCCTCTCGCAACCCCCCGGCGATCGCCTCCCCTCCGCGAGACTCCCAGACTCCCTTCAAGAAGTGCTCCGGCGTCCCCTCCCCTTCGCCACCGGCGTTGCTCTCCGCTCGCTCTGAGACCGGCGTCGCCTCCTCTTCGACCTTCGCCGGCGTCGCCTCCCCTTCGACTTCGCCGAGCGGGTAAACTCATTTTCTCTTTTGATGGTCCATATAAGACTGTGTATTAATGATACTGATTCCTTCTGTTTAGTGATTTTCATTTTATGTTTTAGTAGTCTAATTCATTTAATGATGATTTTCATTTTATGTTTTAGTAGTCTAATTCATTTAATGATACTGATTGTGTTGATTCTTAGTAGTCTAATTCATTTAATGATACTGATTGTGTTGATTCTGGCTGTAAACTCATTTTCTCTTTTGATGGTCCATATAAGACTGTGTATTAATGATACCGATTCCTTCTGTTTAGCGATTTTCATTTTATGTTTTAGTAGTCTAATTCATTTAATGATGATTTTCATTTTATGTTTTAGTAGTCTAATTCATTTAATGATACTGATTGTGTTGATTCTTAGTAGTCTAATTCATTTAATGATACTGATTGTGTTGATTCTGGCTGTAAACTCATTTTCTCTTTTGATGGTCCATATAAGACTGTGTATTAATGATTCTGATTCCTTCTGTTTAGTGATTTTCATTTTATGTTTTAGTAGTCTAATTCATTTAATGATACTGATTGTGTGGAAGAAAATTTAGAAGTAACAAAGAAATGCAGTGAACCTCAGTGTAGAAACAGATATTTGGGAAAGAACAGAGAGAAATTCTAGGGTTAAGGAGAGAAAGAAGAGTGAGAAGAATAGAAATTGATTGTATTTCCAAGCATAAAAAACTTTCTCCACAATCCACAAGGTATAAAACTCCACAACGAGCTCCATTGAGCTCCTAATTTGCCGGAAAACCAAAACAGAAAACTACAGCTGTAAAAAGGGAAAAAGACACACTCAAACGACGACGTCTGATGCTGGTGTAACTGCCCCTCGACCATTAGCTTAAAACGACGCCGTTGGACTCCTCTTCATCAACCGTTATAACAAGTGCGTCAAACGACACCGTTTCCTTCCCTTTGTTATTTCCCAATTCCGGTTCACTCTCAGCTCTCCTTCTCTCAACCTTCTTCCTCCTTCTCAGCTTCAATGCCATTAATGGCTTCCATCCAGGCTGTTACATCACCCGCCTCTCCAGGTGATCCTTGTCCCCAAGGATCAAAAGGGGGATACTGGCTCTTGATGTGATAGTAGTCTTCCCAGGTAGCCTCCTCCTCGGGCAGATTTGCCCACTGAACCAAGATCTGTGTCACTGCTCGATTATTCCTCTTGACCAACCTCTTGTTCAGCACTGCTACAGGTTCTGTCTGGACTTGGCCCTCATGTCCCAAAGTTGGGGGGTCAATTTGAGCCACCACCCCATCCCCAACTCTTCTCTTGAGTTGGGAAACATGGAAAACAGGATGTAGGAGGGATCCAGAGGGCAGTAGCAGTCTGTAAGCTACCTCTCCAATCTTTCCCACCACCTTGTATGGACCATAATACTTAGATGTCAGTTTGAGGTTGCTCCTGATTGCCAAGGATGTTTGTTTGTAGGGCTGGATTTTTAGATAAACCCAATCACCAATGTTAAATGATCTTTCACTTCTGTTCTTGTCTGCCTGAACCTTCATCCTGTTCTGAGCCTGGCTGAGGTTTTCCTTCAAGGCTGCTAAAACAGCATCTCTCTCTGTTAACCAATTGAAACTCTCATCCCTAGCAATAGAATTAGAGATCAACAAGGGAGGAGGATAACCATACAAAGCCTGGAATGGTGTGCATTTAAGTGCAGAATGGTAGTTGGTATTATACCACCATTCTGCTAAATGTAACCACCTCTCCCAACTCTTGGGCTTCTGAAATATCATGCATCTTAGGTAGCTCTCAACACACTTGTTCACCCTCTCAGTCTGGGGATGATAGGCAGTAGAAAGGTTTAACTTGACCTGCATATTTCTGAACAAGGCCTGCCAAAATTTACTGGTAAAAACCTTATCCCTGTCTGATACAATGCATCTTGGTAAGCCATGCAATCTATACACCCCCTCCATAAATAATTCAACAATACTTTCAGCAGTGTAGGGATGTGCCAAGGAGATAAAGTGAGCATACTTTGTTAACCTATCCACAACTACCATAATGACATCTTTGTTTTTAGACTTTGGTAAGCCCTCAATAAAATCCATGGATATGCATTGCCAAGCCTCCTCTTGTATATTCAGTGGTTGTAGAAGGCCTGGGCTTACCACATTTTCATGTTTACACCTCTGGCAAATGTCACAAGTCTGTACTAGAGCCACCACATCTCTTTTCATGCCCTTCCAGTAGAATAGACTCTTCAATCTCTGGTAAGTGCCCACCTGTCCAGAGTGACCCCCAAGGGCTGACTCATGCAATTTTAATAGTAACTCCCTCCTAAGGTTCCCAGTAGAACCCACATATAATCTGTTTTTATACCTTAGGAGGCTCCCAACCACTGAAATGTTGGGACCCACAGCAGGGCTGATCAATGTGGCAGACAAGTGATCAGTTGCCCAATCATCTCCCACATAGCTCTTAGCTATTTCTTCCATCCATTGGGGTTGTACTGCTGTAATGGAGTTGGCAATTGCCTCACCCACTGAATCCAAACTAGACTCTCTTCTAGATAATGCATCTGCTGCACTATTCTCTGAACCCTTTTTGTACTGAATTGAATAGTCCAACCCAAGTAATTTGGTCAGTCCTTTCTGTTGGAGGGCTGTTGTTATCTTTTGCTCAAGAAGAAACTGTAAACTATGGTGATCTGTCTTTATTGTAAAGTGTCTCCCTAAGAGGTATGGTCTCCATTTATCCACTGCATTGATGACTGATAAATACTCCTTCTCATAGATAGACATTCCCAAATGTTTCCCACCAAATGCTTTGCTAAAAAAAGTAATGGGTCTTTCTTCTTGTAATAGGACATCCCCCATACCTCTATAACTGGCATCTACCTCAATCACAAACTCTTTTTGGAAGTCAGGTAATGCTAGTACAGGGGAGTGGCATAGGGCTTTCTTCAGATGTTCAAAAGCCTGCTCAGCATAAGGAGTCCAATTGAATGCATTCTTCTTTAACCTCTCTGTCAAGGATTTACTGATTATCCCATACCCTTTGATGAATCTCCTGTAGTAGCCTATAAGCCCCAAGAACCCTCTCAAGGCCTTCACAGAGATAGGTTTAGGCCAAGCAGCCACAGCCTCTAGTTTTGAGGGATCAGTTTGTAGCCCTTCCTTGGAGATGATGTGCCCCAAGTAATTCACCTTGTCTTGAGCAAAGGAACATTTGCTCATCTTTGCTAACAGCTGATGTTGTCTCATGAGCATTAGTACTTCCCTCAAGTGTCTCCAATGTACCTCCCAACTAGGACTGTAGACCAGGATATCATCAAAAAACACCAAAACAGGTTTCCTTAGTAAGTGCTTGAAAACCTGATTCATGAGGGCCTGAAAGGTGGCTGGGGCATTGGTAAGCCCAAAAGGCATTACCCTGAACTCATACAAGCCTTGGTGAGTTCTGAAAGCCGTTTTGAACTCGTCTCCCTCCCTCATCCTGACTTGATGGTAACCGGATCTCAGGTCTAGTTTAGAGAAGCAACTTGCCCCAGCAAGCTCTGAAAATAAATCTTCCACCAATGGTATAGGGAATCTGTTTTTGACAGTGATATTGTTAAGTGCTCGGTAATCAATGCAAAACCTCCAAGAATTGTCTTTCTTGGGAACAAGCAACACTGTGGAGGAGAAACAGGAAGTCTAGGGGTAATAACACCTGCTGTTAGCATTTCCTCCACTATTCTCTCAATAGTGTTCTTCTGGTCAAAGGAATATCTATATGGCCCAACATTAACAGGTTTAGCTCCAGGAATTAGGGTTATGGAGTGGTCAAGTGTTCTTTTGGGTGGTAGGGTAGTGGGTTCCTGGAACAGGTCTTGGAACTCCTGTAACAGGTGAGTAGTTGAGTGGTGTACCTAGCTATATGAATTTAGCTCAAATTTTTCTGCCAAACATTGGTTCTCTGAATATATGAGTAATTATTCTATTTGATTATTGTCCAAAACATTGGTTCTCTGAATACAATCTTCTGAGCTTTGAGTTTTTTTTTCTTCTTCAGATATATGGCTTTTGTGGGTATTCAAAATGTTCAGGTATGTTTTGTAGCATTTATGATTTTTAACTTAATTAAAATATTATATTTGTAATTTTAATAATTTTGTTTTTTTAAATAGATGTATTTTTCACATACGGAGCAAATAGATACACAGCTTTTGGAGGTTCAACATCAAAGACAGGACGGTATGTATATATATATATATATATATATATATTGTGTATTTATTATTTTAATGTTGTAGTTATATATATATATTTTTTTGAATTAAGGATGTTGCTTGCCTGTATGTCTTGCGGAGCTTGTGGGGATAATGTATAGCAAAGAGACTAACACTCCTCACATCCGCCTGTCTTCGCAAGAGTTAATCGACTGGGTGCCCATGGTATATCCGGAATTTTATCAAAATAGTCGGTATGCGATTGTCACCGGGGGGTTATATTTTTTACACCCTATTCACTGCTTAGATTATCTGAAAGAGGGGGGTATTTGTGAAGCCATGCATTATCCATTTACAGGCCTGAGATCTCCTCTATCCAATAGAAGAACGAGGTTTGAGGTTAGTATTGTAATAATTTAAATATTTAATTTATATTTTATGAAAATTTTAAATTACTATTTTAAACTTTTTACTAATATTTAATTTTTTTTAACAGGGGGTCAAATATAAATGTGGAACAACGGGATTTACTAAATTTAGACCTGAAATGGTTGATGTGTTAGTTCAGGTACTCCAGCAGTGCCCTCTTTTCGGGGTATTACACCTTGACCTACCTTTTATAACGCTTCGAAGAGGGGTAAGAAATTTTTTATTTATTTGTTTTTTTTTTTTTTATTATTAATTTATTAATAATTTATTTATTAATGTTAATTATTTTTTATTTAATTTTGAAAGGAGATTTATCCAGGGCCATTGAATATTAGACGGAATAGACGGATGGTGCATGCGGTTTTAATAACGGGATATGGAAAGGTAAATAATACCCCATGTTTGGAAATAAAAAATTCATGGGGTATTAATTGGTGTAATGCCGGCTACGGCTTAATTGGTCTTGGAGCACTTGAATGGGTTGGGTATGTTGGTGATGTATATAGGGTGGAACCCTGAGGACTAAAGTGGTGATATCTTATAGGTATTACCTCATTTTGAAACTCTGTGGATGCATCTGTGTTATTTTATTTCAGAGATGTGATAGATTTGCAAATTATTTGGCATACCATAACACACAGTAATAGTAGTTCTGGTTGTAGTACAATGATTTCATATGGTAATATGTCAATTTGTATATTAGAATCTAATTAGAATTTTATTGTGGGGATATATAAGTACTTAGCCTAATCATAATTGACATTAGTGATCTGCAATAATTATTGTGATCACAGGCTTTGAGATTTTATTGTGTTTTTATTTTGCATTATAGTCCAAATAACATTAGTTAATACTTGAGTTTCAGATTTAAATTGCTGTTGACAATGCTGCCTCATGCCAACTTTCATTGCATTTCACAGGTCTAGGCTGTTTAAATACTTGGCATATATGGGTATGACTTCAGGAGCTTGTGATGTAAACTTGAGCGTAGTCTTTAATCTGCAGCAAGCGACATGTTTACAATGCTGGGTCTGACTTGTTTTTCCATTTGTATACTTCATGTGTAAATGTAGTTACCCGCCGTTTTCTCTGTTCAAAGACCACATTTTTTTCTTCGTTTGTTATGTTCCCCTTCCGTTGAAAACAATGTTTTTCCTTCTTCCTATTAGGCTTGGGGAAATATGTATCATGTTTTGAAAATTGAGAGACAACATTTACACTACTAATAATTCATGGTAATATTGATAATTGTCATATTTGTGAGGGACATAGACTACCGTTTTCCCCTATATAAATGTAATTCATGCAATCAAAATTACTATAAGTTGAACCTTTTAAACTTAAATTTAAATTATCAAAAATTATAACGTTTGATTGTCTCACGCCATCCATGTTGTGGATTTCATCTTATCGTCAAATCCATCCAAGAACTTCTCTCATATCGTTGTACTTTGACATGATACATTTTACTATGTAAATCAATTTATTTGAAAACTGTTTTGACTTTTGAAACCATTTTTGTACGACTGCTTAGAAACTTTTCACCACGATTAAATTGATATGATATTTTATTTTTAGCCTCTTATAAAAATTACATCAGTTAGGTTTTGTGCCTAACAAGGAGAGAGGAAGAAAAAGAAGCACCCAAAAAAAAAAAAAAAAGTGTTGCTTTGTGGGACCTGTAAGTCATTCCTACACACATAACTTGTAGTTTTGGTATATGGACTCTAAAAGAGTGAAACTCTCTATCATATGTCCTGATCTTAGTAATAGAAGAGAGAGAAAGTTTTTTTTTTTAAATAATAATAATAATAATAATAATAATAATAATAAAAAAGAAGAGAAAGAAAGTAATTTATGACTCACTTTTTTAGATGAATCATATATAGCATTTCATGTAAAAAAAAAAAAATAGTCCAAGTAAAAAAGCTTGTCTATCTAGTATCGAGTTCCATACTAAACTATACACTTTTGTGCACAAGAAATCTAATCATTCTAACCTTAAACCAAATTGATGGAGCTCATTTGTACATTGTTTGTAGGGGCCACGGGGTATTTTTATTCAAAAGATCAGAGTCGGTGTATCATTTCAACTTTTAGCTTTGAGGTCATAATTTCTGCCGAGGCACCGGGCAATTTAAGAGCCCCACATATGTCTATCATTATTGTACAATGCTAAAAAAAATGTTGCTATAAATTGAGTACGTGACAACGTTACCGCAGAGAAATACATAGTAAAAGCTAATGTGATATATATAGTCTCCTCTCCCCTTCTTATCAAAACAAAATGGCTGCCAATAATAATATACCATTATCAGTTCTTACATCTCATGATATGCATAAAGGTAGTCGTCGTTCCGCTGGTTTTCATCCAAGCATTTGGGGACACTATTTTCTACCTTATTCTACTCAAACCAAGGTAGGGTTTATATATATACTTAATTGTTAATTAAAGTACAGTATAGAATTTTCCTTTTAACTTGAAATGGTCTACCATCCACGGATCGGATAGGAGGGTAAGGCTCGGACGCACCTTCTTGAGTTTTTACATGTTTTTATTCTTAATTAAGAATATTTCTTTCAACATGATCATTCTGTTCATGAGTATACACACAATATTGTCTATGGCCCTAACTGAACAAAAGATTGATGTAGCTTTTTGTATTCAGTTCTCAAATTAGACTGAATGAATTTTATTTTTCGATTAAAGGATGATGGAAACATAAACTCTTCAAAGTAAAAAAGTAATATTTTTATACAAAACATAATTCCTTTTTATTTTTCGATTAAAGGGTGATAATGGACATATATACTCTTCAAGGTAAAAAGTAATATTTTTATACAAAACATAATTCCAATACAATATAATAATACTTTGGTAAAAGGAAAGCGAGGTGTTGTATATGCAGGAAGCAAATACACAAGAATGTCAAGAGCATCAACAACTAAAGGAAAAGGTGAAGAACATACTTGTTGAAGCCCCACAAATTTCTTCTCAAAAATTAGAGTTGATCAACAAGATCCAACGTTTGGGGGTGAGCTATCAATTTGAAAAGGAGATTGAAGCAACATTGCAACTCATTTTCAGGAGGTACTATGAATCGAATATCCAAGAAGATGATGAGAACGATCTTTATATTGTTTCTTTGCGCTTTCGATTACTTAGACAACATGGTTATCCTGTACCATGTGGTAAGTTTTTAAGAAAAGCTACTAACAAAAATTAAATACTCCATATAAAGGTTAATTATACACAAAAGGTGGGATAATCATGAATTTTGCAGGGGTTTTTGAAAAGTTCACTGGATTTGATGGAAAGTTCAAAGAATCTGATAATGTGCAAGCAATCATAAATTTGTACGAGGCATCACATCTTAGGGTGCACGGGGAGAATATTTTAGATGAAGCATTAATATTTTCCACTTTGTATCTACAATCCATGCAACCAAACCTGACCAATCACCTTAAATCTCAAGTCAATGAAGCACTAAAGCGGCCAATTTGGAAAAGATTAACGAGGATAGAAGCAAAAAGATACATATCAATTTACGAATTTGATGAATCACACGATGTTGTACTGTTGAAATTTGCAAAGTTGGACTTCAACATGTTGCAGAAGGAACATCAATGGGAGATAGGTTGTCTCACAAGGTAATTAAAGTTAAGTTTTTAGCATCAAAGTTTAGTCAATTTGTGTTTAGACATACATATATAGTATTCACTTGTACAAACTAATTAATTAACCAATCAATAATATAATATATATGTATATTCAATATTAAGTATAGGTGGTGGAAAGAACTGGACTTCGCAAAGAAATTACCTTTTGTCAGAGATAGATTAGTCGAATGCTATTTGTGGGCATTGGGATGGAGTGTACTTTGAAAAACAATATTACCTTCCAAGGAAATTTCTTACTGAAGTTCTTGCAATTGCTACGGTTATTGATGATATTTTTGATGTGCATGGAACCCCCGAAGAGCTCTTTCTTTTCAACAATGAAATCCAGAGGTTCTATTCATTGAAATTTTATTTATTTATTTGTACCTAGTTTCTTTCATACCATGTTAAAATATGTATTCCACATGTATTTTAGCTAAAAGATTAACCGATGATATCTATTTCAGATGGGATGCTAGTGCTATAAATGAATTACCAGAATATATGAGGGTTTGCTACATTGCCCTTCTTGATATTTATGCTCAAATGGAGAGAGAATTAGGCCCAAAAGGTCGAGCATACCAAGTCAACTATGCTATATCTGAGGTGTGTATATTTAGTTATACTTATTTGTTAAGTCGAATAATACTATGCTATATCTGAGGTGTGTATATTTAGTTACACTTATTTGTTAAGTCGAATAATGCATATGAATTTCATTTTTTTGATCAGTTGCAAACTTCTAGTTATAAAATTATTGTAAGTCATTGTTTCTATTAAAAAGGCCGGAGACTAATCCAAAATTGGCATAGCAGTCCGCTTACCTTTATTTGATATATATAAGTTATAAAGTTTTTTAGGATAATAATAAATAATCATCAAATTTTGTTTTCCGTTGTGGTTTTAGATGAAAAAATTAGTGGGAGCATATTATGAAGAAGCTAAGTGGTTTCATGACGGTAGTCCACCAAATTTTGAAGAGTACATGAAAAATGCAATTGCATCATCTGGTTATATGATGGTAGCGACTTCTTCTTTAGCAGGCATGTCGGAAGATTTTGCGACTAAAGAGGTCTTTGATTGGGTGACTAACGAGCCATTAATGGTTAGAGCCTCAGCAATCATTGCCAGATTAATGAATGACATTGCTGGACACGAGGTAACAAAAATATGCTATATACACATATTGGGTGCTCGACTTGGCATTTACCCTTTGTCGGCCGATCTCTACTCAACAATTCCCCCTCCTAGTATCAACCAATTTTAAATTTTATTGTTGGGGCTCAAACCCGTGACCTGACTCTGATACCAAATATATGGAATTTACGAACAATATAATGGATTTGTACTATTTGTATAGGTTGAGCAACAAAGAGGGGATGTAGATTCAACCGTGGAATGCTATATGAAACAATATGGAAAGTCTGAAGAAGAGACCGTCAAAGAACTTCAAGAACAAATCACCAACGCGTGGAAGGATATTAAACAAGAATGTCTCGAACCTAATTTTGTCCCAATGCCTATACTCATCCAAATTGCCAACTTGGCAAAAGTAATTGATTTGCTTTATAAATATGGGGATATATATACGCATTCCACAACCGAGCTCAAAGTCGTCATTACCTCTCTATTGATTGATCCGGTTGTGTGATGTTGTTACTAAATAAATGTAATCGTGTTGTTTTTGATTTTTTTTATGCTTTATGTTTTGGTTTGTGTGATAAATATAAGCTTTTTATGCTCCATTATATGGGACATAAATAGTTTATTGTTTTGAATAAGTGTGAACGTCAAACTTAAGAGTCATTCATTGTTTCTGTTTTGAAGATTGGTGTATGACTTAATCACAAGATGTATCTGAACTCGTATAAAAACCCTCAAATGTTGGGCTAAATTCATACTCTGATCTTCTTTAGTTTTTTGTCACTGGAAGTATATCCTGGACAAGGGTCTATGTTACCTTGTAAACCCTTATCCAAAAATAACATTAAGATTTTGTACTCGTTGGCCCGTACATTTTTATAAATATATAATATACATATATACTCTAATAGAGTAATATTGACTTATGAGATTATCAAATTAGAAACTGTGATATTGATTTTATGGCTATTAAATTCTTATGTATTTACTATTTAGGTAGTTAACTGTCTAACTAGCATACTAAGTAGTAATTACTACCTTAAAATATTTTGTTGTAAATTTTTATTGTTTCAAATTGGGAAAATTACTCTTACTACGTAGTAGTTTGTAGTTACAATTTGTAAACTTATTCTTATTAATGGTGTTAAATTATTAATTGATTTCTTTATTTTCATGTAATAATTCGTAAGTTAAATAGTTGAAAATAAATATGTGAACTTGTAAAATTAATTTAGAAGGAATGCATAACCTAAATTAGTTGATTTATAATTTTTAATATTTTTTTTAGAGCTATGAACCAGGCCGGATTTAAATTTTATTTTTTTGGATCGAGTTTGACCCGGTCTGAACTTTAATTGGACTGGGCATGTCCGGTCCAAAAAATAAACTGACCAATGACATGCCGGTCCAAGCCCGTCCGTTTGGCATATCTAAATTGTAGTTACAGATACATAGTCTGTTATCTAAAAGTACATATTATGTTAACGGTAACCGTAACCACATATTATGTCCACATTTTTTTTTTGAAATGTTATGTCCACATTTTTAATTACTTCTTTTATTCCTCTCTCCTTGTTGACCACAAAGCCTAACTGATGTGATTCTTATAAGAGGCTAGGAATAAACATCAATTTAGTCATGGTGAAAAGTTTCTAAGCAATTGTACAAAATGGTTTCAAAAGTCACAACATTTGTCAAATGAATTGAATTACATTAATGCTACACATGCTTTAATTTTAAGCAGAAGCATGAATACTTAATGTAAAATGTATCATGCCAACGTACAACGATATGATAGAAGTTCTTGGACGGACTTGACGATAAGATGAAATCCACAACGTAACATGGTGTGAGACTATTCAAAGTTATAATTTTTGATAATTTAAAGTTAAGTTTAAAAGTTTCAAGTTATAGTAATTTTGATTGCATGAATTACATTTATATAAAGGGCAACAAGTCAACCCAATGGGGTAGCTCAAGTGGCAAGTGAATTCTCGGGTTCAATTCCCACAAGTGACGATTCCCCGTGGGCCAGCTCCTGTGCCTTCTGGAGAGAAAGACCCGAATAATGCTTGTCACGGATTCGAATAATTGTGAAATCCCCATAGATGATTGTATTAAACATGTTTATAACATGTATATATAATATTCATTAAAGTTTGAGTTGTTCTAAATATAATTAAGTTTTGGTTCGAAACTGGCTAAAAGGGTAGGTATCTTACATACCCGTTATCATTCCTAATAACATTTAAGATGATAGATTATTGATTTTATTCATATAAATCAGTAAATTTCATATTAATTTGGTTTTTAGTTTTTCATTTTCTATGTTTTGTGTTTTTATGGACTTACAATAGCTAACAAGCTTGATAGATGAATATATTGCGTAATAAAATGAAAATTCAAACAACACAGTAACCACATACAAACACCCTTGTCAATAGGATACAGGTCTTATTTTGAAATTCTAACAAATCAAACATGGACGATAGTTATAGGGAAAATAGGGCAACAACATTACATATGTTGAAGATATAGTAGGTTTATCTTAGGATCCGATCATATGATCGGATCAATTAACACAGAGGTAATGATGTCTTTAGTTTCGGTTGCGGAATGTGTATATGTATCTTCATCTTTATACAATAGATCCATAACTCTTGCGAGGTTGACAACTCGGATGAGTATAGGCATAGGAAAAGCAGTTGGGTTAAGACATTCTTGATTAATGTCATTCCATGCATTGCTCACTCGCGTTTGAAACTCGTTATATGTCTCTTCTTTTGACTTCCCATATTGTTTCATGTAGATTTCCACCGCTGTATCTGGGTATCCTCTTTGTTGCTCAAACTATACAATCAAGTATTGCAATATATATATATATATATATATGATTATTGCATTTTTAGAAAAATGCGCCCCCACACACATATATATAGAGAGAGAGAATGAATGCTCTAATACACAAATAAACTTTAAATATACCTCATGTCCAACCATATCATCAATTAATCTATTAATAATCGATGCTGCTTGAACAATTAATGGCTCCTTACTCACCCAATCAAAGGCCTTTTTAGTTACAAAATCTCCTTGCATGCCTACTATAGAAGTTGTTGATAGCATCATATAACCACACGTTACAAGGGTAACCTTCATGTACTCCTTAAACTCTGGAGTACGTCGATTATGAAACCACTTTGCTTCTTCATAATATGCTTCCACTAACTTTTTCATCTAAATGCATAGGAACAATGAGAGTTCCAAAAGTTATTATTATCACATATAACCTTAAATATTTGTAAAATTTAACATAATAAGCTTTGACATAGTTTCTATTGATTATGTTGAACCCTTATCTAGCTACCTCATTTTTGACATAGTTGATACGGTATGATTCACCTTTGATAACTAACTGTTTCTCCATTTCAGCATAAACATTAAGAAGAGTAGCGTAACAAACTCTCATATATTCAGGTAATTCATTTACAAGAGCTGCATCCCATCTGCATGGCAAAAGTGTATTAACACTATTATTTAGAAGAAAAAACAAAGGTGAATGAAATTCTTAATGAGTTAATACCATCCGAGGTCCTCCGAGTATAGTGGTTTAGTTTTGCCACGTTTAGTCTTAAACTAATTTCAAATTGATCCCCGTGGTCCNTTGAACCTCTGGATTGCATCTGTGAATATGTGGAGCTCGTCAAGGGTTCCATACACATCATAAATATCATCAATAAGTGAAGTCATTGCTATAACCTTAAGAAGAAACCTCCTGGCAAGAGCGTACTGTGGTTCAAAGTACACTCCTAACATCCAAAAGTAGCACTCCACCAATCTATCCCTAGCAAAAGGTAGATTTTTGGGGACATCTAATGTCTTCCACCACCTATGTTACATTGATTATAAAAAGAGTTAATACCACAAATGGTCCTCTGACTATTGAGCTAGTACTCCTTTTAGTCCCCGACTTTCAATTCGACCACAAATGGTCCTCTGACTTTCATTTTTAACCACAAATAGTCCTTTGTTAAAATTTCTGTTAAATATGTGTTAAATCTAGGGGTAATATCGTCAAATTGATTAATATTATTATGATTACTTCTTTTTGAGAATTATATGACAACATAATTAATTTCAAACATTAATAAACATTAAGTTAATAAATATAAAAACAAAATTACTTCAAAAAATATATATATATATAAAAACAAAATGGACGTGACAATTCTTTTTTCAAAAAATGGACGTGACAAATCACATAAATGAATAAATTAAATAAAAATTCATGATTAATGTTCGTAATTTGTACTTAATTAATTATATTAATTAATTCAAAGGTGGCAGCCTTCAGTTGTGTCCCAAACAAAATGTTTGATCGATTAATGAAGTGTGAAAACTATTAATCGGCCATGTATGAACAACCATGAAAATGATGGGAGCAATGATGTTGAAAAAAATTTCTTTAATTTTAATCTGTTGGTTAAATTAAAAACAGATAGCTCTAATATTAAATCTTCATTTTGTATGCATAATTACGAGAATAAGGTGTATTGTCTTTTTATTTAGGAGTATTTATATTTGTTAATTGTTTCAATTATGCTTGTTGGTGATAAATTCTAAACATTTTTATTTTAACACCATTATATATCAATTTGACGATAATACCCTTAAATTTAACACCTACTTAACAGAAATTTTAATAAAGGACTATTTGTGGTCAAAAATAAAAGTCAGAGGACCATTTGTGGTCGAATTAAAAGTCGAGGACTAAAAGGAGTACTAGCCCAATAGTCAGAGGACTATTTGTGGTATTAACTCTTATAAAAACTATTAGTTAGTTTATGCAAGGTATATATATATATATATATATATATATATATATATGTGTGTGTGTGTGTGTGTGTGTGTGTACCTTGTAAGATTGCCTAGCTCCTGCTGATGTTCTTTCTGCAGCATGTTGAAGTCCAGTTTTGCAAATTTCAACAATACAATATCATGAGTTTCAATAGCTTCATAAATTGATATGTATCTTCTTGCTTCTATCCTCGTTAATCTTTTGTAAATTGGTCTCTTTAATGCTTCATTGACTTGAGATCTAAGAGGATCAGTCAGATTTGGTAACATGGATTTTAGGTGAGAAGTAGTAAATATGAGTGATTCATCCAAAATCTTCTCCCCATTCACCCTAAGATGTGACGCCTCGTATAAAATTAAGATTGCTTCCACATTGTTGGTCAATGATTCCTTAAATTTGCCATCACATTCAGTGAACTTCTCAAACACACCTGCAAAATTCATGATTCCACCACTATTTAATTGCTCCTCAAACAGAGCATTAATTGAGCACATACTATACTTTTGTATTATACGCTTACTGCAAGGTACATAATAGCCATGTTGTCTAAGTAGTCGAAAGTGCAGAGAGACAACATAAAGTTCGTTCTCGTCTTTTTGGGCATTGAATTCATAGTGGGTATTGAATATGAGTTGCAATGTTGCTTCAATCTCCTTTTCAAATTGATAGCTCACTCCTAAGCGTTGGATGTTATTGATCAATTCCAATTTTTGGGAAGAAATGCATGGAGCTTCCACAAGCATGTTCTTCACCTTTTCCTTCAGTTGTTGATGCTCTTGCCATTCTTGTGCTTCTGCTTTCTGTATAAACAATGAGCACACCTCTTTTTTATTTATCAAATTATTATATTGTGGGTAATGTAAGATGTCTCATGAATCGCAATTGGTATGATGGGTCAAATCTAATAAAAACGAGTCATAACAAAATTGTAAATATAATATAATTAATACTTTAAGCCTTATATATATAATATTTTATATAAATATAGTACTTTATTTATAGTAAAATTAAAATATTATTATATAATACTTCATTTATAGTAAAATTGTAATAGACAATATGCAGAAATAAAATAATAACATAACATATTATAAATACTTTAAACATATACTTGGCGAAATGAATACTAAAGGCCATGGGACACGTATAACAAGAGAAAAGGATTATACTTTACTTGATAGGCTGCATATATATTTTTGGCTTATGAAGTAGTGCTAGATAATTATTTCAATGTAGAAAGATATTGCCTACGTTCTTGTGTATGTCTATATATATATATATTTGTGACGAAGGAAATCTACGGTCACTACGTAAAGACATGCATAAAATAAATCGCACTTCAAAGTAATACCCTGCAAAGCACACACCGCACTTGAAAAATTTTGTGTAACGGACTTGACCGAGAAGGTTTTAAAAGATATTAATTACTTGCACTCTTGTATGTATGTGTGTGTGTGTGTGTATATATATATATATATATATATATATACACTAGTCTTAGTATATATACCCTAAAAACTAATAGTTATTCAATGAAGTATTTTTTTTAATTGGTTACCTTTTCATGAGAAGCGTAAGCTAGGAAATGGTCACCCCAAACGCTTGGATGAAAATTGGCAGAACGACGAGTAACTTCATGCAACTGAGGGCGGTTTGATGTAAGAACAGATAATGGTTGATTAATGGCAGCCATTTTCGGTTAATTCGAAGGGGACAAAAGGAAACAAACAATTTAAGACAGGTACTACTAGGGTTTGCATGTTTTTCTTTGGAGGTGCGCCTCTCAATTTATAGTGCAATTTCGAGTGTGCAAAGCTAAATTTCCCCCTTATTTTATTTTAGTTCGGTATGATAGAGATGAAGGTAATGGATTCAAATTTGGATATACTAATCGTACGTACAATTATATATGTGTGCGCCTGTGTGTGGAGGGAGAAAATAATAAATACCTAGTCTTAACGATCTCATATTAATTTCACAAGAGATTATGAAATAGTATAAGCATACTTTATTACATATTCAATAATAAATATGAGTTAATATCAGCCAAGGTCACTCGAGTTTGATAGTTTTTGCCATCTATAGTCCTAAACTTTCAATTTGTATTCCGTAGTCCTCCGAGTTTCATTTTGTTACCATCCATGGTCCTAGTTAACCACCATGGTCCTTTAAATATTAAATTTTAACCAGCCATGGTCCTTCCAAGAGGACCAGGGTTGGTTAAATTTCGAAAGGTAAAGGACCATTGGTGGTAACTAGGACCATGGATGGTAACAAATTGAAACTCGGAGGACTACGGAATCCAAATTGAAAGTTTAGGACTATAGATGACAAAACTATCAAACTCGAGGGACCTTGGCTGGTATTAACTCTAATAAATATTTACAAGTATAAAAGAGTAAATATATAAATTTTGTAAATTTTTTATGCTTATTTTCATATATAACAAATTACTATACAAATTACTGAATTACGATGAATAAATAATTCACCTAAAAAAAAAACGATATCTATATGTATTCTCGATTAGAACTACCACCTAAAATTTAGGATAAAAAATAGAATTAAAACTCTAATTTTAACTTCACCTCAATTATTCTCCTTAATTTTGCTTGCACAAGATTTTTCTTTTATTTTATATTTATCTTCACTAAGATAAGGGCGGCTAAATCGCATCCTACAGTACACATATACCAAATCAATAGGATCAATAGGAGTTTTCTAGGTAACAAATTTTAAAGGACATGAAATGAATAATAGTCCTAAGTAACAAATTTTAAAGGACATGAAATGAATAGTCCTTTGATTTTTTTTTTAGCACTATTGACTATGTTACAATGTAGTATGTGCATCCTATAGCAGTAGGACCACAGCAGTACACAATACCAAATCAATAGGACCACATACACTAGTCCAAGCAGCCAAAAGCACTCTATTTCTCAATAACTCTTTGAGTTCTACTTACAATGATTTCTCATAACTACTTTTTTCTAGGTAACAAATTTTAAAGGACATGAAATGAATAGTCCTTTGATTTTTTTCTTTGAGTTCTACTTACAATGTAGTATGTATGAAGCACAAAGAGTCAACAGTTGCCTCTACTGAGGCTCGAACTCACTTCCATCATGCATGTAGGAGTGTAAATCGGGACACCGAGTGCCACTAGACCACAAGTTACACATGCAGTAAATTAGTGAACATGTTTAATGTGTGGTATACAAATACCATATCTCTTATAGGTACAATATGGGAGTTCGAGTCGCTAGTTGTTAAGAAAAAAGAAAAAATGTGTAATACGTTAACTTTGGGGGTGGGGGACCAGCCCTTGAGGACATGTCTATGAAGCTATCAATACTATTAAATAATTATTTATTTTTATTATCTTTCTAATCAATTATATATAGGCTCAAATGAAAACTATGCTTAAGATATAAAAAATAAAAATCAAAATCTCATAATTCATATGAGTTGATCAATGGTTGGGAATTAAGAGAAAAAAAAATTGTGAGGTCAGTTTCATAATAATAATAATAATAATAATAATAATAATAATAATAATAATAATAATAATAATAATAATTTTCTTAGTGACCCTGAGTCCTCGGAAATTCTCGCTTTCTCGGGGCTCTTGCTACTTGCCTTCTAGTGTACCTCCGAAACCATACTGGGTCTGTATAGCTGACGACCTTGTAGTTTTTAGGATCTTTGGCAGCAAACAAACTTATTTCAACTTTGAAAGCAAGTCAAGCATTCCAATCCCAGCGGATGAGTCAATAGCAGCAGAGTCGTGAAAAGACCTAAAAGCAGCCTTTCTCTTAGTTTCGTATATAAGATAATCAGACCTTAAAGATTGGGATGAGTCGATGTCGGTCGATGGTGTGAAAACACTTCTTGATGTCGAATTCCAAAAACCAGCGAGAGGTTCCCCACTCTTCTTTGATCCGTCTTAGGACGGAGTGGCAGCCTCGACCCGAGGAGAAGCTGGGCAGCAGCATTGATGCCGATGTACTTTTACCATCTTCTTTTCTTTCTTCTGCAGCTACCTTAGATTAGCACCAACCAACAAACAACGGCTGGAAACAAGCAAGGGCTGACGCGAAAGCCGTTGCTTGTTTTGTTTTTTAAATCCCAACATGGTTCGGACGAATTCGGTTTTAGAACTTCCTTCTCTTTTGGCTATTGATGACCAGTCTTGACTTCAGGCGGTTCCACCACTAGGGGAAAGAGCACTGTTGGGGTTCCGGCAAGCCTCAATGCCCAACTTCATTATTTTAAATTTAGTGAAATGAACAAATTAATTCATTTTTCAATTTTCTTTCTTCAGATTTTCATGTTACTCATTCACCCTAATCTTTATGGTATTGCTAAATTTTGTCCGGATCTAGACCCAAACTTGGACCTGTTAGAGACTTGGGTCGTCGTGCCCGGGCTTGGCTTGTGCTGGTTTTGATTTGGGCTCCTGACTATTTTTTTTTTAGTACCTAAATTATATTGGACCTCTATAAGTCAGTTCAGGATTGGGGTAAGCTCGGTCTAGCTCAATGAAATTCAATCACATTTTTTTGGAGTTAATTCAGGACTGATTCGACCTTGAACTGGCCCGTGGCCACCTCTAGTATTTCGAATTTAGGCCTGTCAGCCTAAAACCACACTCTCCGTGCTATGTGAGCTTTTCTGTATCCCTTCTTAATTCCAATTTTTTTTCAAGAAAATTAAATAAATTGCTACTGATGTAAACTTTATCGGTTCTGACTTAAATTGGAATGGAGAAAAGTTTTTCTGCGTAGAAAGTATCTTTCACAAGGTTTAAAGAAGACACCTTTAAGGAGTTTCATGAACAAGTCATCAACGCATAGAAAGACATTAATCAAGAATGTCTTAAGCCAACTGTTTTTTTTTTTTTCATATCTATACTCATCTATCCGAGTTGTTAACCTCGCAAGAGTTATAAATTTGTTGTATAAAGATGGAGATACATATACACATTCCACTACCGAGTTTAAAGCGACCATTACCTTAGTGTTAATTGATCCAATACTATATGAATCCTAAAAATAAAAATGAAAATGAATCTTTATGCATATTCCCTAGTATTTATCCATGTTTGATTTGTTGAAATTTCAAAACAAGACATGTATCATATTAACAAGGGTGACATGTTTGTATGTGGTTATTGTGGTGTATGAATTTTATTTTTATTACCCAATATATTCATCTATCAAGCTTGTTAGCTATTGTAAGTCCACAAAAAACACAGAAAATATAAAATGAAAAACTAAAAACCAAATTAATATAAAATTTACTAGTTTATATTAATTAATAAAACCAATCTATCATCTTAAATGGTTACTTATCATTTTTTTTTTTTGGTGGATTGAGCCGTTGAGGGCTATCCACTAAACCAATATGTTATTTATTAAGTACCAATTTACACTAATAGAGACATTTAATTTAATATTATTGTATTCATCTACAATTGTAGTTCAAAACGCAGAGTGATTTGTTTGTCCTCTTCTTCTTCATATATATTTGGGTAGGGCAACCAAAAAATCAAGTAGATAAAACAAAGTTATCTCTTTTGTTTCTCATTTATACTTGATTAAATGAGAAATGCATGCTTGAAAGGTAGATAAAACAAAGTTATCTCTTTCTGTTTCTCTTTTATACTTGATTAAATGAGAAATGTATGCTTGAAAAGTAGATAAAACAAAGCTATCGCTTTCTGTTTCTCTTTTATACTTGATTTTTTGGTTGCCCATATATATACCGTCAACATTTATCTCTTTTATACTTGATTTAAGCGTATCCAATAGTCCAAATGAGTTCACACCGCATGGGAGAGCACCACCGCTTTTAAGAAAAGTTACAACAATTTATTCACCATTTATTCATACGTAGATTAAAATTACTAAAATGTTTGAATCTTTTTTTTTTTTTTGCATTATTTCAATTTTAATTTATAAAAATTACAAACATTTAATACTCCCACCATCCCACACAATTTTGAGGATTTCACTTTAAAATAAGTATTGTGTGAGACTATCATAGTGTGAAATATGTTAATCTTCAATGTTAAAATTTTGAGGATTTCACTTTAAAATAGGTACTTCAATGTTAATCTTATTCTTTTTAAAATTTCGTCCTACTCTTCTCCATTTCTACTTTAACCTTTAACAGTCATAATATTTTTCAAAACAATGTTCTTTGCTAAACAAGCACCTGCCATTTGATTCCCATATCATGGTGTAGTTGGTGCACCTAATTCCCAAATTCCCTTATTTGAAGAAAAGCCACGAGCTTCATGGCACGTGACATTATTCCGTTAGAAGCAAATTCTCCTTTGCTTTATCATCAACCAATGTTGTCGTCCACCTTAAGAAATTTCCCCAATTTGCGACTCCGTATTTGAACTCCATGCCCAAAATTTGCCCAACCAAATCCAACTAGCCACTCATTGAGCTATTTCATAAAAATTGGCATGATTAAAATTTGACGTTATAGTCCAAATAACATTAGTTAGTACTTAAGTTTCAGACTAAACTTGCTGTTGACAATGCTGCCTCATGCCAACTTTCATTGCATTCTGAATTTTGTGCTTAAAGTAACACTTTTTGTGTTGTTTGTCGATCAATAGGATGATGCAAGAGGAGAATCTGGAGGAAGAACCAAATGAGGAAGAGGAACCAATTTGTTGCGCCCGCGGAAGTGGGATAGATCTGATTGCAACAATAATTTGAGAAAGAAAAATAAATGAGGCACAGATTTTACGTGGAAAACCCCTAAACAAATTAGGGTAAAAACCACGGGCAAGGGTAGAAGAATTTCACTATGAGAAAATAGGAGTTACAACCACTCTCTAACTAACAAGGAGAAAACAAGGATAATTCTCTCTTGCTAGGAAGGAGAAATACACTCAACAAACTCTCTAATATCTCTAGTATATGAAGGAAGAATAGAATGATTTGGGATGACTAGAATAACAAATGACCTCCCTATTTATAGTTGAGGATTTGGGGTCATTTTGTAATTAGCCTAAAATGTAAGGACCAAACAATAAATATTTTGTTCAACAAAGTTTGGCTACCTAACATTCTTGTTCAAAGTTGGCAACTTCCTAATTTGGCTGCTGCATGGATGTTGCCTAACTCCATTTGTCGACAATCTCCCACTTGAAGATTAGATTGTAACAATCATATCTTCACACCATTCTTTCTACCTTACACTTTCCATGTCGCTTACGTCTCTATCAGGCCATAGGAGGATCGACACCAAGTAAACTTATCAACATTGATTACCTTTGTCAGGAAATCTGCTACGTTGTCCGTGGTATGGATTTTCTGCAAATCTACTGTCCATTCTTCCACCTTCTCTCGGATGAAATGGTACTGCACCCGTATGTGTTTCGTCCTTGAATGAAATGCAGGATTCCTTGCTAGATGCAAGGCACTCTGACTGTCACAAAATAAAGAGACAAACTCTTGTTTGTGCCCGAGCTCCTCCAATAGCATTTTCAACCAAATTGCTTCTTTACTGGCTTGTGTAGCTGCTACATATTCTGCTTCTGTTGTTGACGTAGCCACAACTGCTTGCAGTTTTGAAACCCAGCTTACAGCTCCACCAGCAACTTTGAACACATACCCTGTCGTAGATTTACTTTTATCCAAATCCCCTGCATAGTTAGAATCCACATACCCGTTGATAATAAAGTCTGATCCTCCATAACATAATGCAACATCTGAGGTCCCTTTGATGTAACTTAGGATCCTCTTCACACAGTTCCAATGCTCTCTGCCTGGATTCGCCATGTACCGACTAATTACTCCCACTGCTTGCGCAATGTCTGGTCTTGTACATATCATAGCGAACATTAGACTCCCCACTGCTGATGCATACGGTACTCGAGACATCTCCATCCTTCCTTCTTCATTGCTAGGACTCATACTTGAGGATACTTTGAGATTAATAGGAAGAGGGGTAGAAATTGGCTTACAATCTTGCATGCTGAAACGTGACAAGATTTTCTTTAAATAATTCTTTTGAGAAAGCCAAATCTTCCTATTACCTCTATCTCGGTGAATTTGCATCCCTAGAATCTTGTTTGCTGGTCCCAAGTCCTTCATTTCGAATTCCCTAGCCAGTTGTGCCTTCAATTCATCAATGTGATCTTTGTTGGGGCCTGCGACCAACATGTCATCTACATATAACAGCAATATAACAAAGTTATCTTTTCCAAACCTCTTGAAATATGCACAAGGGTCTGCATTCAGTCTGTTGTATCCAAGGCACATGATGAAGGAATCAAATCTCTTATACCAACACCTTGGCGCCTGCTTTAAACCGTACAGAGATTTGTTCAACCTGCAAACCAAGTTCTGATTCTCTTTGTCTTCAAATCCTTCAGGCTGGAGCATATATATCTCTTCTTCAAGATCTCCATGAAGAAAAGCCGTTTTCACATCTAGCTGCTCTAGATGTAAGTTGAATGTAGCACACATCGCCAAAACTACACGAACTGTTGTTAGTCGAACCACAGGTGAAAATATTTCATTGAAATCAATACCTTCTTTCTGAGCATATCCCTTCACCACCAGTCTTGCACGATACCGCTCCACTTGATCGTCACCATTCCTTTTTATTTTGAAGACCCATTTGTTACCAATTGGCTTCCTTCCTTGTGGTAGTGGCACAAGATCCCATGTATTATTTTTATGGAGAGCTTCTATTTCTTCCTGCATTGCTGCCGTCCATTGAGAAACATCTGAGCTGTTTATCGCCTCATGAAAGGTTGATGGCTCGCCATCCTCTGTTAGAAGGCAGTATGCAACATTCCCTTCCATAACATAATCTGAGTGCCAAGTGGGACGTCTTCTCTCACGGTCTGATTGACGAGTTGTTGGAGCTCCAGAGCGTTCTGGTTCTGGTTCCTCGNTCCCCTTTCATCACCACAAGCGCTCCTTGGAAAATCTTCATGACTCCTTTCTGTGTTTCAATCTTGGTTGCACTATTATCCAATATTCCATAGGATAATAGATTTTTCTTCAGGCCCTTCACGTGCCGCACATCCTGAACAGTTTGGACTGTTCCATCGTACATCTTCAGCTTGATGGTTCCAATGCCGATAATCTTCAAGGCATGATCGTCGCAGCTATACACAGATCCTCCTGAGATTGGTTCATAATGATGGAACCATTCTTTCCTTGAGGTCATGTGATATGTGGCTCCCGAGTCTATGAGCCATATATCCGCGAACCTTTTTCTGCCTTCCCTGGCTATTGATGCTTCACAACAGAGAGCACTTCCATCATCTGAGGTACTTGCAACATTTCCTTGAGGATTGGAATTTTGAGGTAAATTCCAACAATCTTTCTTCAGGTGACCCTTCTTTCCACAGTTGTAACACTTTAAATTCTTCTTACTTGATTTTGATCTACCACGACCACTGCTTTGGCCACGTTCTGTTGACCTTCCTCTCATCACCGTTAACGCCTCTGCCTGTTGCAGATTGACTTGTCTGTCCTCCTTGTTCTTGCGCCGACTTTCTTCTTCAAGAACCGCAGCTGCAACATCGTCGAAGACTAGATAGTCCGTAAGGATGTTGTTTGTTAAGTTGATGATGAGTTGATCATACGAATCAGGTAGACTCTGAAGTAGAAGTTCCGCACGCTCCTGTGGCTCTATTTTACAGCTTAGAGACGTAAGCTGAGAAAACAGAGTATTCAACGTATTTAAGTGTTCCGTCACCGAAGTAGATTCTGACATACGGAGAGTGTATAATTTCCTCTTAAGGAAAATTTTGTTGTGCAGTGACTTGGCCTCGTACAACCGGTTGAGGTGATCCCAAATCTCCTTGGCCGTCTTCTTCTCCTCGATGCTTGACAATACTCCATCTGCTATTGATAGATATAGATCCGCCATAGCATCCTCGTTCATCTCGCTCCATTTTTTGTCATCAGTAAAATCCACCGGCCTTTCACTGATAGCTGCTAGACAGTTGTCTTTCCTCAGGATAGCCTTCACCTTCAATTTCCACAATGAGAAATTTTTCCCATTGAATTTTTCAATCTCAAATTTCGCTGCCATATTGTTCTTGAAACAAATTCTGAACAATATATCAGAAGGCTCTGATACCAATTGTTGCGCCCGCGGAAGTGGGATAGATCTGATTGCAACAATAATTTGAGAAAGAAAAATAAATGAGGCACAGATTTTACGTGGAAAACCCCTAAACAAATTAGGGTAAAAACCACGGGCAAGGGTAGAAGAATTTCACTATGAGAAAATAGGAGTTACAACCACTCTCTAACTAACAAGGAGAAAACAAGGATAATTCTCTCTTGCTAGGAAGGAGAAATACACTCAACAAACTCTCTAATATCTCTAGTATATGAGGGAAGAATAGAATGATTTGGGATGACTAGAATAACAAATGACCTCCCTATTTATAGTTGAGGATTTGGGGTCATTTTGTAATTAGCCTAAAATGTAAGGACCAAACAATAAATATTTTGTTCAACAAAGTTTGGCTACCTAACATTCTTGTTCAAAGTTGGCAACTTCCTAATTTGGCTGCTGCATGGATGTTGCCTAACTCCATTTGCCGACACAATTTTCGTTCTAACTGATGAATGGAGAGACTTTTTTGCTAAATCTGAGGCTAAACGGAGGGAAGGTAACTAACATTGTCTCTTTTCTTCGGTTTTGTTTTCTTTTTCTACGCTAATTTTCCTGACAATAACAATTTTACACATTTGCTTGACTTTTGAGCAGCAAAGAAGCAGGCTAAGAAACACAAGAATTAGACGGGGACTTGCCAACACAATTCAAATTGAGAGTTAATGTTGAAGAATTTGGAAGCTGTTCTGTGCCATTCTTATCAACTTTAGCAGATTGACTCACATTATATGGGAAAAGTTCTTCATTCTATTCTGTGTTTCATTTTCAACGAATATCTTGTTCCATCAAACCTCAACAACTCATAATATGCCTTTATAGAAATTGCATTCAAGTTTAGTACTACAATTTGTACTGCAAAGTACTCTTTCTTTTAGATTTTGCTCCCCCATTAAATCTCTTCTATTATGATGTTAAATAATTTATACTTGATTAATACAATTATAAGGTAATAATTTATACTTGATTAATACAATTATAAGGTTGGAGGATTGATAGATTGTGTTATTCTTTTTTGAGTAAGATCAGACTGAAACTCTATCAAGATCTGAATCAAATCCCGATTAGTTACACAATCGCGGGGGCTATATTCTAAGATTCCTACATAAACAACAAGAAGATTCCTACATAAACAACATTGACCGCAAGTAATGGATGAATATTGCAAAGAGGAGCTTCTTTTTGGCCATTCAATTGGCACAACCTTAATACAATTATAAGGTTGGAGGATTGATAGATTTGTGCTATTCTTTTTTGAGTAAGATCAGACTGAAACTCTATCGGCACAACCTTAATACAATTAAGATTTGTGCTATTCTTTTTTGAGTAAGATCAGACCTTAATACAATTATAAGGTTGGAGAATACAATTATAAGGTTGGAGGATTGAAAGATTTGTGCTATTCTTTTTTGAGTAAGATCAGATTGAAACTCGGAAGATCTGAATCAAACCCCGATTAGTTACACAATTGCGGGGGCTATGTTCTAAGATTCCTACATAAACAACACCGACCGCGAGTAATAAATGAATACTGTTAAGAGGGACTTCTTTTTCGCCATTCAATTGGCACGAGAAAATATCTCTCCACATACCTGACAAATGTATTATCGGGGACAAAATACCTAGTATAAATATATTTCTAGAAATATATACATTCACGCTTTTAGGTTAACTTTATATATGATAAATGGCTACATCTTTGGAAAATAAAATGCCCTGCGAAATGGAGAATTTTTATATGGAGAGCTCTTTCTAATATTCTCCCAACCACTACGAATTTGATTATAAAGAGAGTGGAGATTGATCCAACATGTCCAATGGAGTCCTAAATGAAAATATTATGCATTCACTTCTTTTATGTGATTTTTCATCATTGGTATGGAATGAGTCTACATTGCATGTTCCTAGTGTGGGGGGAGGATTTTGGTGTGTGGTTTGCTAATGTATTATCCATGCTTACGGAGGAGGATGTTGTGACTGTTGTAGCGATCTTGTATCACATATGGAAGGCACGCAACAGGGCAGTTTGGGAAGCAACCCTTCCTCGGCCGAGAACCGTGTGTCTTGCAGCTCAGGCTTCTGCTGCTGCTTGGCGTCACGTCCATACGGCTTCAGCTCATCATCAGAAGCCGCAATCTGCCACCATTCCAGGCAACTTTGGAGCAGCTTCTTATTGCTTTGTAGATGCGGCCTACCACCACCACACGAAAACGGGAGCATTGGGCGCTGTTTTGCTAGCACACGATGGGGCCTTCATCGCAGCTTTCAATGGGCGTTTGCCACCGTGTTTTTCTCCTCTCATGACTGAGTCACTGGCATGCAAAGAAGCTCTATCATGACTAAAGGACCGTGGTCTTACTTCGGTGCATATCTACACGGATTGTTCCACGCTCAAGAATTTGTTATCTACCTCTACTGTTAGCCTACTTTCATATGTTGGTTTTTCTATTGATGCCTCTAGGGCCATTATGTCGTCTTTTTCTCATTGTTCAATTAGTTTGATTCCTAGAACTGCAAATAGAGGGGCTCACATTCTTGCTACGTTGGCTCTCTCGCAGTCTTCTGCTTTGTTTTGGGAGATTAATCCCCCTGACTCTATTTCTGAACTTTTTTAATAAAGTCGCCCTATTGGTTTTCAATATATATATATATATATATAGACATGTTGTATTCTTTGAATATTAATGTTTTCATTTTCTTTTTCAGAGTCTAATTTATAATTGTATCATTCTTCCTCGTACATACTACATTAACTCTTATTTGCTTATGAAAACAAATTTCCATATCGGTTTGGATAAGGTGGCAGATCAGCTCTGACGTGCATGCCTAACGCCCTGTTCCTACGCAAACACCTGTAAAATTGATACAAGTTAACCATTACAATTTTATTTTATTATTATTTTTTTTTTGTTGGTTGGGTGCAAATCATTAAAACTTTTTATACCAATACCAACACGACAAATTAATTGCAACAAATTTTTAAATAAAATTCAAATCTGATCACTAATCTTAAGGTCAAGAAAGGCTGCTCATGAAGTAATTATTGGCAAAATCTAAATGATATCAAGAAAAGAAACCATTTTCCTTTGCCTTTTAGTTACGTTTAGGCAACAATTGGGGGTGTGTCTTGATTTGCTTGACAACTAGTATTCCAACTTTATTAGTCCGCTTTTAGCTACCTCTATTGGGCGTCGGTCAAAGAATTCTGTAATTAAGCGTGCTTGACTTATTATGAAAAAATATAATTAAATAGTAAATGTTCACTTACTTATCATCACCAATTAGTTTTAAGTAAGATATGACAACCAGATAGTCAAAGAACTCTGTGTTTGCGTGTTTGACTTACAGCAGTGTAAACATGGTGCAGCGTTGAGATTTTGAATATTAAAACAATTTTATTTACATATTACACCAGTATTCACATTATGAATGAAACACATAATGCAACTAATCCAACCAAACATCTCTAAAAAGTTGTGGCATATATACGGGTTCGATCTCTCAACCTCATATATGCATTAAGCAGCTCAAACCCTTCTCCTTTGTTTTTTGGAAAATGCTCTTTTCCACTCTTAATTTTTCCCTCCAAACTTTAATCTCATGATGCGATTTTCATTCATTGAGTGCCAATAAATTGGTTTTCCCCATTATTACTTTAAAAATAAATTTAGCTATCAATCAAATAATGCCACATCATAAGAGAAAGTTTGTAGGAAAAATATATACAGAGGGTTCGTAATAGCATTGCTTTTTTTTTTAAACAAAAACATTTCCCCTTAAATCAATACTTTTTAATAATATTAAATTGTTTTCAATGAAAATGGTCTACTTTATTTAAAAAGTACAATTTAAAATGGATATTTACTTTCCACCACAAACAAAGAATAAAAAATGTTCTCAACCCAATGAGTCAAAAAAAAAAAACAAAACAAAACAAAACAAAACAAAACATCAATGACAAGCCAACCCAACATAATAACAATACTTATACCACAGTAAATGTGAACATTCAGTATCTAATTAAAATGTGAACATTTAATACGTAAATTACCACTTAAATAATGGCTTAAGCTTTAGATAGACTTTCAGGGTTCCAAAACTCAGTAAAAATGAGTCTCTCTTTCGCTGCATATTTATTTTTATGAAATTATGTGTTAATTCAAATTGATTAGAAAAAAAAATGACGGTAGCATTTTTTCGTAAATAAATAATAATTATTTACAAAAAATTTATTATCTTACTATTTTTTATAGTAGCAGGTACGGTGCTCATAATATTTTCCATTTGTATGTGTATGTATACATCACAATGCAAATTGCCAATAAAGGTATTTTGTTTTGTTTTTTCTTTAAAAACAATCCAATAAGGGTTTTACATTTTGTCAGGTACAAAGTGATTCTTCTAGTATTGAGGTGTGAGATGAGTATAATGGGGCAAGGTATATTTCATGGCATTTATTATATTATTAAATGCTAAACAAAATCTTTATCTTCACGATAGAGAGGATGATGAAAACTACCACTCAATCAACTTCCGATATGTCGCATTCATGAATTGAAGTCAAAACTTAAATTGGATAGTGGTTTGCCAGCAATTATATAAGAGTGAGGCAGTGTACACCATCGAATAATAGCTATAGATTTATGCTGTCACTTAGAAAAGAAAAGAAAAGAAAAAAGAAAAAAAAAGTTGAAACTCTTTCTACTTCTATTTAGAGCGCAGTATCTGTTCATAGCAACTTTCTCAACTTATTGAAGTACAAAGTGCCAAAGACTTTGTGGTTAAGCAGCATGAAGTGACCTCTTCCATATGAGAGGTCATGGGTTCAAGCCTCAGTGGAGGCGATATTCACTTGTTGACAAGGTCTTTGACAAAAATTATAGATTCTTAGTTAACCTTGACAAGGTCTTTGACAAAAATTATAGATTCTTAGTTAACGAAAATAATTAAATTTAAATTATTTTAAATGAGTTCAGCATGTGTTTTTGTCTCAGTTCAAGTGTCCTCCCTCTACTTTGAGCCTTTTTATTTTCCTTCAGCTCAGTAATGGAGCGTTAATGCCAAGGGGTAATGCTGAGGAGCTGAACGTTGGGCATTAATGCTGAGGAGCTGAACGTTGGGCATCAATGCTGAGGAGCTGAACGTTGGGCATCAATGCTGATGAGGAGCTGAACGTTGGGCATCAATGCTGAGGAGTTGAACCATTGAGCATTGATGCTGAGTAGTGAGGTGTCTTGGGTAGTTTGAACGACAAATGTCTTGCTTTTGGGTCCTGCCAGTGGTTCCGGGTAAGGTGTTGATGTCCAATTATCCTGTCAGACCCTTTTTCGGTAGAGTAAAGATTATTGTGTAAGTGATGAAATGCATGGATTTTGGACCCATTTAACAAACAAATAAATAATGAAAAGCAAGACTACATATATATGAACTTCAGACAAGGGAATCAGAATATATGGAGCTTGCAAGACTACATACATATATATGAACTTCTGGCATGGGAATCAGAATATATGGAGCTTTAAGTTAAATTGCAGATGGCTTGTTACGGACGGTAATGAATGGATGGGAAACCTTTCAAGCAGGTTTAGGACTCCTGACTGTATTCGAGTTACAACAAACTCTAATTTCACACTTCGAGCATGTGAGAGCTCAAAAAAATACCTAAGAAGAACATGAATAAGAACAACATATTTCTCTGTGTCTGATTTCCAATATTCATGAGCGCCTTTTTTTCCCTTTATTTTGAGTCGTTGATTTAGATTAGATGAATGACTCAGATCTCACTCCCTTTTTTACTTGGGATATATATATATATATATATATACTATCATCCAATTATCAGCTTTACTTTTAGTTGACATATAGCTGAAAAGAAAAGGAAAAAGCGATTTCTTTTGAAATGACTGGTCTATTTATATTTTTGACATGACGACACTAAAATCTTTTTCATATACACACGTGTGGGTAGGCAAAGACACTACCAAAAAAGAGTCGATCTAATAAGATCCGGTTCATGAATGATCGAGATCGATAGATTTTGAAAGGAGGGTAAAATTCATTTTAAAGAATCATCTCCTTTCATGTAAATATTCTAGACTCATCTCATTCGAAGGAGAGCAAGGATGATCCATGGAAGCTACTTCCTTCATGAACAAGTATAAGATTATTATAGTACAATCAATAGTAACTGTCAACTTATGTACAGTCTAATGATTTTGGTCCTTTAATTCATCATATCATGGGATATGATGGATAATGACACTTTTAGAGAATAAGCACACACGTGGAGTTGTGGAAACTTATGAAAAATTGTCCAGGCTAGAAGATTGTGATCCATGGTGCATTATATATATTTCCAAGAAATCAGAATTCCACGTCGGGCTAGCTTAGCTACAAGGTTCTTCCTTATATCGAAAAAGATTTTTTCTAAAATAATGTGACAAGACTATATTTTTGGTAAATTATTGATAAATATTATATATTGATGATATAAGATACAAATGTTGATATTTCAATGATTTGATCTTGTAAATTTGATTGAGGTGTAAGTAATTTTGTAGACTCGAGAGTGGGAAAGATAATGATGCTGCTAAAATTAAATAGTCCCGACCTCAGCCGAGTATCTGAGAGGAGGTAAATTATGGTACACAGTGAAACTCGATCCCTAATCTTTCTTCTCCAACTTCACTCATGTGACTAACTGAACTGCACNTTTCTTTTCTTTATATATTATTCTCCCATTTTCATTCATTTCTTCTCTTTTTCCTTTCCTGCACCCCTCACACGTGCTGTGGTTTAGTTTTATTAGGGTCGTAACATTACGTCATAACCCCAAAGAATCAAGGAATTAGAATATTATTGTCACATTATAAACCAATTAATTACAATATGTTGCACTTAATTATAGAATTTACAATAAATTAAAGAGTAAATTCTATCACACACGATCATCATCAAATTATGAATATCCCTAATTATAACAAATTGCGAGAAGTGTACACATGTCATACCGATCCGAAAACTACAATAATAGAACTTGCAAGAAATGGGGAGGTGTATATAGTACTATATACTAGCTTAGTGCAAGAATTCAAATTATTCTTCGACACTTTGCATATTATTCATTCAAAAACCACTGGCCATGAAGCCTTCATCAGAGAATTATTTCCCTGCATTATCCCATTTCATCAGCATTATACTATAATACCAGAGAGTGGTTCTGAATTACCACGTTTTCAAGAATCTAATCCACCGCAGCCATGGATGCATGCAATGCAAGCCCAAAACCAATTCAAGGTGCACTGATACCAAGTTCGACTCTCAGTGGGATCAGAACAGCCTATTAGCCTTTTTCGTTAGGCTGATTTATCCCAGTTCCTTGTAATCTTTTGTCGGTTATGATCACAATGCAGGATTTATCTAATGCACAGACTCGAATAGTGAATGCGAATTTTCCTCGTAAATCAGAAAAATAAAAAATAAAAAATAAAAAAGAGAGATAGAGATGCAAAGGAAGAGTAGATTTCATGGTGGCCGGCCTAAGATTATGCTGTATTATTACGTACTACTGCAAAAAAGATGTCCTTAAAGAACAGGTACAAAAACCTTAGCCAGAGTATATGCCTTAATTTAATCATCACTTCAATATTACGAGGTTGACAAGACGTTCTCCTAATCCATTTTGCACTTAAAAATGGCATTTTTGCTCAATGAAACCTTGGATATCCTTCCTTGATATGCACATTTACCGCCCAATTTGGAGGGCATAGAATATATATGTAGAATTGTAATCGGGAATTGTATGCTCGGAATCGTTTCTTCTTTTTTAATTTTTTAATTTTTAAAAAATATTTTTTTACTAATACTTTGTAAAATTAATTATATTTATGAATGCATTATTAATATCTTACTACCAATTCAACCCGAATGAATTGGTATATCCGTGTCTCTTGGTTGAGTAAATGTTGGGTGTTATTAGTTGGCCGGGTTTGCTTTGTGTATGATCATACTAATAGTAATGGATGTCACGAACAAGAATTTGGCCCTCTAAATTAAAAAAAATTATTTTTGAGAGATAAGGGAAATCTGATCATTTATTTTTGAGAGATAAGGGAAATCTGAGCATAGCCAATATTGATGGCAGGTACTAGGTAAACCCCACCTTATAACCTTAATCAACAAAAGATTATAATGAGATAAACCAACTTAAATTTTTCTCATACTTAAATAGCAACTAGCTATTATTACATTTTGATGGTAGAATGCCAAACTTTCATCATCTTCACACCTAACGGTGGAATAAAGCACATATTGTAATTAACAATTCCAAATAGTATATTGTACACCTCATTATTTTGATACGGACTAGAAAGGATATATTTATAATATTATTTTCAGAAAAAAAAAAAGNTTTCTTTTCTTTATATATTATTCTCCCATTTTCATTCATTTCTTCTCTTTTTCCTTTCCTGCACCCCTCACACGTGCTGTGGTTTAGTTTTATTAGGGTCGTAACATTACGTCATAACCCCAAAGAATCAAGGAATTAGAATATTATTGTCACATTATAAACCAATTAATTACAATATGTTGCACTTAATTATAGAATTTACAATAAATTAAAGAGTAAATTCTATCACACACGATCATCATCAAATTATGAATATCCCTAATTATAACAAATTGCGAGAAGTGTACACATGTCATACCGATCCGAAAACTACAATAATAGAACTTGCAAGAAATGGGGAGGTGTATATAGTACTATATACTAGCTTAGTGCAAGAATTCAAATTATTCTTCGACACTTTGCATATTATTCATTCAAAAACCACTGGCCATGAAGCCTTCATCAGAGAATTATTTCCCTGCATTATCCCATTTCATCAGCATTATACTATAATACCAGAGAGTGGTTCTGAATTACCACGTTTTCAAGAATCTAATCCACCGCAGCCATGGATGCATGCAATGCAAGCCCAAAACCAATTCAAGGTGCACTGATACCAAGTTCGACTCTCAGTGGGATCAGAACAGCCTATTAGCCTTTTTCGTTAGGCTGATTTATCCCAGTTCCTTGTAATCTTTTGTCGGTTATGATCACAATGCAGGATTTATCTAATGCACAGACTCGAATAGTGAATGCGAATTTTCCTCGTAAATCAGAAAAATAAAAAATAAAAAATAAAAAAGAGAGATAGAGATGCAAAGGAAGAGTAGATTTCATGGTGGCCGGCCTAAGATTATGCTGTATTATTACGTACTACTGCAAAAAAGATGTCCTTAAAGAACAGGTACAAAAACCTTAGCCAGAGTATATGCCTTAATTTAATCATCACTTCAATATTACGAGGTTGACAAGACGTTCTCCTAATCCATTTTGCACTTAAAAATGGCATTTTTGCTCAATGAAACCTTGGATATCCTTCCTTGATATGCACATTTACCGCCCAATTTGGAGGGCATAGAATATATATGTAGAATTGTAATCGGGAATTGTATGCTCGGAATCGTTTCTTCTTTTTTAATTTTTTAATTTTTAAAAAATATTTTTTTACTAATACTTTGTAAAATTAATTATATTTATGAATGCATTATTAATATCTTACTACCAATTCAACCCGAATGAATTGGTATATCCGTGTCTCTTGGTTGAGTAAATGTTGGGTGTTATTAGTTGGCCGGGTTTGCTTTGTGTATGATCATACTAATAGTAATGGATGTCACGAACAAGAATTTGGCCCTCTAAATTAAAAAAAATTATTTTTGAGAGATAAGGGAAATCTGATCATTTATTTTTGAGAGATAAGGGAAATCTGAGCATAGCCAATATTGATGGCAGGTACTAGGTAAACCCCACCTTATAACCTTAATCAACAAAAGATTATAATGAGATAAACCAACTTAAATTTTTCTCATACTTAAATAGCAACTAGCTATTATTACATTTTGATGGTAGAATGCCAAACTTTCATCATCTTCACACCTAACGGTGGAATAAAGCACATATTGTAATTAACAATTCCAAATAGTATATTGTACACCTCATTATTTTGATACGGACTAGAAAGGATATATTTATAATATTATTTTCAGAAAAAAAAAAAGCTATAAAGAATACTTTTTCTATTACATTAGTTTAGTATTGTATTATCTTTTATAGCATATATATAAACTTATAAAGAATACAATATATATAATTAAACATATTTTAAAATTTCACGAAGAATATATAGAATCTTATATATTTTTTAATATATGCATTTAAGCACAATGGAGGCAGCGACGAATTTAGGCTTAAGTAAGCTCCAAATATGATCATGTGCTTCTTCATGTCTTTATTTATTTTATCTATAATTTTTTTTAAACAATCATTACAATTATATCAAAACAAATAATGAAAATTTAAAAATAACTCTATAATACTAGATTTTCGAAAATCAAGTTATCAAGCTCATTTATATAATTGTATTAACCAAAAATGTCAATAGACCGCTCTCACGTGAAATCGAACTTAGAATCTTGTGATTACTAAATTAATAATCTGACTAACTTGTCTAGAATTGCCCGGCCGCATTATTTTGATTATGGGGACGAAGACACTTGGAATAAAAAGAGAGTATGTGTGTTATGTTTACCTTTTAACCTCAATAAACCTTATTCTTCTATGTTGTCCAGACAACGAATATGGAGAATATACATATACTAATAGTTGGTAAATGGTAATTTATTATAAATAAGTAGTAAAGACACAACTCAATGCTTCAATAGTATGGTGTTATATTTAACCTCCTATATACAAATAATCACAATCACTAAATTCTAAAGTACAATTACAATAATTAAAAAGAATGATATCAATCAACTAATATCATATCACACTGAGACTAATATTGTTAGTATGTGATGTCAGACACTCGTCCTTCCACCTAATAAGTTGCTAAGTTATCGTGATTTACCCATTACTATATATCATGTTAAGCCAGGGTGTTGGGCCCTGCGAGCAAAGGAATTTTACCATTTTGTGAGCAAGACTTTAAGAGTGGCAAATCACTCTCTTATGAATTTTAAAATAACTACACTCCTAGGGCTCAAATTTGATATCTTGATTAAACTAGAAAAGACATATGCCATATTATTTACATTGGGCAATATTTTATTTATTTGTTCTAGTGAGCATATTCGTTGGTCATATTAGAAATATCCATTAACTAGTTGACATTATAATAAGTTGCATGCAATTGTTATCTGTTGTATACTTATTTCTTGGACTAAAAAGAAAGGGGGGGAAAAAAAGATGAAAGTTAAACACAAATGGAGAGGCAAGGTTATGGAACTTGTCTCATAACATTAGGTTAAAAGCCTCATGATTTGAATGATCGATAAAATATATTATCTTTGTCTAATTGTCTCATTTCACATATTTTATTGTTCTTTAATCATTTTTTAAAATATTTATAATTTTTTATATTTTAGTACAACTATTTTTTTCTTGCTTAAAGTATACAGTATCCCACCACGTACTTTGGATCTAATTTTGATTTGACCCTAGTCGTGACAACAGAGTTTGCTTTTTTACTCGGAGAAGTCTTGACGACCCAAGTCTCTTTTAAGTTTTAACATGTATGACTTTCAAATATATAAATTTTATTCACTTACAAATTGGAGTAAAAATAAATTGTAAATAAGTTACACCAATTTTTGTTATTTGAATTAGACACGTAAATAAGAGACGTACGGAGTGGCTTGTAGAATGACTAATGATTAATGAATTGAAGCCTGAAGGGTGAATAGGCCGGCGAGGTAGGGACGCACCCAACAACAAAAACATATGCCATCCGACTCGGACCATGATTCGTGTTGATTGTCATTGGCTCATCTCTAAACTAAAAAGAGCATAATAAAAAAGCCTTAGATCTCGTTTGTTGCTTTTTCTTTTAATCTTTAGCTTTTCCCAAACATATAATTACTTCGTTCTGATGTTCTGCCAAACCTTGTAGGCCTTCGAGAATGCGAATACTAATCTTTAGGATGTTTCTGCAGTTAATAAATTATATGCTTATAAATAAATTGAAGTCACATAATATGTTAACTATAGACACATAATAATAGGTTAATTGCATATCGTTAACATACTATGTGTGTGTATAATTAACATACATAATGTTAATGGGGACACATAATTGGAATGTCATTTTGGGTCATGATTTACAATGCAATGTGAATTCTGATTCAGGGTATAATTTGTCATCAAATATAAACCCGCACAATGGAGTAGGCCTGGAGAAAGTTTTTTGAACCTGAAAGAAATTATGTATGCTTTGAAAAAAATTAATCTAAAGGGGACCCGACAAACAAACTTTATTAAGATAAATACAAAAGATGCGGGGTGAAATTGAGCAGCAGCGTATCTTTGAGTCAGCCATTAAAACATAAGAGATGGCGCTTTCAATTTGCCACAATTGTGGCATATCATTCATATATATATATATATGTTGCTTTCATGAAAATTTCTTCAAAGAAAAAATCAAATTAAAAATGGAAAGAAGACAGAACAGCACGGCTACGGATATGGAATTCTGCTGTTATTCTAGTGGTTGGATGGTATCATGATGATGACAGCTTGGTGGGGATGTGGGACTATCCTAGCTATGTTTTGGATCCAACTATAACCTAGTAATAAAATTATATATATTCGTGTATATATCTCATATTGTTGGTTTTATGACTTTTGGGTAGTCAAAGGCAGGCCAACACTACCTGTTAGAATAGCGAGAATATAGGAAATATGTAGGAAAAACATATGGAGAGAATATAAGTATTGTATTGCTCAGAATTGCTTCCCTCTTTCTCCGTGTGTGGAGGGTCTATTTATACATATTTTGGGCCTAGAGCCCTACAAGGAACAAGAATCCTGGACCGCCCCATATTGGGAGTCCCTGTTACATTATAACTAATAAGCCCTAATCTTGTTAATATTACAAGTGCTAAGTCTAATCCTTATCGAACTCTTCTGTAGCTTTGTGTTGAGGGTCCTTCTTGGGCTTTCTTGATCCAATTGCTTTCTTGGGCCGGTCCATGTAGTCCAAGTCTAGTGTATTATCCATCATCCAGTCCCCCACTTTCTTGAGACCTAGTGTATTATCCATCATCCAGTCCCCCACTTTCTTGAGACTTAGTGTATTATCCATCATCCAGTCCCCCACTTTCTTGAGACTTTGTGGATACGAAGTCTCTAGAAAGTATACTTGCTCTCTTGGGCCGGTTCATGTATCTCAGGGCTAGTGTATTATCCATCATCCAGTCCCCCACTTTCTTGAGACCTAGTGTATTATCCATCATCCAGTCCCCCACTTTCTTGAGACTTAGTGTATTATCCATCATCCAGTCCCCCACTTTCTTGAGACTTTGTGTATTATCCATCATCCAGTCCCCCACTTTCTTGAGACTTTGTGGATACGAAGTCTCTAGAAAGTATACTTGCTCTCTTGGGCCGGTTCATGTAGCCCAGGGATAGTGTATTATCCATCATCCAGTCCTCCACTTTCTTGGGATTTTGTGAATACAAAGTCTCGAAAAAGTATAATTGTGCTTTTTTGTTTCGATCAATCTGTAAATAAATTTTTTTTTCTTTTTTTCTTCCATTGCCTAATGAGTATGTGTTTCTTTCACACGGTGGTGGGAATACGAGTCTGCCACTGGCTAATGGGTATATGTCTTCCACTCGGTGATGGGTATATGTTTTCCACTCGGTGATGGGTATATGTTTTCCACTCGGTGGTGGGTATATGTCTTCCACTCGGTGGTGGGTATATGTCTTCCACTCGGTGGTGGGTATATGTCTTCCATTGCCTAGTGAGTATGCGTTTCTTCCACACGGTGGTGGAAATACGAGTCTGCCACTGGCTAATGGGTATATGTCTTCCACTCGGTGGTGGGTATATGTCTTCCACTCGGTGGTGGGTATATGTCTTCCACTCGGTGGTGGGTACATGTCTTCCACTCGGTGGTGGGTACATGTCTTCCACTCGGTGGTGGGTATATGTCTTCCATTGCCTAGTGAGTATGCGTTTCTTCCACACGGTGGTGGGAATACGAGTCTGCCACTGGCTAATGGGTATATGTCTTCCACTCGGTGGTGGGGATAGGTCTTCCACTCGGTGGTGGGTATATGTCTTTCATTGCCTAGTGAGTATGCGTTTCTTCCACACGGTGGTGGAAATACGAGTCTGCCTCTGGCTAATGGGTATATGTCTTCCACTCGGTGGTGGGGATAGGTCTTCCACTCGGTGGTGGGTATATGTCTTTCATTGCCTAGTGAGTATGCGTTTCTTCCACACGGTGGTGGAAATACGAGTCTGCCTCTGGCTAATGGGTATATGTCTTCCACTCGGTGGTGGGGATAGGTCTTCCACTCGGTGGTGGGTATATGTCTTTCATTGCCTAGTGAGTATGCGTTTCTTCCACACGGTGGTGGAAATACGAGTCTGCCTCTGGCTAATGGGTATATGTCTTCCACTCGGTGGTGGGGATAGGTCTTCCACTCGGTGGTGGGTATATGTCTTTCATTGCCTAGTGAGTATGCGTTTCTTCCACACGGTGGTGGAAATACGAGTCTGCCTCTGGCTAATGGGTATATGTCTTCCACTCGGTGGTGGGGATAGGTCTTCCACTCGGTGGTGGGTATATGTCTTTCATTGCCTAGTGAGTATGCGTTTCTTCCACACGGTGGTGGAAATACGAGTCTGCCTCTGGCTAATGGGTATATGTCTTCCACTCGGTGGTGGGGATAGGTCTTCCACTCGGTGGTGGGTATATGTCTTTCATTGCCTAGTGAGTATGCGTTTCTTCCACACGGTGGTGGAAATACGAGTCTGCCTCTGGCTAATGGGTATATGTCTTCCACTCGGTGGTGGGGATAGGTCTTCCACTCGGTGGTGGGTATATGTCTTTCATTGCCTAGTGAGTATGCGTTTCTTCCACACGGTGGTGGAAATACGAGTCTGCCTCTGGCTAATGGGTATATGTCTTCCACTCGGTGGTGGGGATAGGTCTTCCACTCGGTGGTGGGTATATGTCTTTCATTGCCTAGTGAGTATGCGTTTCTTCCACACGGTGGTGGAAATACGAGTCTGCCTCTGGCTAATGGGTATATGTCTTCCACTCGGTGGTGGGGATAGGTCTTCCACTCGGTGGTGGGTATATGTCTTTCATTGCCTAGTGAGTATGCGTTTCTTCCACACGGTGGTGGAAATACGAGTCTGCCTCTGGCTAATGGGTATATGTCTTCCACTCGGTGGTGGGGATAGGTCTTCCACTCGGTGGTGGGTATATGTCTTTCATTGCCTAGTGAGTATGCGTTTCTTCCACACGGTGGTGGAAATACGAGTCTGCCTCTGGCTAATGGGTATATGTCTTCCACTCGGTGGTGGGGATAGGTCTTCCACTCGGTGGTGGGTATATGTCTTTCATTGCCTAGTGAGTATGCGTTTCTTCCACACGGTGGTGGAAATACGAGTCTGCCTCTGGCTAATGGGTATATGTCTTCCACTCGGTGGTGGGGATAGGTCTTCCACTCGGTGGTGGGTATATGTCTTTCATTGCCTAGTGAGTATGCGTTTCTTCCACACGGTGGTGGAAATACGAGTCTGCCTCTGGCTAATGGGTATATGTCTTCCACTCGGTGGTGGGGATAGGTCTTCCACTCGGTGGTGGGTATATGTCTTTCATTGCCTAGTGAGTATGCGTTTCTTCCACACGGTGGTGGAAATACGAGTCTGCCTCTGGCTAATGGGTATATGTCTTCCACTCGGTGGTGGGGATAGGTCTTCCACTCGGTGGTGGGTATATGTCTTTCATTGCCTAGTGAGTATGCGTTTCTTCCACACGGTGGTGGAAATACGAGTCTGCCTCTGGCTAATGGGTATATGTCTTCCACTCGGTGGTGGGGATAGGTCTTCCACTCGGTGGTGGGTATATGTCTTTCATTGCCTAGTGAGTATGCGTTTCTTCCACACGGTGGTGGAAATACGAGTCTGCCTCTGGCTAATGGGTATATGTCTTCCACTCGGTGGTGGGGATAGGTCTTCCACTCGGTGGTGGGTATATGTCTTTCATTGCCTAGTGAGTATGCGTTTCTTCCACACGGTGGTGGAAATACGAGTCTGCCTCTGGCTAATGGGTATATGTCTTCCACTCGGTGGTGGGGATAGGTCTTCCACTCGGTGGTGGGTATATGTCTTTCATTGCCTAGTGAGTATGCGTTTCTTCCACACGGTGGTGGAAATACGAGTCTGCCTCTGGCTAATGGGTATATGTCTTCCACTCGGTGGTGGGGATAGGTCTTCCACTCGGTGGTGGGTATATGTCTTTCATTGCCTAGTGAGTATGCGTTTCTTCCACACGGTGGTGGAAATACGAGTCTGCCTCTGGCTAATGGGTATATGTCTTCCACTCGGTGGTGGGGATAGGTCTTCCACTCGGTGGTGGGTATATGTCTTTCATTGCCTAGTGAGTATGCGTTTCTTCCACACGGTGGTGGAAATACGAGTCTGCCTCTGGCTAATGGGTATATGTCTTCCACTCGGTGGTGGGGATAGGTCTTCCACTCGGTGGTGGGTATATGTCTTTCATTGCCTAGTGAGTATGCGTTTCTTCCACACGGTGGTGGAAATACGAGTCTGCCTCTGGCTAATGGGTATATGTCTTCCACTCGGTGGTGGGGATAGGTCTTCCACTCGGTGGTGGGTATATGTCTTTCATTGCCTAGTGAGTATGCGTTTCTTCCACACGGTGGTGGAAATACGAGTCTGCCTCTGGCTAATGGGTATATGTCTTCCACTCGGTGGTGGGGATAGGTCTTCCACTCGGTGGTGGGTATATGTCTTTCATTGCCTAGTGAGTATGCGTTTCTTCCACACGGTGGTGGAAATACGAGTCTGCCTCTGGCTAATGGGTATATGTCTTCCACTCGGTGGTGGGGATAGGTCTTCCACTCGGTGGTGGGTATATGTCTTCCATTGCCTAGTGAGTATGCGTTTCTTCCACACGGTGGTGGGAATACGAGTCTGCCACTGGCTAATGGATATATGTCTTCCACTCGGTGGTGGGTATATGTCTTCCACTCGGTGGTGGGTACATGTCTTCCATTGCCTAGTGAGTATGCGTTTCTTCCACACGGTGGTGGGAATACGAGTCTGCCACTGGCTTCTTTTTTTTTCATTGCCTAGTGAGTATGCGTTTCTTCCACACGGTGGTGGGAATACGAGTCTGCCACTGGCGTTTTTTTTTTTTTTTTTTCATTGCCTGTTGCCCTCCGCCGTGGGAACCCAGCTACGCCACCATAGCCGTTCGTGACTCCAAGTTTGATTCCATTGCAGTAGTTGATTCTAACATTCATACAAATAATCCAGCAATAGGAGTACACATACGTAATAATCGATTCCCAGAAACCAACCAAATCAGCTTATATATAATCAAACAGTACATGTATATATTTGTTGGTTTCAATTGCTTTTTATTCCATAGACATATTTATGTGAATAAGCCTTAATTTATATATCGTTCTCTTATAACATATAATACATGATTAATAGTGACAAACCATATACTATAAAAATCATGTAATAACAAGTTATATATATCTTGAGTGCAAAAATACGTACATAGCAGTAGGTGCATAGCTTGAATATATATATATATATATATATATATATATATATATATATATATATATATATATATATATATATAAAACATTACGTATATGAATTTGATCCCAGATGCCAATCACCTTGATCCCATGCACAGTATATAGCAATTGATTCCACAAAACATGTAAGTCAAATTTTTATATAGCAATTGATTCCACAAAACATGTAAGTCAGATCAATTCTTTATATATACAAACAGTACGTGCATACATGGGTTATATACAGTACGTATGCATGACATGAGAATTTTGATTCACATATATGTTGATGTCTAATGAGGAAAACAAAATATATATGTAAATATATAAACAGTAGGATTCGCTCCATCATCAACAAATCACAAACACACAATTTAGATTTCATTAATGTCTTGTACATATGAATTCATCACCAACGAAACACAATCATGTGACAAACATGCGATTTTAATTTTATTGATTACAAATCCCCAATAAAACGCAAAAACGGATATTATACTGTGATAATAACAGACCCACAATAAAATCTTATAATTAAAAATCCCTAATATCATGAACCCTAAGACTCCGATATCAAATGTTAATTAAAACGTTTATGCGCTTATAACTTGAATGCAGAAGCACAATTAACAATGAATCACATGTAAATCAACTCAATCAACTAAACAATGTTCATGATCATAGATCCTTAATTAAAACAAGAATAAGGATAAAGACTTACTTGGTTCCGTGTAATCTCTAACTTGAATACCCAATAATGCTTCACCTCTCTAATCTGTATGCCTTAATTACCTCCTGATGATATGGGGACCACGTCACTAGGAAGTCGGAACCAGTGCAGGTCCAAATGATTTGAATCGAGGATCGATGGTGAAAGGTAGAGATCACGAGACTATTCGTATCGATCCCCATAGACGGCGCCAATGTTGGTTTTATGACTTTTGGGTAGTCAAAGGCAGGCCAACACTACCTGTTAGAATAGCGAGAATATAGGAAATATGTAGGAAAAACATATGGAGAGAATATAAGTATTGTATTGCTCAGAATTGCTTCCCCCTTTCTCCGTGTGTGGAGGGTCTATTTATACATATTTTGGGCCTAGAGCCCTACAAGGAATAAGAATCCTGGACCGCCCCATATTGGGAGTCCCTGTTACATTATAACTAATAAGCCCTAATTTTGTTAATATTACAAGTGCTAAGTTTAATCCTTATCGAACTCTTCTGTAGCTTTGTGTTGAGGGTCCTTCTTGGGCTTTCTTGATCCAATTGCTTTCTTGGGTCGGTCCATGTAGTCCAAGTCTAGTGTATTATCCATCACATATGTTACTGGAAGATGACATGCGTTAAAGTGGAATAATAACACTTGCCTCTAAGGTTCAAAGGTTCACACCGAACTAGAGTTATTGAGTACAGTGGATTGGGAGTGTGAGAAAGCGCCCGCGATACACAGTACAAAAGTAATTTTGTAAATGTACCTATATGTTATGCTACATATATTTGATGTTTGTAACCCTGAATGTATTATCATCCCAATTAATAAAAGAACTACTTCGCTAGTGTAAATGTAGACACACTGCCGAATCACGTAAATCTTGTGTATGTTCTTATTTTGTTTGTCTTTATTTGATCTTGATTTTCTCAAAAAATATAAATAATGTAAATTTTCAATTTAAATTTCTTAAATATTTTTTAATTCATTTAAAGTGAGTAATTACAAGTTAATAATCTATCAATTTATTACATTGAAAATTGTCAAGCATAAAAATTTAATTCATTTAAAGGAAAAAAATTGACGATAATTTTTGTGCGAATGGCACGACAAATATTATATTATAGTTTTTGCCCTAATTTTTATAGGTATATAGATTATATATATATATGTTCAAATGAGGACACATATTTTAATGACGACCTTTATGATAGATCATTTGCCATAAATGTTTGATGTCCAATGTCCAATTTTTGGTTTATCTTTAGGAATGGCCTTGCCACGTCTGAGCATAAGCAATGATTATGTCTCTCTTCTAATATGTTCACTTCATACCACCCATGTTTGTGTCGTTTCAGTACTAACATTGCCTTACCTCCCACCCTGTTTGATACTCGTCGGCACTTTTGTGTTTGGGTGTTTGCTTCCTCCTCTCTCATATGCGTTCATTGTGTGCCCTTCTCAAAAACCTTAGCAAATGCTTCACTCTAACATCTCCGTCCCTATTTTTCCTTATAGTGCTACATCTAACATCAAATCCCGCTATTGCTGCATAGTGTTTATAAAAATCAACTCCTTGTTTTACCGTTTCAAAACGTTTACCAAGGTAAGACTTGATGGTATTCTCAAAAAAAAAAAAAAAAAAAAAAAAANCATGTGACAAACATGCGATTTTAATTTTATTGATTACAAATCCCCAATAAAACGCAAAAACGGATATTATACTGTGATAATAACAGACCCACAATAAAATCTTATAATTAAAAATCCCTAATATCATGAACCCTAAGACTCCGATATCAAATGTTAATTAAAACGTTTATGCGCTTATAACTTGAATGCAGAAGCACAATTAACAATGAATCACATGTAAATCAACTCAATCAACTAAACAATGTTCATGATCATAGATCCTTAATTAAAACAAGAATAAGGATAAAGACTTACTTGGTTCCGTGTAATCTCTAACTTGAATACCCAATAATGCTTCACCTCTCTAATCTGTATGCCTTAATTACCTCCTGATGATATGGGGACCACGTCACTAGGAAGTCGGAACCAGTGCAGGTCCAAATGATTTGAATCGAGGATCGATGGTGAAAGGTAGAGATCACGAGACTATTCGTATCGATCCCCATAGACGGCGCCAATGTTGGTTTTATGACTTTTGGGTAGTCAAAGGCAGGCCAACACTACCTGTTAGAATAGCGAGAATATAGGAAATATGTAGGAAAAACATATGGAGAGAATATAAGTATTGTATTGCTCAGAATTGCTTCCCCCTTTCTCCGTGTGTGGAGGGTCTATTTATACATATTTTGGGCCTAGAGCCCTACAAGGAATAAGAATCCTGGACCGCCCCATATTGGGAGTCCCTGTTACATTATAACTAATAAGCCCTAATTTTGTTAATATTACAAGTGCTAAGTTTAATCCTTATCGAACTCTTCTGTAGCTTTGTGTTGAGGGTCCTTCTTGGGCTTTCTTGATCCAATTGCTTTCTTGGGTCGGTCCATGTAGTCCAAGTCTAGTGTATTATCCATCACATATGTTACTGGAAGATGACATGCGTTAAAGTGGAATAATAACACTTGCCTCTAAGGTTCAAAGGTTCACACCGAACTAGAGTTATTGAGTACAGTGGATTGGGAGTGTGAGAAAGCGCCCGCGATACACAGTACAAAAGTAATTTTGTAAATGTACCTATATGTTATGCTACATATATTTGATGTTTGTAACCCTGAATGTATTATCATCCCAATTAATAAAAGAACTACTTCGCTAGTGTAAATGTAGACACACTGCCGAATCACGTAAATCTTGTGTATGTTCTTATTTTGTTTGTCTTTATTTGATCTTGATTTTCTCAAAAAATATAAATAATGTAAATTTTCAATTTAAATTTCTTAAATATTTTTTAATTCATTTAAAGTGAGTAATTACAAGTTAATAATCTATCAATTTATTACATTGAAAATTGTCAAGCATAAAAATTTAATTCATTTAAAGGAAAAAAATTGACGATAATTTTTGTGCGAATGGCACGACAAATATTATATTATAGTTTTTGCCCTAATTTTTATAGGTATATAGATTATATATATATATGTTCAAATGAGGACACATATTTTAATGACGACCTTTATGATAGATCATTTGCCATAAATGTTTGATGTCCAATGTCCAATTTTTGGTTTATCTTTAGGAATGGCCTTGCCACGTCTGAGCATAAGCAATGATTATGTCTCTCTTCTAATATGTTCACTTCATACCACCCATGTTTGTGTCGTTTCAGTACTAACATTGCCTTACCTCCCACCCTGTTTGATACTCGTCGGCACTTTTGTGTTTGGGTGTTTGCTTCCTCCTCTCTCATATGCGTTCATTGTGTGCCCTTCTCAAAAACCTTAGCAAATGCTTCACTCTAACATCTCCGTCCCTATTTTTCCTTATAGTGCTACATCTAACATCAAATCCCGCTATTGCTGCATAGTGTTTATAAAAATCAACTCCTTGTTTTACCGTTTCAAAACGTTTACCAAGGTAAGACTTGATGGTATTCTAAAAAAAAAAAAAAAAAAAAAAAAAAGGTAAGACTTGATGGCCTCGTCACACATGCCGGGGTAAATTCCTTTGTTTACTTTTTCTTTTTCATTTTTTTTTTGTGAGCATCCAATGGGCTGAGCTTGGGAATAGTATATATGTGTGTGTCTTTACATGTATAGGTCAACTAGATAGTCAAGAACCCATGGCCATGGGTATGATTCTCATTGGGAATTTTGATGATGGGAATAGAATTTTGTCAAATTATATGTAGGTTGTTTGTTATGATTTTTTTTTATTATATTAATGTTAGGTAAAAGATCACCTTTAATTTTTCATTGTAATGAATTTGGTATCTCTATTGTTGATATCTTCATTTTCGGTACACAATTTGATTAGCATTGAAACAATGTTTATAGTCCTCATATATTTTTAAAAAATCCTATAAAAAAAACTTATAATTTATTAGAATCTTTGGTGAATTTAAACATCATTCTGCAAGTCTCTAGTGTCGTCTCCTTATTCGGATTGGCCCCACATATTACTAATTTAAGGGACTAAAAATAGCATTTTCGTGTCAATTTAAGAAGAAATAATATAAAAAATGGTCCTTTAATTTAGTTGTGCATAATTATTAATTTAGTGATGAACTATCAAATCAGTTAAATGGTTCATCGACTATGAAAAATTTATTCAATTTAGTAAGACAGGCGACTAAATTAAATAAATTTGACATAGTTAATGGACTACTTTGGACGAATTGATAGTTGATGATCAAATTAAAAATTATGACATAATTGAGGAACCATTTTAAGTATTAACTCATTTAAAAATCAAGAGTGGAAGCACTAATAAATAAATTATAAGACTAAATCTATTATATTTATAATTAAAGGATGAAAATTATTGCCATTTTCTTTTAGTATTATTCATTGATTTATACGTTAGTCGGTATTCTATTCACAGTCCGAAAGAGTGTATTATTTGATGCTCATCAAAGCTTATCTGGAATATAAGATTTTATTCCATTTGCATCCAATAACTTATCCCACGAAGCCCTTTTTTCGTAATTTTATTAAATGACACTTTTTGCTTAAGGTTTTTTTTTTTCGATACTTTGCACGTAACGCGGACATCATTAGCAAAAAGAAAATGCCAAATATTAATTCCATTAAATTAAGTAGTTCATTTTATACTTAATAATTAATATAAATCCAAACATCCGAATATATATGCAAACTTTGCATGGTTTAAAATGTCTAATGATTCGTTGTGCTCACTACTCATCATGCATATCAAGTATAGAAAATTAAAACGACCATTACAATTGTGTTATATTAACCTCAAGACTTTGGCAGAGTGATAAAAATCATGAAATCAAAACCCTTTAATTATTGGTGGTATATATTCAATGTTGTAAAAATACGTCTAGGCGGCAGCTAGGGCACCCTAGGCCGAAGCGATTTCAGCTCTAGGCGGCTTTTAGTCGATCAAGCGGCTAACCAGCCAACTAGGTGTCATAGGCGCCGAGTTGGGCGCCTAACTTGGTTAAGTTGGTGCCCAACCCGGCCGAGTTAGCTTTCAACTCGGGAGAGTGGTTTTTTTTTACTGCTAAACTACTCATCTTCTATATTCTTTCAGCCATGTACTCAGCTAATTAACTGAGTACATATGCGGTTGACTAGTTTGGGAATTATAATAGTCTAACAACTCTCAGCCCCGAGTAGAAAAAATAGAGACAATATACTCGGATTGTCTGGCGCCATCCGGACACCCGACTAGCGCCTAGCGCTTTGTACAACATTATTGGTTGTGTTTGGTTCTTATTATAATTCATGGTACTCCGTAGTAGGTTACTATATTTATATTAATTATATACCGACTGTTTCGAGATCAAAACTCTTTTATTTTTTAGTTTGTGCATTTTGGCATGCATGTGCTGAGTGGAAATATGAAATTTAAGTACGTAAGTAGATGTTATGATAACTTTATCTAAGAAAAACCAAAAGCTTTTTCAATGGTGAAAGTGGGGGGAAATTGAAAACAATTATTGTGAGTACTTTCTTTATTTTTGGATGTATGTTATCCTAAATTTAGTGGAAATCAGGCTGGTCTAATTAGTGCCAAGCTTTGTGTGATTGTAAATCATCATTTGCCCAATAACAACCATTAACAAATGTGGTTTTCCTTGACTAATGACAATGTATTTGCTAACCCCCCATCCCTTGATTTTATGCAACCAAAAAAAAAAAAAATCTTTTATTATTATATTATTATGTTGGATGACAAAGGAAACTCGATCATAGATGGTTAGGCACTACCCAAACATGTATAATATGTAAACATTGTTCATGTGTAATATATAGTCAGCAAATCACATATGGAAAGTAAATTGCACTAAAAAGATCTGACAAATTCAACCAAGAAGGTGTTGATCAGAATCAAACGTGTGACCTCACCAATAATTTGGTCCTTAGTAAAATATTTAATTTCTGTTTTTTATTGTGTTTTTAAGATTTTATTTTGTTACATAAAAGAGGATTGTCCCCTATTTAACTTTTTAATAAATTTAATACTCATGAGCGTCGATGTGATAACGTGAGTATTTTTCAATTTAACTAAAGATCTCGAGTTCAATTCATTATTTTAAAATTAAAATTCATAAGAGAGTGTCATGTGATGAAGCATATGATCTTTAGACTTCAAAATGGATGATAAATTACTTGATCTGTATGAAGCTTGATTAGATTATAGTAGTAGATATATACTTTAGTATATCATCTCTATCATGTGAAAACCCTATATTACCCTCCACATGCACACCATGCAAATTTTTCCCATGCAAGAAAACGCATATTACACGCTTTGGTATACCCTTCAAAAAGTATGTTTTTCTTGCAGCTCTGATCTAAAAAGGATGATGCATGTCCCACTACAACAATAATAATCCCCACTTTTATAAGACTTCCACCAAATTTTCAAACCTCTCATAAATGCTGGCCGAGAAGTGACCACCGCCGACGGCGGTTTGGTGATTTTCCGGCGAGCCCATATATATATTCGAATCCATTAAACCTTCCAAGTGGAAAGAGCATAATCAGTATTTAGGATAAATACAGGAGGTGTTCCAAGAATATTACAGAATGTGCTGTCCTGGCATCTACTACTTGTATATCACTCAAAAATTCCTTCTATTAAACTGGACCGAAACTCGACTAGATTAGTCTCTGGAATGCTGACACCAGTGCAGTACGAAAAAATGAAAAAGAAAATTAAAAAATTCCCTTTTTCACCCATAAATATTGTGCCCATAGCCCCCATTCCAAACACTCAACCTCACCAAGAAGCCTAGCTAGAGAGATCTCATCTAACTTTGGCATTGTTTTTTTTCCTTCTTGAAGTATAAACAAAAGTTTAAAAAAAAAAAAAATCAGATCATAATGGTGAAGTTCTCTAAGCAATTTGAAGGCCAGCTTGTTCCTGAATGGAAAGAAGCCTTTGTTGATTACTGGCAACTCAAGAAAGACCTTAAGAAAATCCTTCTTAACGCTGAGAACAACAACAATAATTCTAATCATCATTTTCCTCAAAACTCTTTCTTTTCTTCTCTGAGGAATCTTTCTCTGTTCCAACCTCCTCGTCGCCAACATGGAGCCATTCAAGTACTCTAATCCCTCCCTCCCTCCATTAACATTATCATATCCCCACAATAAATATTTCTTTCTCATTCATTTTACATTGCTTTTCTTGGTTTCTTTGGTCCTAGGTTCATAGGAAACCTTCGCCGTCGGCTAATAAGGGGGATTTGTACGAGACTGAGCTGTTGGAGCAATTTGCTGACACTGAAGCTGCAAATGAGTTTTTTGCACGATTGGATATGCAGCTGAACAAGGTGAACCAGTTTTACAAGACCAAGGAGAGGGAGTTCATGGAGAGAGGCGAGTCGTTGAAGAAGCAACTGGAGATTCTCATTCAACTAAACACCGCTCTCCGGCAACACCGCGCCAAAGGAATCGGTTCTTCCCAGGAATCCAGGGAGGATGACTCCATTTCCGGCACCATTTCTTGCGGTACATACCTTTCTCTGTTCTTGCCCTGTTTGCCTACTCTACTATTCTTTGATTTACGGGAAAGTTCCATGTTACTTTGCTACACGTTCTGCATTATGTCTGTCTTATGACTTTAGTTGACAAAAAACTAGCTGTCTTATGACAAAGGACCGCACGAAAGTAAATCAGTCTAGGTTGTCATTATGACCAATTCGAACTAAGAAAGCCAATAAACAACTCATGCGAAATCAAATTTGGAACATTAGGGTTACCAAGCTAACTTTTCGACCAACTTGGTTGAGATTACGCATGCCTACTCTATTCTAGTTCATGAACCAGGTATACTATAAGTGGTTGTATCTGATAATATTGCTAATAGTATTTGATGCAGCTCAGTTAAACTAAGAAGACTAATAAATATCTGTCATCTTATGATTATCAAGTAATTGTCTGATCAATTTGATTGGACTTAGCTGATGATAGTTTGAAAATTGCAACTACCCTTTACAAAACATGAATCATAGTATTGATTTGCTAGTGAATCATGACAACAATTTTGTTTTTGAGCTTTGTGTGTTCTACACTTCTACCAAGATTCTTGCATAGTAAAAAACAATAATTAAACAGTAACATATAAAGAAAAGGTCGGAAGGAAAAACTTGGGTATGTTATGTTTTCTACAACTTTAGGACTCTCAAAGAACCTTAAAAAACAACATTTCATTTCTGTCTGTTAAAACAGATGAAGAATCCAACAGGGGCAGAGCAGAGGAAGAACAGGGGCAAGGAGACATCACAGATGAATCCAGCATCAGCGAAACGCAGTTAACGGAATCTCCAGGTGAACTGGGAAGATCAATGAGGGTGAAGAGAGAAGACAGCAAGCTAAGATCACTGTCAGAGCGCGTGGTAAATTGCCAAGGAAAAAGCTTGAGAATCCACATTCCGCTCACGAACCCGACCCGAACTTTCTCTGCAATTACATATCTGCTCTGGGATGATCTGGTTAATCAGGCCTCCAAGAAACGTGGCCCTGAAGCCTCCAGGCTGCATATCAACAAGACCAAGCTTCGCCACGCCGAGAAGATGATCAGAGGAGCCTTCATTGAACTCTACAAAGGATTAGGTTACCTTAAAACTTACAGGTAATGAATGCCATATCGGGCTATTAGTCTTCTTGATTTGAACCAGTCAACTATTAATAACTTAGCTGATTTACGTTCTTTATCGGTTAGGTTTACAAGACAGGATTACTTAGTGTAGACATTGGAATAGTGATTGTAGATTTTTCTGGTTACTTGAAAGAAATGATAGAAATGATGATTTATTTATTTATTGGTGTGATTGAAAACTTTACAGGAACTTGAACATGCTTGCTTTTGTAAAGATTTTGAAGAAATTTGACAAAGTAAGTGAGGGGTAAAGGGAAAAACTTTCTAGTATAATGCACTTGCTTTCTATTTTTTGTTTATCATGGGGATTTAGCTTTTTACTTTTTTACTGCTTTTTTTGTCCACACAGGTTACTAACAAACAAGTTCTCCCCATTTATTTAAGAGTGGTTGAGAACTCCCACTTCAACAGCTCAGACAAGGTAAAAACAAAAACCAAAAAAGTATTCACAAATTACTTTATACCATAAATTAATTATTCACAAATTCTTCAAATTCAATACTATCACCGACTCCAATAGCAATCGCACTTATACCCATTAAATACATGAGATAAAATAGGACCACGGATTTTCTTGCCAAGATGTCCCTTGAACATGATTAGGGTTTGTGAGTGTTGGATAGGATTATATTCCCGTTAATCTTAGGAAGACTTTACCTGAAGATAGGTTGGGTGTTCCTTGGCTGTTAAGGGTGTTTGTTGGGATAGATAGACAGTTTAGTGTTTTTTCACGTTTTTCATCTTTTTTATTCTAGAAAAGATATACGAGATATGACTTGAACTAGAACAAACAATGAACGGGATTGACAAAAAGAAGCGGAATTTCATGGTAAAATATCTGGGGAAGATGAAAAAGCACACTAAGGCAACATGACATTTGGTGTGATTGGAAGATGAATGGATTTGTGGAGGGCACAAGTATGGTTGTCCCATCAAAATCCATCATGATCATCATAATCAGATTATTCTCAGACAAAACCAACTGCTCATGTTTGTAGTACTAAGAAGAGTGCATGTCCACACAGGATGATGAAATGGCTTTAGATTTGCATTCATCAACCCAAGATATGCTTGTCTCACATTCCCCATTTTCTTTTACAGGCTGTGAAGTTGGCTGATGAGGTTGAGGAGATTTTCATCAAACACTTTGCTGAAGATGACAGAAGAAAAGCCATGAAATACCTAAAACCTACTCTCAAAAAGGAGTCCCATGCTGTCACCTTCTTCATTGGTAACTATTTCTCTTCTTAATTGAGAGTTGACATAATTTTAACTAAGCTTTCAAGAAAACATCTTTAGGAAATGTTTTGTTTTGAATGACGAGGAAACCTGCAGTCACTATCTGAGGGTGTGAACTAAGTAAACCCCGCTTTGTAATCCTAGTTAGCTAGTAAAGGACAACAAGGTAAACCAGCCTAGGTTGTCCATAAAGACTGACTCAAACCTACAGGCTAAAGTCACTGTCCAAGAGTGTGAACTGAGTAAATCCCGCCTTGTAATCCTAGCTAGCCAATAAAGGACAACGAGGTAAACCAGCCTAGGTTGTTCATAGAGACTGATTCAAATCAAGAAGATCAATAGGCCAGACCAATAGGAGGGAAATTTTTTGTTTTTTTAAAATGAAAAGAAAGGACAGTCCCCTAATGCAAGTAGACCTTGAATCAGCCACTAAAATCAAAACCTGAAGAAAAGCTAAGGGTCCACTTTAAGGGAGGTGGGTATTAAAGAAAAGAGAAAGGTCCATTGCTAAGGCCACTATCATGTAATTGACCACAAACAAAAAAAACTACCTTAATAATGTTAACAAAAGGCCTCCATTTTTAGACTTCTTTGGGGCTTTGTACCTTGCTGTGTGCCATTATAAAGACCTTTAAACTATACAAGTTTTGTCATGTAACTGACATAACAAGACCTGATTTCTGTACATAATATCATTACTGTTCTAGAGTATAGTGCTTCTTTTGTCCGGGTATGTGTGTCTAATTCAGTTAACAACAGTTGACTTAAAAACAATGTAACAGAAGATGGAGAGCAGAGTAAAATAACAGTTGAGACTAAGTATCATGTGACAGTTAAACAAGAACATAATCTATGTTTCTGCAAAACCCTCATCAATTTGGACAGTCCAATGATCTTGTTCCATCTATGTTTCAGGTTTATTCGCAGGATGTTTCATAGCGCTATTCGCTGGATACATAATCATGGCTCATATTACTGGGATGTACACACAACGGCAATCAGATACAGTCTACATGGAAACAGTTTATCCTGTTCTAAGGCAAGAATCCATTTAACCCAATAACCAGAATAAGAACCTCAAAGTTTCCAAATTTCTGTCAGAAAAGTACTGATAGGGATACCAATTTCTGCAGCATGTTCAGCCTACTGTTCTTGCACATCTTTCTGTATGGGTGCAACATCTTCATGTGGAGAAAGACTAGGATAAACTACGGCTTCATATTCGAGTTAGCCCCGACAAAAGAGCTCAAGTACAGAGATGTGTTTTTGATCTGCACAGCTTCCATGAGTGTTGTTGTGGGTGTTCTATTTGTTCACCTTTCACTTGTGGCAAAAGGCTACTCTTTCACACAAGTTCAGGCCATCCCTGCCCTCCTGTTACTGGTAATTTTCTAATTAAGATGATATTTTCATCTCTTTAAAAATCTCGAATCAGTTAACAAAATCCCTTATTTTTGTTCTCTCTTTTCAGGGCTTTCTGCTGTTATTGATCTGCCCTTTCAACATCATCTACAAATCAACCCGGTACCGGTTCCTCTATGTGATGAGGAACATCATTCTCTCACCTTTGTACAAGGTTGTCATGGTGGATTTCTTCATGGCTGATCAACTTTGTAGCCAGGTGAGCTTAAGACTCGAACTTGGAACCTTAATTAATGTCAACTCGACTATATTTTTGTTGGGCTAAAGTAAAAAAAAAAAGATTCTTAGTGATAATATGTTTTTGCCCATAAACAGATCCCATTGCTGAGAGACCTGGAGTATGTAGCATGCTACTATGTTACTGGAAGCTACAAAAATCAAGATTATGGATATTGCATGAGGACCAAGTACTATAGAGATCTGGCTTATGCAGTTTCCTTCCTTCCTTACTATTGGAGAGCCATGCAGGTTTCCACCACTCTCTTATTCTTTTTCATTTTGCAATTTTCCTCACCGCAGTCCTATATGGACTCTCACTTTTTACTCTAGCTGACTTTGCATGTTCAAATTGATTTTAAAAAAAGGTGGGTCGTATTAGGGGTAACACCAGCCAAGACAGTTAGGTTACAGGCTCGACTCCCAGCCGGAGAGGCCTATTGGCTTTTTTTATTTGAGCAAGTCAGCTATGGACAACCTAAGCTGATTTGTGGGCTAGGGTCACAAGGCACACACTCTTGGACAGTGGTTGCGAATTTCCCACGTCACCCAAAAAAAGCTGGGTCAGGAGAATAAATAAATTAAGACATGTGGCGGGAGTTTAATCTTACCATTTTCCCTTTACTTCATATGATTTTGAGATCTAATTGGGACACAGCTAATGGAACATAATGTTGTGTTGTAAATTGCAGTGTGCCAGACGTTGGCTGGATGAAGGGCACAAAAGCCACCTTGTCAACCTAGGAAAATATGTGTCTGCCATGTTGGCAGCAGGGGCAAAAGTGGCATATGAAAAGGAGAAAAGTGTGGGATGGCTTTGCCTAGTTGTACTCATCTCAAGTGCTGCAACAGTGTATCAATTGTATTGGGACTTTGTAAAGGATTGGGGTTTGCTCCAACTCCATTCCAACAACCCATGGTTAAGGAATGAGCTCATGCTGCGTCAGAAGTTCATTTACTACTTCTCCATGGTACTAAAACACAAATCGAATCAAACCCGAATTGTCATCAGTTCATTATGTTCGAGCAAAAAGTATTATTGTTACACGACAACTAAAATTCTCGAGAATAAACGAAAAATTCTTTCGGTGTGGTTCTTGCAGGGACTAAACCTTGTTCTTAGGCTGGCATGGTTACAAACAGTTTTGCATTATAATTTTGGGAGCATAGATTACAGGGTAACAGGGCTATTTTTAGCTGCCCTTGAAGTCATCAGGAGAGGGCAATGGAATTTCTATAGGTATAATTATAATGAGCTGAGCTTTCTTGAAAATTACTTAAGCTTTATTAATCTTCATCAACAATTCTTCTTTCTGACCAATATGCCCTTGCTTTTGAATGGAATAGGCTGGAGAATGAGCATCTAAATAATGCAGGCAAATTCAGAGCTGTTAAGACAGTGCCACTTCCTTTTCATGAAGTAGATGAAGAAGATTGATGATGCTCAAATTGCCCAAGGAATTCAAGAAATGCCCAGTGGATGAATCAACACCATTGGTTGGTGAGTGGGTGGGTGTGGATAGCAGGGGTGGAGGGGTATTTATGTCATTTGGGCAAGTTGAATAAATTAAACAAAGTGTCAATTCAACTTGCCCTTTTTTTGCTTGGTTCAATTTCTAGAGAATAATTTGTATTTTGTATACAGAAAATTCTTCCTCCTGTGAATAAAAATGATGTGTTTCTGTGTCTTCTTTAGGACAAATTTGTCAAGGGTATCTCAACTGTAGATTAATAGATATGAGTTTCTTGATAAATTGAATGCACCAGAAAAGAATCAAAGATAATTTATTTCTTGGTTATTGTATTATAGAAAGCATATAGATAATCAATCTTGCAAAAAGCTTGTGTATCAGTGTATGTGTTCATGGCTAGATGCATTCTAGTATATAATGGCCATCAAAATGGCAAATGCCAACCCAGATCTTCCTCCCTTCAGCAGTAATGGCGGCACTCCTCCATTCTGTGGCAAATTAAGGAAGGTTAGTGCACTTATGATATGATGGTGACAGTTTTATTAGGTTTTTTTTGTTCTTGTATAACTAAGTAGCAAAGCAAAGGCCTAACTTTGTTTCTTTGTACTTATATAGCAGGCAACACTGCCTTTTGAAAGACAGTGTGCTGGCTTGACTCATTAGACTCTTTAGACAGTACATAAATTATTAACTGCAAATAGAAAGTATGTCAAATGGAGAGGGTCACATGGTATAACAATTGAGACTTGGCCCTTCAGCCTCCGCCCAATATTCTTGAAATAGTTAGTTGAAAGGAAATTGAAATGGTGGAAGATTTACCAAAGATGGTGAGGGAGCTGGTGCTAGGTCCTCAGTTTCTTGTGGTGCTGGTGGTGCTAGTGGGCTTGGTGGCGGTGATGGTGGTGGTGGGTGATGACAACGGTGCCAGTGGTGGTGCAAGTAGTGATGCCCGTGTCGGTGACAGTGTTTCTCTAGCTTGTGCACGGGAGGTGGAGCTGCCGGTAGGACTGGTTTTGGTGTTGGTGGTGGTGGTGGTGGTGAAAGAATTGATTTTGGTGTCGGGGAGGGAGGAGACGCCACTGGTGGTACTGCTGGTGGTGGTAGTGGTAGTGGTGAATGAACTGATTTTGGTGTGGGGGCGGGAGGAGACGCCGCTGGTGGTACTGGTGGTGGTGCAGGGGATACTATTGGGGAAGGAATTTGTGGGGCCAGCAGCAATGGGGGAGCAACCGGTGAAGAAGGTGACAGTGCAGTTTTTGGAAGTTTTGGTGGCAGGGCATTAGTTGGGGTGGCAGTTGGACTAGTGGCAGGTGAAATGGGATTTTTGGGTGGCTTAGATGGCAAAGCTTCTGGTGCTTGTGCACTGGCAATGACCAACAAAATGCAGAAATAAACCCAGAACTGATGAACCCAAATGTATGAAGCCATAGCTAGTTTGTATTGAATGGATGGAATATAATTGAAGAATATAACATTGCCCATACACATATATATACATACAGAGGTTGTGTTTTAGCATTCTGGGAGACTGGGAGGTGATCCATTGGAGGAAGAAACATAGAGTATTTGGCAGTTTGTACTTGTCTCATTATCTCAGCTTTGATGACTGAAAGTACATAGTTTTTGTTAGTTAGTTGTTATATGCAATCCCTTGTTATCTAGTGTTCTTGGCTATCTCCAACTCCCCAGAATTCATACCCTTCAAGTAACTATACCACTTATGTTAAAGAAATGAGGATTCTGGCCCGCACGGCAACTCAGTTGGTTCCTAAGCAGTAGATTATGGACGAGAAATGAGGGTTAATTTTCAGATCTTCATTTGGTACATTGATTATATTATTACTGTACTATTTCACTTCAAAACATCTGTGTGGCCATTCCATTTGAGGTAATCTTAATACTTTCTTGATTATGTCAGACAATCTAGACTTGTTTATCTCTTTGTGATTCTTTGCTGATTATGGTTACAGTACAATACAGGATTTATCTTGTGCATTCTCTTAAATAGTGATGGGATGTTTCTCGCGTCACTCGAAAAAGTTAGGTAAAGATATAGTTGATTCTTGTTGGTTACAACATTTCTTTAATTAGTATGATATTACTAAACTTTTGTTTTTGTTTGAGAAATTTATGAATGTTGGTCTGAGACAAAATGTTAGGTTATAACTATGATATCAAGAATGTATTAAAAGGAAATTAAAGTGTCCATTTATATAGGAAGAAGAATGTGGTCAATACATGATGCATGTGACTGACAAAAAGGAATGTGAATACAATAGAATGAATCAAACTCTTTCTTTTTCTGCAAGCATATAATTAATCCAATTGAGCCCTGCAAAAAAATATTGTTGTTGGGAGAGTCTATGAGGACTCTAGGCTATAATGGCCAAGAAAATGGTCAATGCCAAGCCAGCACTAGTCCACATTCTTGATCTTCCTCCTTGCAGCACAAATGAGACTCCTCCATTCTGCAATCAAATGAAGAAATTAAAAATCAATGCATGAAGAAATGTTTTTTTGGGTCGAGGAAATCCCGCCATCACTACCATCGAGAGTGTAGTAAACCAGTCTAGGCCATTCCTGAGAGTTAACTACTTGAAACCTTGTAGTTATCAAGTGAATAGGCACGACCAACTTGGTTGAGATTAACCCATAAAATATTGTTTTCTATTTTGTAGCAATAGTTATACCATGGACCCGTCACAATTTTTATACTGAATATTCACAGTTTACATAGTGCATGTCTGCATGTAAATATTCAGTAGTTAAATTGTGAACATTTAGTCGTGAACATTCAGTATATAAATTGTAAACATTTAGTAGGTAAATTGTGTATTTTGGACCTCAGTCCAAAATAATTTGCCATTTTGTAGTGGATGGTTTAATTTATTACCAAATTTAGAGATGGCGAGGGGGCAGGAGTGACGTCCACGGATTCTTGTACTGTTGGTGGTGCCGGCGGGCTTTTCACGGTGGGCGCCGGTGCCGGAGCGTGGTGGTGCTTGTGCTTGTGTCTCCACTTCTTTCGGTGGTGCTTGCCGGGAGCTGGGGCTGGCGTGGGCACTGATATTGGTGTCGGGACTGGCGGCGGAGTAGCCGGTGGTGGTGCCGGAACCGGCGACGGCATGGGTGGCGGCGGCACAGGTGCCGGCGCCGGTGGCTTAGTTGCAGGGGCCGGCGCTGGAGGGTTTTTCGCGGGGGCAGGCGCCACCTTCGGTGGGGGAACAGCCGGAGGCAATGCCGGCGCCGGTGGCGGCTGCGTCGGAGGTGGCAATGCCGGCGGCTTTGCAGGCGCTGCCACCGGCGGCTTCGGCGGCAGCTGTGGTGCAACTTTAGGCGCGGGTGTTGTAACCGGCGGGGCGGTGGTCGGCGGCGGGGTGGTGGTGGTGGTGGGCGTAGACGGTGCAGCTGCCGGTGCTAATTGTGCATTGGCAATAACCAACCAAATGAAGAAGCAAATTGATGAGATTTGAATCCACATATTGGAAGCCATTGCTAGCTAGCTTAGCTGCTTTTGAGTAGTGATGGAATTTCTTGGATGTTCTTGAAGTTATTTATACAGAAAATTTAGTCTGAAAGTTCTTGAAATCTGAAACCAATTCAAGAATTTGGTGATGATGATGCGTGGAGGACCAAAACTCCTTTCAATGAATGCAACATCTGCTCTAATCATTTGGCAAGTGAGCTACATTATCAAACATGAAACATAACATACAATTATTGTTTGTATATTTCATTTTTTTTCGAGTTACGAGAGAAATCTGCAGTCACTATCAAAGGCATGCACTTGGTAAACACGGTCCCTAAGAAAATAAACTAGCTTAGATTATTCATATAATTGATCGGCTCAAACAAATTCAAGAAAACCTGTAAATTGCTTTTACTAGAAGTCAAACTTGTAATATTGTGGTTACTATATAATTAATTTGGTTTGGATTGTCCCGTTTATTTCTTTTTTTGCAGTGTAAGAAATTAAGGTCATTTGGTCAAGTGTCACTGTCAGATCATTACAGATGAAACTTAGCTTCCAACAAGTCTCATGGACAGTGTGTCCTTAATTTAGCAAGTGTGGCCTTACAGGAAAAGCAAAGTAGAATAATAATTTTCTCATACAATGTAAAAGCAATGGTTGGTGAAATCTTTAATATTAGCTTTGATATGTATACTGCCAACGTGTGATATGAAATCATATTGTATTCCTTCATAATGCATCAAAGACAATAACAGCAATAGTTCAACTCTATACCTTTTGTTGTTTTATGACAATTTTTCATGAATTGTCACTCGATTGAGATAGGGATATAGGAAGGTAATATTGAAGCGCAATTCAATGATAGTAGTAAACAAGATCCGGCAAGTGTAGCTAGTCGGGTCCTTATCATATTATCACAGTCATTTGTAAGCTAAGTTGTTGAATTTGTCATATTTATAAGAAAGTCCTTTAAGTTTTAATCATATCATCTCTGTTGTTTGTGAGCTCATAGATCATTTGTCAGTTTTTCTATTTATAAAGTAAATGCGTATCATATTAAATTAGATTGTTTTTTGTTAGAAAAGGAAAGGAAAAAAGTCCCCCTTGGGTTACCAAAATTATAAGGAAACATCCATTCAAGAATAAAGTACATGCAAACCAAACAAGTTAAAGAGGAAATGTCACCTGCCTGTCTTTTGCTGTTGGCATTAACAGATCTTTGAGTTTGACATTTCAGCTATGGCTTGGTATGGAGTCCCAATCAGATCTAGATGAACAAATTGTGTTACTCAAAAGTCATAACATTTCCTTTAATGTCAAAAATAAAAGTCTCTACAGATAATAAGACACAACCAATAACTTAATTGGATTAGTCTCATCTTCTATACGCGCATTACAGAGCTACTTGAATAAGACATGACTGGCACTTAATTAAATTAGTTTCATCTCGTATATACAGATATCAGTGCACTATGTATAAACAAAAAAGTCACTTTTCTGTGTATTCCCTTTTCTTAAAATTAAATCTTTTTTTTTTTTTCGTTTTAAACGGGCATATAATTTGAGGATCTGAAATAACACACATATTACATATACATGTGCAAACATTGATACCATTTTAATATTCACTGCAAAATATTACGGAGTAATAAATAAGTTTGGGGCATATATAAAATCAAAATTATTTGCATTGTGAGTTACCAAATCTATATATATAGCATGGAGAGAAGTCCTTGTGGTTACAAACAGAACATGAGGTGGAACTGGAAGACATTATCATTATGCATCCTAGGAAACTTTTTGTTTGGATGTCTTGAAACTGGAAAGCTTGAAGGCAGTGACAACAATGGAGGGTCTGCCTTCTTTTCCTTTTTTTTTTTTTTTTTTTTCTGGGCAGTTGAAACAGGTCTTTCCGGTCACCGCCTCAAGTGACCGGTGTGTTCAACCACCCTATCCAACCGTCTCCCATTTCTGATCTAAAGACCGCTAGCTCTGAAAACTCCATCTCCGGCCACCCTTCGGTGGAAACAAACTATCTGATCTTTTTTCTTTTTTTACCCCTACCCTAGGGTGGACACGGGATAAACCTCATCTTGTGATCCTAGTCGGTAAAAATCTATATGGAGGTAAACCATTCTATGTTACTGGTAGCTGACATGCTCAATCCAAGAAGACTAATAGTCATTCTCAATGAAATAGAGTCAAACTCGGAACTTGTGGTTATCAAGTAAATAACGGATTGCCCCTAACAAACTCTCTTTCAATATATGGAAGGATGGTCATTCAGTCTCTTTTTCATATCATTTTAAAAAGGGAACAGAAATTTAGAAATTTTAAACTTTTTCTACTACACTAGTGGTTTGAAAGTGGTCTGAAATTTCAACCACCTAATAAAAGTGATCAAAATTTTCACCAATGTTGGTTGTAAACTTTTATAACCTTAGAAATAATATCAAATTTTGAAAGAAGAATGATTTTTCAAAAATAGTCAAAACTATAGTTTACAACCAAAAATCCTCATTTCTCACCTCGACAAAATAGCATGCATGAATGTGTTTGCAGGTTGAGTAAAATCTAATGAGAATTGAAAATGATGATGCATATTCTCTTTGATTGCCACCTACCAAAAATCACTCCATAATATAACTTCACACCTAACAACATTGGCCTTTAATTAGTAACCGACAATTGAAGAACCATAACTATAACAAAAGGGATAAACGAGGTAAGACTAAACACCTTGTATGTTTTCACGACAATTGAATCTATGACCTCTTCCCGTCACGAAATCTCCTAAAACATTTGAAGACTATGGTATATTTGCTCCTAAACTAGAAAACTAAAACTAGTCCATTGGATTTCCAAATGACTTGCCTTTGCTCTTACTTTGAAAATTGGTGGAGGAAGTAAATTTTGATGTGTCTCAACTAGCTTATAAGCACCCAAATACTTGTACGTCCACAACACCCTAAACCTTGTAACTGTTAGCAAAATAAAGTCTCTTGAATGACAATTGTTAATCCATGGACCAGCGTTCAACTTACTTGTGGACTTTAGTCCAAAAATTATGTATATGCAGTTGATATATTCTATACTTGTAGTTAATAATTTGTGTCTGTAAATAAATTGAAGGCACATAACATATTAACTACATACACATAACATGATAATCACAAATGCATAATATGTTAACTGGGACACATATTATGATGTTTAATATAATATGTGTTTGTAGTTATCATGTTTTGTGCCTTCAATTTATTTACAAACACATAATTTATTAACTGCAGGTATATAATATGTCAATTACAAACACATAATTTGAAGGTTATTTTTAACTAGAATTCACAATGCAATATAAACCATGGTCTATGGTATAACTTGTCAACAAATTATGCTTTTAATTAGTCTTGTTTTCTGTCCATCCTCTAATGTCGTCATGGGCTCATGGCACATTAGAGAATCGACTTGCGAGTCCTAACGTATAAATTGGGCCTAGGCCCAAATGCAATTAAAAAAAACTCTTTCAAGAATTTTTTATTAAAAAAAATTGAAAAAAAAAACATTCAATTATTTAAAATAAAGTACTTTGAACAGAGTTTAATACTTGAGTTGCCGGCCACTCCCCACGGCCCAAGGTGACAGAAAAAATTTTCTAGGTTTTTTTTGGGAAAATAAAAATGAAAAATAAAACAAATAAACAAAATAATAATAATAATAATAATAATAATAATAGGCAGCCAACAATGTACACCCAAAACGATGAATAATAAGTATATAGTTATATGTCCCAAATGGGTAATCAAGTGGTGGAACATAATTATCATATTAGAAGGTCATGGTCTTCCGAGTGCAAAACTTGCGTGCTATTACACGTGAGCCTTAGTAGTGATTGAACAGCCTGAACTATACTAAAAAGACCTTGTGCAACTGGTTCAACCGAGCAAATATTGGTAAGAATCGAACTTATAACATTATGATACAAGAATCATATTCCATGCCACCTACTTAGTCACTCCTTTCGGTGTTTCTCTTTAAAGATTATGAAGATGTATATTCTTTTATAGCCCTAAATTGACTAGCTTGTTAATAACACTAATCACTTTCCAAATAAAAGGAACAAATATATCATAAAATTGTAAATATATTTGGTAAAATTGAACCTTAATTAGGTTTATTAGCAGCTTTGTCAATTGTCACCAACTTATTTAATGAAGAATAACCTTAGAGTCTTAGACTTAGAAATGAAGAATAACCTAAGACATATGAAAAAAAAAACTGAAAAAAAAATAGCTAAGTAAATTAATCATCATTAATAGTGACTAACATGTTCATAAAAGCTTTCTTAAATGTTCATATTGACCAGTAAGAATTTTAATACCATGAGACTTGATATTATGCGATTTAAGTATATAACTCTATTTTTAATAATACGCTACCCATAGAGTTGTCCCATTTTGATAGTACAAATAAAAATGTTTAATTAAAGTTGACTTTAATAATAATAATAATAATAATAATAATAATGATAATAATAATAATAATAAAGTTGACTTACCTTAATATATCGTCTCTTTCTATACGCAGATATAATATAGTGTTATTGACCAAAAATTATAATGTTTTAAATTAATATATAGTTTAACTTGGGGATGAAGAAAAATATTAGAAACATATATAAACCTTTTGTTAGGTGCCACCGTCTATTTTTCTGGTGACTAATATATTGGTAATTCAAAAAATCTTAAAATTAATTCTAGATTACATTCATAAACTAATAAATCAAATCGCATCATAACCGCTTTTTTCTAATGTTGAAGAGAGACCAGAAAAGTGTACCTTGATAATTTGATCTTTCAATGACAAATATCAAAATTTTCAGTGAAAAAACAAGCCATTAGAAACAAACATTAGGACTTAGGAGTTACATCAAATAGAATCATCTATTTTTTCAACAAAAAGTATATTAGTAATTCAAAACCAATGTTAATTATTTAATTTCGTTTATTATGACCTTATGGATTCAGAAACATATATAAATACTCAAAAATAACAGCTTTGTTCAAATGCAATATTCTAAGAAAATGCTATCCCACAATGACCAAACCATGTCTCTATCTCTCTATGTATATGTTTGTCTTGTAAGTAAATTTTCGAGGTCAGCAGTTTACAATGAGGATATTTTGTACATTCCTTGCCAATTTATTAATAGCAGTTGGTTTAATCTTCAATCTCTATTTAAATAAATAAATAAAAAAAACCTAAAAATTAACATACAATACTATACCATCGTTTTGATAAAAATAAAATTAACATACAATATCATCGATCAAGAATAGAAAAACGAAAAACAAAGAAGAAGATTGAGTTTAGGTTGTTCAACCTAGAGTCTAAATATAATCCATGAGAGCAAAGGAAATATTTTATTATTTGCGATAATAAAACATTTAAGGTTACAAACACCATATTCATAAACAATCCTAATGTTACATTTACAAAATTACTTATGTATTGTACCGCGGGACACTGCCCCAGCCCACACCCCCGACCCAGTCAACAAACCGAATTTAAGTTCAAATTAAACCATGGAGACAAGTGTTATCACACTATTGCTCTACACGTACTCAAATACATGTCGTCTTTCAACTTTCAAGTAATATGTAAAACATACACAACAATTTATTTTCTTATACTTATATAACAACTAACATCATCATTTCAATATATAATAGAATGTTAGACTTAACCTAATAATTAAATCCATCCAAACTAAATTATTTGTATATTCATTAGTAAACACCATACAGCAAGTGGCTATAGTAATACCAATATTAAATTTATTACTATATATACATACATAATTATAAGTTACTTAAAGTTGTAGTTATTCAAAGAAATTATTTTTATTATGCCATTTTGACAAAGTACACATGAACAACAACCAAATTAAAGTGGTTTGAATTGCAAAATGAATACCCAACTTGGCTACCACTGTGCCACGAAGCTATTTACTTGGTCAAACTTGTAACAAAAAGCAATAATGATTATTATTTATAATTGTACTTTCATGGATATATAGTGATTATTTGAGAAACCCTGCACCATTATGATCAATAGGTGTAGGGGACAATATTATGATTATATTTCTATCACCCTTTTTCATGTTTGGTTCCACACGTGCAATGGAACCCACAAATTGGATGTTCATTTGCTTGATAACAAATTGAAAATATAGTTATTAAAAACATTATTAATATAGTTTTCACAAAAAAAAAAAGCATTATAAATAAATTGTTAATGTTCCAGAAGGATTCTGTGCTTAGTCAGTTAATCTTATCTGTTGAATAATTAAGCATATAAGAATTGAAGGAAAATTGGTTCCCAACTTTAACATGGATTCTTTCTTACTCCTTAATTAGATTGAATCTAAACTTTATCTTTTACATGTTATCCGTTATCTCAACTATTGAGTGTTTAAATTAATTTTAATTAATGTGTTCAGCAAAGTTCAACTCTTACTCATTTAACCTTACAAGTGCTTTAGCAGTTCGCTCCAAGTTACTAAGTTATCTAAACTTGATGTTAATATTAAGAAGTGTTTTTCTTAAAGTTAATAAGGGTATATTTAGTATGTAAACATTTTATTTTAATCTTTTTTGCATTTTTCAATTTGAAAAACTATTTTGGAGAATTAAAAGAGAATTAGAAATATAGATAATATTTTTCATTTGTGTGTATTTGGAGAATGTTTCAACATAAAAAGTGTCTAATTTTCTATATTTTAATTTATTTTTTTAGAATAAGGTCGCAGTGGGGGCTTCGCCCGCCGGCCGGTAGGTCGTCGGTGTTTGCAACCTATTTCATCAACCACTGTATTAATTGAACACTTTATGCCATTGTTTTAATTAAGGTTGCCCACATTTTCATTCTTGTTCTTGTCACAATTTAGCCGGCTTCTTGTTTTTGTCACAATAATAGATGAATTATACTCTAAAGGTACAGTGTAATTGACTAAGTGGAGAATCATTTTTGTATTTAGATGGTCACGAGTTCGATTTTTGTCAACACGTTTTTTGGTGTAGGTTCTCTAAATTATATTAATGATTGCATTAATAATAATAATAATAATAATAATAATAGTGCAAGTTTGATTTAATGTTAAATATATGATGTCTTAATTGTGTCAAAAACAAGAATATACATATGAATGAAATGTCCATTGAGTTTCCTAGGTAGTTTCACCTTGTGGAAGAATATTATATTGTCTGGTGAAGTACCATCTTAAGCCTTGGATACTGCTGCATACTTGCATTTGCTATATATTATATTTTTTTTAATACTTGGGTTGGCATTTAAAAATTGAGAACTAATTTGTAATTTTTAATGTAACTACCATTGAATAGCTTAAATTTCTTTTCTAGTTTTCTATTATTATTACAAAAAATCATATTTAATCCCAATTTTTAAAAATTGTCAGTATTAGTTTTTCGTTTCTCATTTTTAATCTTCAATTGGCATCCAGTGAACTTACCGTCAACTACATTAACAGAATTGTAACTTTTGTCTCTGTCACACTATTTAACTCTAACATAAAAAGGTGTACTTCATAGTAAGGGTGGAGAGACATAGGACCCCAAGGAGCGCTTACTATGCTAATCGACGTCAATGACAATTGAAAAAGAATATATATTTTGCACCTGCAATAATGCAATGTACCTCGTATTAATGTTAACAAATTAAAAGCGTTAACGGGGTACTTGATAGTACAATAAATAAAAATACCTGAAATATTTGCTAGCTAGTGCTTTATTAAAGTTACAAAAATATCACCAAATTCTTGACAACGTTAGTATTAAATTATTAATCAACTCTATAGAAAAATTGTAACCCCTCGGTTTTTACGGCATAGTTAAAATTCGAGAATAGCGATATAATTTTTTTTAAGCTATGACATTTAAGAGAAACGATTCAGTGCTCGAAATAATTTTTTTTAAGGATTAGTTATCGATAAGCTGCGAACTACGTACCGGTCACGAACCGAGAAAATTTTAAGGATGTAGATTCAATTCGAATTTTCCTAGAGATTTGATTATTAAGTATCATACGATTAAGCCTGAAATTCTAGTTAGTTCAAGGGGAATTTTTAAATGGACTGTAAGGGATAAATTATTACGGACTCTGTACCTAAATTTAGCGGAATACCGGAAAATTCCCAAAATTGGTGAGTTACGACGGGAATATTTTTAGGATAATTTTGGTATTAGAATTTTCCCGAATTAAGTTATAATCCTCTGAACATTCATCTGATTTAAGCATAAACTGGCCAATTAGATTTGAGATCTTGTAAGGACTCCATGGGGTGTTGACATGTGGCAAGTAAATCTAAGCTTGGATTGATCATTTAATGCTAGCATTAATGAGGTATGGAGGCATTGCACTTTGTTGCTTGATCTTCAAGACATAATCTACACTATCACACTCATCTTTCTCTCTCACTTTCGAACACACAAGGAAGAAGAGGAGGAAAAAAATATTAGTCTTCCATATTTGTGATCTAAGAACTCCTTAGGCATTTCTTCAACTCCAAGAGCTCTACTATAGGTAAGAACTTCGGTTTTGTTCGGTTCAATCCCTCCTAAGGTTTAAGCTTGAACTTAAGATTTATGAAAACATTGTATTATGGTGTTATGTTAGGATCTTTGGTGAAGGAATCCAAGGAAAACACCATCAACTAGTACGGTTTTTAAAGGTTTCTACAAAGGTAAGGAATCCCTTAAGTTGGCTCAATCACTTGAAGGTAGACAAATGCTAGTAAATTACATGATTAGGAAATTTTACATGAAAATTATGTGCTATGTTATACATCTAAAAGTTGGCTCAAAATCTCTACCTTGACTTTTGGTAAATTTACTAGGCATGTCCATAGCTAATTTATACACGTATATGTTGTATTTATGCCCATATAGGCTTATACTTGTGAAAATAGTGAAAAGAAATAAGGATAGTCTCTGGCAGTAACTTCCGAGATTTACTGGGAAAAATCAGTAAGGTATTTTAATCCCATTTTTTTTAGACATGTAGTTCTATAAGTGTAGAACCCTCATATAAAATTTCATAATGATCGGAGTAGTATAAGTATGGTTTTCGAATTTTTTCCCAAAACTGGTCCAGAGAGAAAAACTCTGGACAGCACACTGCCAAGGGCAAAAACGGAATTTTCTGGGTTTATTCGCGGATCAAAACGACCAAAACTTTTTATGGACATCAAGTACTATAAGTTGGGGTTCTACCATAAAAATTTCAAGTGAAAAAGAGTTCGGGAACTATTTTTACCGACTCAATCTTTCGGACTGCGCCAAGCTGAAATTTTCTGAAAAAGGATGGTTAGAGACAATTTTCACAAATATATTTCGTAATAAAAATAGTAACGAGATTTTGGGATGTCACAATCAATTTGGAAGAAAAATCATGTTTTAAGAAATAATGTGACTCTCGTTACTTGGATTTTCAAAATGGAATAATCCTTAACTGATATGTGTATTTTGGGAAATGTTTTGAGCAAAATGTTTTGAGAGACAAGACTTTTGAACTAAGTTAAGAATGGTGATTGATTTCAAAGGAGGACTTGATTTTGTGGGAAAAGTGATTTTGACTCAAGGAAAGGGAAAAGGAAGGAAAATGTTTTCAAACCTTAGTTCTAGTAAAAGTGGTGAAGGATCTTGTTAACCACGGAATAAAGATGAGCTTAAAGTGCCTATTCCGCATGGTAATTGTGTGTATGATCAATCATACTGTGGGCGAAGTCTATTCGCCGAGTATTATATCACCCGGAAGGAAAAGGGTCTCCTACGGGGGTGTGCACACTTAAGTATAGTCACTCTATGTTCGGGTAGGTGTCGTTCTTATGAACCTAGTGAGGCTAGCTAGGAATCATTCCAACGCTCCTATAAGTCCAGGGGATCAGTATTAGACCGGGTGATGACCACTGAACCCGAGTTCAACGATCCAAGTGGTCAAGAGTGGAGAAAAGACTCCAAAGGCCTCACACTTTCTATCTAGGACTAAGTGGAATTTTGAAATATGAATGTAGTTACGCTGTAGCTACGGGAAAGAAAGATGTGACAAGTTTTTAAGTACCCAAAGGTTGTGGGTGATCTCTCTTTTTGAAAAGTGAAAAGTGATGAGGATTTCATTATGAGGGAAAGGTTTTTCTACTAAAGTGATTACAAGCAAGATGAGTGATTTATGTTTTCTACTACTTACTAGTGTGCTTAATTGTTTAACAATATATCATTGGGTATGAAAATGATTATCAAATGACTTTGTCAAGAGGGAAAATGATATGAAACGTTATTGAATCGTGCTCATAATGTATGCAAGTTGCTAGTTATAACTGTTGCAGGTAGAATGCAACCGTTGGGTAAAGTTACATTTTCTGGAAATTATGTTTTTCGAAAACCTTTGTTTATTTTTCGAGTGACCATGGATCCCCTTACTTAGCCGTCGCGCTAACTACACTTCATTGTGTCCTTTATTAGATCCAGTCTAGCGTGGGCCCCTGTGGCCGATGAGCTCTAAATAGGATGGGAGTCGAGGTTGAAGATTACTCTATCCTAGAATAGACACCCTGGAGGGATTATTTCCATATGTACATATCTGGATATTGATATGGTTATTTTAGGTTGTAAGTTTAGCCTTAGCGTTTGGGTATAGGAAAGATACCTAAGCGTGGCGGTAACACCCAGTTTTCTGCTGGTTAGACGCTTCCGCAATGTATTATATTTTAAGGATTTTGTAATAAATCCAAGATGTGAAAATTGGGGTGTTACAAAAATCCATATGCATATATAGAATTTAATCATAACATTAAATTTTCTTCCTTTGAAGCATCTTTTGCAGGCCCTTTTATAAGTATGAGAATAGGAACATAAAGCATCTAGAATCAACTAATCAAACAAGGTATATAATTGTATAAACCTATTTTATTTCATGCCCATTTTTGTGATATTCTCCATATAAGAATTAATTTTCCATTATATTTGTTTTCCCTACAAAAAATTCTTGCATCAATAATTTCCCTTCTTGAAGAAGCTAACAACCATTATTATTGCAAGTAACTCACTTATGGACACTAAACCAATTGGCATATATTCCATATCTAATAGATTCAGTATCTAATTTATAAAATATACAATGGAAGTTTAATCATTTATTCATAATTTATGAGTTAATTATTACATTTGCTATGTTTAGTGATTGAAATTAATCACCATTAATATTAATATCAACAAATTGGCCGGACGAGGTCACCAAAGTTCGCTATTTGATAAATCAGGCTAAAAAGTTCGCTAATCTGAAGGGCCTAACAAAGGCTAACCCATCCCGCTAATTTGACAAACCCTAAAATTTAGAGTCAATTCCGCCTTTTTATGCGGGACAAGACAGACTAGTCTGGTGGATTAAGTTCAATTTAACGGCTTTATAATTACGGTATATATATATATATATATATATATATATATATATATCAATATACATACGAATGTATTTGACTACGCTTTGTCTTCTCTACACTTGGCAGACTTGCCGCCGTTGCGCCAGGTGGACAATTCCTGTTTATTCTGTTTATTTATGTACGTACATAGTACAGACTTGCAGAAAATATCTTTTTTTTTTAAAAATAATAATAATAATAATTTCTTTCTTTCTGTGTTTTTTTTTTTCTCTGAAACTTTCTGACAGTAAAGAGTAGGCCAAACCCAGAAATCCAAGAAGAGAAAGATTACGCGAAAAGAGAAAAAGTGGAAATCTTTGAAAAATTTCCCGGTTTTTTTTTTCACACTCAAAGTGGAAATTACAGAAGATCAAAATGCTTTCTTCTTCTTCACATCTGGCCCATTTTGTAATCACCCGTTTTGTTCTTTAAGATCAGAAATCTAAATTTAATTACTTGTTTATGCATGTCTGGTATTTATACGAAAGAATAGATTTTTAAAGAAACCATCTACGCATTTAGAAATCCGAAGTACTGCAAGTCAAACACAGGGGGAAACTGGGAAAGAGAGAGAAAGAGAGAGAGATCCAAGTCAATGTTCAATTCCTTTGGGCAAAAGAGAAATTTTTCCAGATTTTCCTTGTTTTTTCACTATATGGAGGTGTAATATGGGACAAATATGTATATATATGACAACATAGAATCATAGATAATCTGTATATATTAACAGGCTTCTTGTATGCACTGTTTCTCTCTCTCTCTCTCTCTGCATCTCTCTTTGACCAAGTCTTGAGCTGAGAATGGAACCCTTTGGTCTCTTAAGTGTTAATATGCAGCAAAGATGGAAGCTTTCGGAGTTTTTGAGGTGGATTGACCACGTTGGAATTGTGGGTACCAATTAATGTGGCTTTGTCTCTATTTGGAAGACCAAGACCCCCCCTTTCTACACTCTCATCCAACCCAATACCTATCCCTTACCAATCCCCTCACACAAACACAAACACTGTATATATATATATATTTTTGGTGAAGTTTTTCAATCCTTTGTTCTTGACATAACTTTTTGAACCCTTTTTAGAGAGCTTTGAGGTCTTGGTATTGGAGAAAATTGGGTTTTCTCTTGAATAAACTACATTTACAGTGATTTTTGGGATTGGGATAGAGAGAAAGTGGAGAAAATGGGGACAGGGAGGAAAAAGAAGCTGCATTTCAGCAAGATCTACTCATTCAGATGTGGGATGTCAGCATTCAGCAAGGAGGAGCAATCCCAGATAGGTGGGCCAGGGTTTTCAAGGGTGGTGTATTGCAATGATACAGAGGGATTTGAGGGTGAAATCATCAAGAACAACTATTGTGGGAATTATGTTAGGACTACAAAGTACACTGCTGCAACTTTCTTGCCCAAATCCTTGTTTGAGCAGTTCAGAAGAGTGGCCAACTTCTACTTCTTGGTTGTTGGCATCTTGTCCTTCACTTCCCTGGCTCCTTTCCATGCTTCCAGTGCCATTATTCCTCTTGTCTTTGTCATTGGGGCATCCATGGTTAAAGAAGCTATAGAAGATTGGCATAGAAAACAACAGGTATTTTTAAAAATTTTCTGTCATTTTTAGGTGATCAGAATCCTAATGTTTGTGGCCGGGATAAATCCTGCCTTGTGGCCTAGCTGACCAGCTTAGCTCAAACCAAGAAGACCAATAGGCTGCTCTTGCTGGGAGTTAAACTTGTAATCTTGTGGTTACCAATTTAACCTAATCAACTTAACTGAGGTAGCCCATGTAGCTTTTTTTTTTTCTTTATGCTTGTATCCATTTTGAGTTTAGGGATATGCTTTAATTTGTTTGTGGAAGCTAAGATCACTTTGTAGGTTTTCATAAAGTGATTTTGGGGATAGGGTATTTGATTGATGATTTCAAATATAGATTCTATATACTTTTCTTTTTATAATTTGGGGTTAATTGCCAATTAGCTTTGAAAAAAATTGAGCACAAAATGATTTGTTTTTCAATGGATTTTGATAAGGAGCAATGGTTCTTTTCTCTCAGGATATTGAGATGAACAATAGAAAGGTTAATGTGCATCAAAGTAATGGAGTCTTCAAGCATACTGAATGGAAAAATTTGAGAGTAGGTGATATAGTTAAGGTGCAGAAGGATGACTTTTTCCCAGCTGACCTTCTTTTGCTTTCGTCGAGCTATGATGATGCGGTCTGCTATGTTGAGACCATGAATCTCGACGGTGAGACTAATTTGAAGTGTAAACAAGCGTTGGAGGTCACTTTGTCCTTGCATGAGGATTCTCAGTTCCAAGATTTTAAGGCGACGGTTAAGTGTGAAGATCCTAATGCCAATTTGTATACTTTTGTTGGAAGTTTGGAGTGTGAAGGAAAACAGCATCCTCTTTCGCCTCAACATCTGCTATTGAGAGACTCTAAGTTACGAAACACGGAGTTCGTGTATGGGGCTGTTATCTTCACTGGTCATGACACGAAGGTTATGCAAAATTCAACTGAGCCCCCTTCGAAGAGGAGCAGAATCGAGAGGAAAATGGATAATATTGTCTACTTCTTGTTTGGCGTCCTGTTCGTTTTTGGTTTTGTTGGATCAGTCTACTTTGGGGTTGTAACTAAGGAGGATTTGGATGGTGACAAGACAAAAAGATGGTATTTGAGACCGGACAATGCTGAGATTTTCTTCGATCCTAATCGGGCTACAGCTGCTGCTATTTATCACTTTCTGACTGCTCTGCTTCTGTTTAGCAACTTGATCCCGATTTCCTTGTATGTGTCTATCGAAATCACCAAAGTTCTTCAGAGTACGTTCATCAATCAGGACATTCATATGTACTATGAAGAAGCTGACAAGCCAGCAAATGCTCGAACCTCGAATTTGACAGAGGAGCTTGGTCAGGTCGAGACGATACTTTCTGACAAGACGGGCACGTTGACCTGCAACTCGATGGAGTTCGTTAAGTGCTCTGTGGCCGGTGTAGCTTATGGTCATGGTATCACAGAAGTTGAAAGGGCAATGGCTAAAAGAAAAGGGGGAAATTGTGGAGAGCTTGCTGAGATTGTGACAAAAACACATGTGAAAGGCTTCAATTTTAGCGATGAACGAATCATGAATGGGAGTTGGATAACTGAGCCTCGCTCAGGTGTGATACAAAAATTCTTCCGTTTACTGGCAGTTTGTCACACTGTCATTCCCGACGTGGATGATGCTACTGGCAAAGTTTCATATGAAGCCGAGTCCCCAGATGAGGCTGCTTTTGTGATTGCAGCACGAGAGATCGGGTTTGAATTCTCTAAAAGAACTCAAACAAGTGTCTCGGTGAATGAGTTGGATCTCGAATCTGGCAAAAGAGTTGAAAGGTTTGGCACAAACGAAACGTTTCTCTATAAGGCCACTTATTCACTTCTTTTCGAGTCTCTTAATTAAAAATTCCCGTGTGCAGGCTGTATAAGCTTTTGGATGTTCTCGAATTCAACAGCACAAGAAAAAGGATGTCCGTGATCGTGAGAGATGAAGATGGAAAGATTCTACTTCTTTGCAAAGGCGCTGACAGGTTAGTTAGTTAGTAACTATTCTATTATCAAGTAGCTGCAGCTTTATACGCTTTCTGGATTCATTTCTTTTCGTGTTTGGGATGAATGCAGTGTTATGTTTGAAAGGCTCGCCATGAATGGTAGGGAGTTTGAAGAGGAAACGAGGGAGCACGTGAATGAGTATGCTGATGCAGGCTTGAGGACGTTGATCCTTGCTTATCGTCAGCTCAGCGAGGAAGAATACGAAGTATTCAATAAAAAATTTTCAGAGGCGAAGAATTTAGTCAGTGCAGAACGAGATTCGAAGATGAATGAAGTAACAGAGAAGATCGAAAAAGGCTTAATTCTTCTCGGGGCTACTGCTGTTGAGGACAAACTCCAACAAGGGGTAAGATTTAAGGATATCTCAGCTCGTTTCGAGAGATCAAATTTCAAAACGTCGATATGGATTTACTTATACTTGGCTATATCCCCGTTTAGGTTCCTGATTGCATTGATAAACTCGCCCAAGCAGGCATAAAGATTTGGGTTTTGACCGGTGACAAGATGGAAACTGCAATTAATATCGGGTATTGTATTTCTTAACGAGTTCTCATATTACTCGTTTTATGTTGTTACCATTCGTCTACCCGTTTCTGACAACAAAAATTCTGCAGTTATGCCTGTAGTTTGCTTAGACAAGGAATGGAGCAGATCATCATAAACTTGGATACCCCCAAAATCATAGCACTCGAGAAAAGTGGAGACAAAGATGCAATTGCCAAGGTAATCGAATCGATGTTCCAGTTATATATAGCACTAGGTGAAGTGTCTTATTGATGTATATCATTTTAACAATAACACGTCAATAGGCCTCGAAGAAAAATGTTCTCAAGCAAATCAATGATGCCAAGGCTCAGGTTACTGCTTCTAGCACCGAGGCGTTTGCCTTGATCATTGATGGAAAATCGCTTACATATGCATTGAAGGACGACATAAAGAACTTATTCCTCGATGTTGCAATTAGGTGCGCTTCTGTTATATGCTGCCGCTCATCACCAAAGCAGAAGGCTTTGGTAAGATTTCAAAATATTCTGTTATGTAATGCTATCCTCTCTTCTAGTACTTGTATATCTGATCTTATGAAAATTTTCTCGAATGTAAAGGTAACGAGGCTTGTTAAAGCGGGAACTGGAAAAACAACATTGGCGATTGGTGATGGGGCGAATGATGTTGGAATGCTTCAAGAAGCTGATATTGGAATTGGAATCAGTGGCGTCGAAGGCATGCAGGTGAGAACCTGAAGCTTTATCTTGTCACTTCGTGGCAACGTTTTAATCTTATAACGATAAAATGCCACATTTCTTCGTTCTCCCCCCGCCTAATTCTTACCTCGCCCCGTGTGCAGGCTGTCATGTCAAGCGATGTTGCAATTGCTCAGTTCCAATATTTGGAACGCTTGCTTTTAGTCCATGGACATTGGTGTTACAGAAGAATCGCCACAATGGTAATCAATTTTAGAGTAAAGTTTAAAAATTTTGCGATGTTAATTTGCCCTTTGACACGTTGCATTGAACCCCTGCATCTATTTTTTCATTGCTTCACACTTGCAGATATGCTATTTCTTCTACAAAAACATCACCTTCGGTTTCACTTTATTCTTATATGAGATATACACATCGTTTTCTGGGCAACCTGCATACAATGATTGGTTCCTCGGACTTTACAATGTCTTCTTCACATCACTCCCGGTGCTTGCTTTGGGCGTTTTTGATCAGGATGTGTCTGCTCGTTTTTGCCTTAAGGTACGTTAAACTTATGCTCATGTTAGAGCAATGTTTCTCGCAATTACTGTACTGTCTGCTATATGTTACCTTTCACTAACTCTGCTATAAAGAATCATTAACTATGAGAACATTTCATAATAACTAATCTGTATCCGAAAGAGCTGAAAAGGAATGAACGAAAAGAGAACAAGACGAAGTCTACACTCTACACGCCCTTTGCATATCAGATGATAGCTGATTATATATATATAGATTCGCGTTTTCTTGTTGGTTTTTTTTGTTTTTGTTTACTCTAGACATACTTGATAAGGATATACTATTGTTGGTCCGAGGCTTGGAAAGCTAAGTCCAGCATCCTGTCATTGAAACGTGAAACAGCTAACTAACTGAAACTAAGTCAGCTAACTAACTGTTACGCAAGTATAAGGAAATAAAGTTATACCCTTTGCTATTACCGGTTATAACTTTTGGTGTAGTGATAAGCATTTGATTCTGACAACTGTGATTATTTGGATTCCCAATTCTTCTGCAGTTCCCATTACTTTATCAAGAAGGCGTTGAGAATGTCCTTTTCAACTGGCGTCGTATAATTGGATGGATGCTGAATGGGGTTTGCAGTGCTCTCATCATATTCTTCATCTGCATAACCATTCTCGACCCTCAGGCCTACATGGAGGATGGGAAAATCGCGGGATATGCAGTAATTGGGGCGACAATGTACACGTGTGTAGTTTGGGTTGTGAACTGCCAAATGGCCCTTGCCATAAGCTACTTCACCTTAATCCAACACCTCTTCATCTGGGGAGGAATAGCCCTATGGTACATTTTCCTGCTGATCTATGGAGCATTGCCTGCAGAATATTCCAGCACGGCTTATCGCGTGTTCCTGGAAGCCCTCGCCCCCGCCCCATCCTACTGGATCGCCACGCTCTTCGTGGCTGTTTCCGCCCTGGTTCCTTACTTTGCATACAATGCAGTTCAGATGCGCATTTTCCCAACGTACCACGAAATGATTCAGTGGATTCGCTACGAGGGGAGGCTGGAAGACCCTGAGTACTGTGACATGATTCGACAGAGGTCCATTAGGCACACAACCGTCGGGTTCACTGCTCGTTCCTTGGCGAGGTCGGGGGAGAATCTGCAGCTTCACTCGTCTTGTTTGAGTGAGCAAACAGAATTTGCATCCGAAACACAGCCTAGACTGGAGCTCTGCTCATTTGTAGATAGCTGATCTAAGGGCCTGCAATTCTGCAGGTCTGCTTGTAAGTAGATATACATACATAGAGATTACAGTGCCAAGAGGTATAAATTAAATTTAATTTGTTTATTCAAATATATGGATTATATTCTATAGAATTACTGGTATACAACACTAGACTAGAAGTGGGAGAGAAGAGATATATGTAATCAAATAATATTGATTTTTTATTCGTTTCTACGATTTATTGGGGTTTCTTATTCTGATTCTAACGTACCAAATATGGACTAAGTTGTGCGCTTTGGATAAAACTCCGTCTCGTGACTTTAACCGGCAAAGGAACACGAAGGAAACCAGCTTAAGTTGATAATAGCTGATTGACTCAAATTGAGAAGGTTTATAGCTTAACTACGCAACAAACTCGACTGTGGTGGTTTCTAATTGAGTAAGTATTTGATTTATCATTAACGTTGTATCATATGGAGTTATGGACGGGGAGCATTAAAAGACCAATTTGGTCCTATGAAATATACCTGAATAAATTAATAGAGGTTGCAACAACTTCTTTTTTTTTTTTTTGTCTCTCTCCTTGAATCACATACAATTAAAGTCTAAAGTAATTCACCCCCACCATAAATTGTGTACATTGTTTTAAGTAATTACAAACATTAAAAAAAACAAAAAAACAATATCGTACGTGCATGAGACATAAGACTTATCATGCATGCAACTGTACGTCTTGCCTTTAAGTTAGACTTGGTCAAGATTATCATCCATGATCGCCGTTAACTATACATTAGGGGATGCATGTAATGACAATAATCGCCGGCGCGGCACGTTAATTGGACGACGAAGATGACGTCGGCGGTTAAGCGACGGTGAGGCCTAGAAACTCCGCCGCCGATTTCCCCAGAATCCCGGCGAACTCGTTGAAACTTATGACGCCGTCGCCGTTCACGTCCGCCTCGCGCATCATCTCCGTCAATTCACGGTACGTTAAGGGGTGTCCCAGTTTCGCCATCTGCCCCGCCATCTCCGCCGCCGTTATGTACCCGTTCCCGTCCTTATCGAACGACCGGAAAACTTCCATCAACTGTTCCTGTATATATATATATATGAAATATTATTTTCTCTGTCTTTATTAATTTGCCTTTAGGCTCATATATACAATTTTGGGCAACGGTCATATTAATAAAATTAAACCTAACTAGGTAATTTTAAACCTGGTTGAGTAGAACTTCTTCGTTAACGTCGGGCATGATGGCCCGGACGAGCTCGTCGAACTCGATGGAGCCATTGCCGTTAGAATCCATGTGAGCCGTCAAGGCGTGGATTTGATCACAGCTCGTCTTGAGGCCGAGCGAGCTGAGGAGGGCAGCGAGTTCTAGCTGCGTTAGGCTGCCATCTCGGTCCAAGTCAAAACGCATGAAAATTGCCCTAAGGTTTTCCAATTGATCGGCTTGAGCACTCGCCATCATCAAAGATGGTTAATCCAGGAAGAAGAAGAAGAAGGAGAAGATGAAGAAGATGAGAGAATTTTTTTTCTCTTTTGTTTCTTTCTTTCTTTCCTTTTTCTTTTTCTCTATGGATCAAAGTTGGGGTGGGAGAGGAGAGGGTTTGGGAGAAATGAGCCTTATAATTTACTATTTTTTATATAATGAATAATTTTGTATAAATAAAATATTTCAAAGGTTAAATTATCGATTAAGGAGACAAGGAATAGAATATTTATTTCATTTGGTAAATATGTGATTTACTAGTTAGCGGAGGAAAGTCATTCTCGAGAATCTTTGGGTCACAGTTATGCACGTGTTATGAATTTTGAGCCTTTAAAGCAAAAAAATTAGAATAACTATTATTATTGAGAGTATTGTACTTTAATTTTTTATAACAAAAAAAAAAACAAAAACAAAAAAAAAAAAACAAAAACAAAAAAAAACAAACTCAGACTCTCAGAGTCACTACTTGATGGTGTTTTCAGTAACCACAATTACTAATAATTAAAATTTTAAATTTAGCAATTTAAAAAAATTCACCAATACATTATAACTATTCAGTAGGATGAGAAAGTAGTTATGAACAGATACTGTATTGTAATAGAGAATAAAAAAGAGTTCACCACTACAAGAAAATTGGACTACAGCCTTTCCAAAATTATCTTTTTCAAAACTTGTCTACCAAATAATACAGCATTTCAATGGACATCTTAAAATGGCATTCTTTTGAATGGCACAATAGTTAGAACATCCTAAACAAGAATTACAGTATTAATAATATAACTAAGCCTCATTACCTACTGAATAGTGTCAACAATGCCACGCCAAATCAATGGTAGCCGAAAGGCTTCAAATCGCGAATTGTATCCTACGAACAAATGAGAAGAAAAGAGAGACGAAGTCATATACTGGTCGGTAAAACACCATAACAAACTCGTGATGTGCAAGTTTATCAATGCGTGTATGTACCAGAATAGACACGGCTATGCTTCTTTCCTCGTTATCCTGGTGAAAGGCAGTAATAAACCGATTACTTAACGTTAGATGTTGCCTCGATGGAATTCTAAAATCAATGAAATCTGTTAAAAGTAGAGTTTCATCACCGAATCTTTTACCTGAAGCAGTAGATTCCCAGTGCTGTTGTTATTTCATGAACAACAGATGTTGCAAAATGCATATACAACGACACTACATACACAAAGAAAGTGGTCAGCGTGTGATGTCTCAGAAACCGTGACTTACAGCTAAAAGATAGAGTGGAAAACGAAAAAATGTAAAGAAGCTTTCTTTGTGAAAGGAGCTTTTCCAAGTCATGATGTCTCGGCATATATAGGGGACAATAAGGGTTAGTAACCATCTATATTTCGACTTTCTTGTTTTTCAAATGCACGGAAGGGGCCAATAAAAGCATTACAAAGAAAACACAGCTGAAATGAAAGGAATATACTCAAAATCTGCATCGAATGAAGCAAATAAGTACCTGAGTACACACAATATCCAAGGAGGACCCAGAATTCATCAACTAATGGAATGCTGCCATAAGTACAAGTAAAGAAACAAGTTTAAATGAGGAAAAATGGCGAAGAAATTTTATATTCAAGAATCTGAATGTGGGTTCTACTACATACCCGCCATTAATTCTGGCAGTGAGTGTATTCGCAATGGCAAAAGGCAGATACAGCAGTGACTACAAAATGTAATGTATGAACTTTTGGTTAGTGGAACAGACTTCAAATAAATGCAGAGTTCGAGATGGTTTCACATTATCGATAACCAGGATTCAGGAAAAAAAAAAAAAAAAAAAAAAAAAAAAAAAAAAAAAAAAAAAAAAAAAAAAAAAAAAAAAAAAAAAAAAAAAAGAGTACCATGCACATGCTTGTTTTCAAGCCCTTTGGTTCATCACACAAGTGAGACAGAATCAACCTTCCCTGCAGAATAAGTGTTTCTTCAGCTTCGACATCAAGTTCATTTTAAAATTACAATTGAGAATAGCATTCTGTAAAACCAAAAAGACCATAATGTTGGCATGTTGCACAAGACAAAACGTAGATAAACCAATATCAAGATGCATGCCAACAAAATTTTGATACTGAAAAATATGTGATCAAACTTTACTTTTTTCAAGATGGCTATAGTCTTAGTAATAGACTCTAATTTCACTTAAGAACGCACTCATTCAATTGTAGTAAAGCTTTCGGTAAATTCAAAAATCACTTCATATTCAAGCAGCCAAGAGAAGGAAATTACCACAAGGAAACCAAATGCCAGCCCGGTCCCCACAATAACCAAATGAGGATAATTCCCCATTAAATCATTAGGAGAAATATAATCCCTGCATAATGCGCAATAACAAATTTCTTAAGAATATGATTCAGAAACTTAGTATTTAAAGGAAAGAGCAATAAGAAACGAGAAAGAGAGTACCAGACAAGGACTCCTCCCAACAGCACCGTAAATGGATATAGCTGCCATGACATTGGGTCAAAACCTTTAAGTCACTGGAAAATTAATACAAAGTTCTTTAATAATCTACGAATCATCCATACCATGGCCAGTGCAAGCAGCATACTTCCTCTTCTTGCCTGAACAACCTTGTACACATTGTGCACGCTGAAAGACGGATTGATTTTAAAAGAAAACTCACATCACTAATAAATCACACTGCGCAAAGTAACATATCAGATTAAGATGTCAGCAGTTTCTGCTTCATAGTTGTTCAAATAAAATGCCCAACAATATATCAACTGTTACAGTAAAATTGTTAGGAAGGAAAAATAAACCATGGGGAAAGAATAGTGATTGTGGATTGAAATCAATTTATCATGGGTTTAATAGTAATTTATAAGAGAAATTTTGTTCTGAGAACCCATCAAAACCTCTCTGAAAATGCTGAGGTTTCCACAGAAAACATGTAAGTTTGATAAATCTGTGAAAACTTATGATAATTATGGAGTATATTTTTAAGGATGATCAGAAGAAGAAAAAAAAAAAGGTACACTAACTTGAATGAGACCGTAGGTATGACTCCAAAGGCTATCATTAGAAACAACACTGCTTTAGATGTTGCGATTTCTGGAGTCAATGAAACACAAAGAATAAGTGAGAACATCGGGAATACAAATAACTGTAGAGGGAATACAACACTATGAAGATCAAAAGCATATGAAATAGTGCATATATACATTAAAAATGCATTCTCATCCTCCCCCAACTTAAGCAACCAAAGAATATCCATATAAGAGTAACTCAAGATATATTATTGGTGCAAACCATTCAAGTTGTGTAATCTCACCATTTAAAAATGGAACCCAACTTAAGAATGGTATAGACTTCCCAAACTGTTGAGCCCACCACTCAGCACCTGAAGAAGAAAAAATTGAAACCAATTACATAGCATAACTAGCTGGAAATTTGACGAACAATTGAAATAGGTATCAATTGGAGTGCTTGAGGGGGGAAAACAATCATACCAACTAAAGCTGTGAAGAAATGACTGAGATATATCAACATGAGACCCTCTGTAGGTCCATTTATTACAGGAAGGATAAGAGTGTTGGTAAAGTAGCTGCAAAAAGGAGGGATATTATAAGTTTCTTAAATAAGGATGCATAATCAGGAATAAATGTAAAAGGCAATCATAGTATGGAGAACTCACTGTTCCCAAGTTGCACAGTAGAAAGGAACAGCTGATATAACCCAAAACCAGAAAGCATCTGCTCCACACATAGAAGTGCTCCCAAAGGCTATGGATTCAAACTGATACATCAAGTACAAAAAATTTGTAAGACAGTACAACTCCCATGGCAATGAAACAAAAAGTAGAAAGCAGAACATACCGTACAAGCAAGTGCATCACATCCTGCATCATTTAGAGAATCAACATTTATCAAAGGAAGCAGTCAGCTAGTGTTTGTTATGAAGATGGAAAACAGAAAATAACAATGAACAGTTTGAAAACAATCACCATGATCAAAAAGCTCCCCTAACGGACTGGATGAATTTGTTCGTCTTGCTTGTTTTCCATCAACAGCGTCAAATGTCTGTAATGAATTAAATAAGGGTAAGTACAAATGATAAAGAGAAAAATTATGAGAAACATCTTGATCATAATAGCATGAAGGCGCATGCAAACCTGATAGAGGAAGAGAAGCAACCCATGTGCAAAATTTACCCATCTTGGAGGAGGAGAATCCAATTGGGGAGAATATATCTAGGAAAAAGAAATCAGAAACATACAGAAAATGATACTCAGATATATATGCTTTCAAGCAAAACATACACTTGTTTGAAACATTACCTAGGTGCATTCAGCAGTTAGCACTTGTGTTAAATATTTTGATGATTAGAAAAAACAAGGAACAGTTTGTTTCTTCCTAGAGTTGAGATCTCTTTTTAAATACAAAACTAATAAATTATGAGCCAGAAGCAAGCAAAGGCAAGTACCCATACTACTTGCCATTTGCAAGTTTAAAAACTCATGCACCTCTACTACTCACTAGATTATGAAACCAGAGATCTTACATCCTCTTCGATTAATCAAGTAGCTGTAATATAAGTTATAACCACAATATGATCAAGCAATTCAATGTATAAATAGTTTGAGACTATTCTTGCTCATATAACAGAAGAATTCACAGAGCAATTCAATCTTTGTCAGCCACATTTTTCTTTCATTTCCCTAATTTTTGACCCATTAGCCTGCTGTTTTCCCATACTTTTCTCCCTAAAATGAAATCAACAATGCATGAGATGGTATGTACAGAATTTCAAGTGTACAATATGCTAAAGTGTTAGAGGAAAGATAGACAAATAATTCTACAAAAATAAGCTTTTAGCAGCTATGATCTTATCTAGAAGATAAAACTATAAAATGCAAAAGACCATCACGAAACACACTGAAAGCAACCAATTATCTAAAACAATTACTAACAACTAGTACAGACCATAAAGATTTAAACTTTTGTTTAGGGGGAAGGGGATGAGAGAGTCCAGTTTACATACATATCCGAGTAATGCAGAAGTGACCAAAAACATGAACCCAGTGAGTGTAATCTGAAAAAGTAATATGTCAATGCATATATTAAAGTAATACTTGAGCAAATCAAAGATGAAATATAGGGTGTGTTTACCATATTGGGTCTAGTCAGGCATCAAGTACATGCACAAACACAAAAGAAAAAGACAGAAGAGTTAGTTAATGTTGGAAAACAGCAATGAATAAAATACTGTACAACATTTTCCCCACATCAGTGTTTCCCCCCAGATATGGCTATTCTTTGAAATTGGAAGAGGATTTGCTTTGAGAAAAAGCAAAAGGCCATCTTTTACCAGAGAAAGTTCCCAAGACTAATTCTACTTTACTAATCTTCAACTATAGAGACTGATACTTCACATGGCCATATTAGCTCACTAGCAAAGGGGAAAACCCCCAATTCTAGAATTTTTACTACATGAAAGATTAAACCTTTTGAGCATATGTGTATCAAGAAAACCATAAATACAATAAAATAAAAGAACATCAATAAAATAGAAGCAAACTAGAAATGCATATACTCACGGCATCCAAAGAGGGAAGAAGTTGACACATCGTCTCCAGAAGGGCTGCAGGATATACTTTGCTACATAAGAGTGATCTTCTCCACTGTACTTGTACCTATGCAGCGCTGCCACTCCATGAGCTCCTATGTACCCCATTTCCTCTCCCCTGACCCCTCTCCCTTCTACAAACTCACAGCTATATACACACACATATAATTGAAATCGATTCAAAGTTCCAAACAAGCAAAAATAAAACAGATTTGCCAGAAATGAAGTTTTAAACAATCAATAAACTACCAGCATCAAGTCTAAGCAGACAAAAATCACCTACATATATAAATAGCTGAACAATTTTTGAAGATACTGAAAATTTTCTTAGTTCCCAAAAGCTTGCCATAAATGAATTTCAATAAATTAATCAGCTTTAAATCTAAGCAGGAAAAAAAATCGCGTATTCAAACATATCAATTTGATGGGAATATCTGTTAGAGAGTGTTAATCTACCTGTATTGAACTGCAAGCAGAGATTTAGAGAGAGCAATTAATGCCGAGATCGAGATCTAGGAGAGATAGAGCGCGCACGAGTTATACAAAGATACTCAAGCTTTATGTGCGTAAAAGATTATTTTTTTTGAGAAAATGTGGGTAAAAGATAAAACTAGAATTTCTCTCTTGCGCCCCTAGAAATCTAGAATAAGCCTAAGACTTAAGCTCATTCTTAGTTATTTAAAAAAAAAAAAAAATAGAATACCATAAAATACGTAAATAAATATATATGTTAATTTATAATAATGTTTAAAAATAATTATGTATAAAATATTTTTATGATTTAATATTATAGTAATCTATATCTATACTATATATAAAAACAATATATCCTCCAAAACGAAATCATATTTCCCGCCCAAAATATTGTACATTAAAACAATTAAAACAATAAAATAATATTAAAAGTACAATCTATATATATATATATATATATAAACAAAATCATCCAAAACGAAATCTTATTTCCCGTCCAAAATATTGTACATTAAAACAATTAAAACAATAAAATAATATTAAAAGTACAATAATATAAAAACACGAAATCCTATAAAATCAAAACATTGTTATGTAATTATTCCAGACCTCTCCACTGTCAAATCTGCAAATTACGTTGTTGCAGTCCTACAATATTTAGGATGCGATTATTTCCTATATTTTCATATTCGTTGTACAACTCTATATTACAATTCCTATCGTACTACAATTCTACATTACAATTCCTATCGTACTACAATTCTATCGTAATAAGATACAACCTTATATAAATCCCTAATTCTATACTGTCAACTTTAAAAGAGAAACATAGTGCAATTATTCCAGACCTCCCCACTGTCAAATCTGCAAATTATGTTGTTGCGCCTGTTTTCTTTCAATTCTACAAATCAAAAACAATTTTCTTCTTTCACTAATGGAGCCTGTTTTTGTCTTTGATTGATTCGTTGTTACTTGTCCCGGGAATATCAATATTCCGCAGTCAACCAACAGACAGTGGAGTGCCTACTCCATGACTCCCAGGTAATGTTTCCAAACAGCTTAATTTTATAATATCATTCCTGCAAAAGAAAAAAAAAACAACATTGAATGATAACTATACTTATTAACAATTTTAGTATTAGGTATTACAAATTACCGGAGTAATATATAATTTACATAATAATTAAATATAGAGTTATATTATAAACTCAATAATTTCGTAAACGAATGTAGTGTTATTACTTTATTTGATGGTATAGTTAGTGCAATGAAAATGACATGTGATATACCAAACATATGTTGGTACGGGATCATTCGAAAACATCTATACTATATATAAAAGTAATATCCTCCTATTTCATTTTTCCGCTCAAATTTTTGTAGTCAATTAATTAATAAAGCTTATTTGGTAAGAAAATGTAAAATAAAAATTAACTAATATCCATTAATTGGTAATATTGTTTCTATATTCACGTATCAAGATTATTAATAAAAGTAAAATCCTCCCCTTCAAATTTCTCGCACAAAATAATATTATTAATTAATTGTTAAAAGATTAATAACGTTTTATTGGTAACAAAATTTTATTTACCAACTTCTCATAATATTAAACCATTATAATTGTGAGAATAATGAAAACAAAATCTGCGTACTTTTATAAGAAAAAAATAATTTATTAATTATTATTTACACCAATAATAATAATTCAACTAATTATCTATACTTCTATATCTATACTACAATCAATAAAAATAAAATCATTCTTTGTGAAATCACCGCCCAAACAATAGTAATAGTAAAGACAAAATGGAAAATAAAATTGATTTTACTAATTGATTGAAAATATAAAAAGATCATAATAGAAAAAGAAACATAAATTAGGCAAATTGAAAAAAGGGGAATGATATTACTAATTGACTGAAAATTATTGTAAAAATTAAAAAAATTAATTACACTTTTCTTTTGAAAACTTTAAATTGTTTAAACTTTAAAAAAATTAACTAAAAATGGGTTGTTAGATTTTTTATAATAATTAAAATGAGTTCATTCACATATGGAGGAAGAAAAAACTAAATGCGATATGGTGAAAATGAATATACTTAAGGTATAAAAGTATAATTGCACATATATTAGTGTAATATCTGTTCATAATTACTTTCTCAACCTACTGAATCACAAAAAGTCAACATTGCCTCCACTGAGACTCAAACCCACACCCGTCCATTTCCATATGGGAGTGCAATCAGGTGCCATTAGACCACAAGGTCTTGACATTATGGCAATTAAGCTAAACATTGATCGTTGAATTTATTTTTATAATAAATATAATTAAATTATTTCTCATTTTCGCATATTTATTTTAGTAACAATATAATTACATAAGTTGATGTGTAGTATTTTAGGGTGAGGTGTGGATGTAGGTGTTAAAACGAAGAGTCAAGACTCCCCGAGTGTCGTGTCTCTCAAGGATGGCGAATGGGAATCAAATTAATGTTGACCTTAACGGTGTTAAAAGGTAAGAGTTACAAGTATTACAAGAGATTGGTTTAATGAGTAAGTTTGGGGTTGTAGAAATGGGATTACACTAAATTATGCAAAAGAAATGAAAGGGGTGTGCACCAATGTCAAACAAATTGATTGATCTTCCTAAGGAATTTGGGGAACGAGTTTCGCGATCGAGTAAGGGAGTTAAGGCCTTAGTACCGAGTGGCGTCACACTCAGACTCTCAATCCTCATTCGGTTGAGGCATTTTATCGAACACCTAGTCTACCTCTCCTCTCGGATCTTGTCCTTTCGGACTAAGAGCGGAGATATGGGTGAGTTGGGCTCGTGAAAGGCCGCTATCGCGCACTCTCTCACTTCCACCCGGTTTACTAACTATTCCGACCGAAATAGAAGTAAAGCTTGAACAACATCATCCATACAAATGTCAATCCTACTCCTTCAGATCTCAAAATCATAAAGCAATTTCTAATCAGCAATCAATAGTTTAACAAAGGCACACACGGCCAAATTACTCTACTCAATCATGGAAATTATTCAAAACAACAAAGCAAAATTACTTTAAACTATAAATTTAAACAAGCAATCTAATGGAAAGAGTATTTTACCCAAGGAATGGAGAGTTCTACATCTTCAATCCATCTTCAATTTTAAAAGATCTACACTAATCTAAGGGAATGAGGTGGGTTTTTCCTCCCCAAAGGGGAAGGAATAGAAAGAGAAATCAGATATGAAAGTTGGAAGAGTCCTCTCTCTAAAAATGAGAAAGAAGGGTTTAAATAGCTGTCCAAAGAGTCAAAATTCCGATGTTGCCCTAATGTGCGCGTCCACGCCTGTCACGCGCGTCCACGCCTGTCACACGCGTGTGACCTTGCGTGGGAGCTTTCTGGATTAATTTCACGCCTGCTCACACGCGTGTGATGGTGCGTGGCAGCCTCCTGCTTGATTAATTCTTCGTTTGTTGCTTCATTTTGGTCCAAGACTTTGCTATATCCTGCGGAAATGACTCAAAATGCATTCTTTGAATTGGATCTGTCAAATAGGTGATAATTAGAGGTTTATCCATGAAAAATGATCACAAATGGGTGCTTGAAATAGTAAAATATTAGAGCAAATTGCCATTTTGGTCTACTGAGTATAGGGATCATATTAATTTTGGTCCACGACTTTCAAAAGTGTTAATTGTATACCACGACTTTGAAATTTTTATCAATTTTGATCACTCCGGCGAAATTGCCGGCCAAATGTCGCCGGATTCTCTTAATATCTCCGATCAGGCTTAATTATAGGGGCAAAAATGTACTTTCCATCCACACAAAATAACCCAACCCAAATCCCCTATCCCAGACCCGGTTCAGCTCACTCCTCCCTCTTTAATCCCTCGTATGATTTTATCTTCGTGGATGCCGACACGGACAACTACTTGAACTATCACAAGAGGCTTATCGATTTGGTTAAGGTTGGTGGACTGATTGGGTACGACAACACGTTGTGGGATGGATCGGTGGTGGCGCCGGCGGATGCACCGTTGAGGAAGTACGTACGCTATTACAGAGATTTCGTGTTGGAGTTGAACAAAGAATTGGCTGCTGACCCAAGAATTGAGATTTGTCAACTTCCCGTCGGAGATGGGATCACCCTCTGCCGCCGTGTCTACTAAATCTTTAGCTTCATCGCCGCCGTTACGCTCATCTTCTATTGTTTCATTACTTGAGTTTCCTCTGTAATTTTCTCCCTTTTCAATTCTGTGAATTAACAATTGTATTGCCAAAATTCTACTTCAACCTTATTACAATATAAATTTATCAAATCAAATGCATATTGTTTTTTGGTTTTCACTTTCTTCTTTCTTCCTGCCGTCTGGTCATGGATTTCCTTTTCTTGGGAACAATGAATTTGTTTAAAGAGGGAGGAGTGAGCTGAACCGGGTCTGGGATAGGGGGTTTGGGTTGGGTTATTTTGTGTGGATGGAAAGTACATTTTTGCCCCTACAATTAAGCCTGATCGGAAAGATTAAGAGAATCCGGCGACATTTGGCCGACAATTTTGTCGGAGTGATCAAAATTGATACAAATTTTAAAATTGTGGTATGCAATTAACACTTTTGAAAGTCGTGGACCAAAATTAATAGGACCCCTATACTTAGTAGACCAAAATGACAATTTGCTCTAAAATATTATCTAAACATGACCCGAAACTTAACTGTTTTTGGCGTTTATCAAAAGTCATATTACATATCGATCTTTTTAAGATAATTGTTGACAAACAAGTCATATATTATTCAATTAATTGAGTAATACTTTTGCACTAATCTTATAATCAAATAAATATATACGTTCAATATTAGAACTAATTTATAATTTCATCTTTATTTTTATTATCTAAATATATAATAAAAATTTATCCGTGCATCGCATTGGGTAATTGGACAATTATGTGCTCTAATTCAAGCAAGAAAAGCATTAAAAAAAAACATAATCGATCCAACCAATTTCATCAATTGCGCTATATAATATTCAATGTTATAATTTATATAATTGTATATCGATCCAAATATTCTTAAAATACTATAAAAAAAAATCCAATCCGTGCAACGCACGGGCGAAAATACTAGTGATTAGTAATAATTGTGTATACTTAACAAATATATTCATGATTTGTTAATTATTTGATTAAACTAATTATTTATGATTGTAACTAGTATTTTCGCCCGTGCGTTGCACGGAATTAATTTGTTATAATATTTCAAGAATATTTGGATCTATATACAATTATATAAATTATAACATCGAATATTATATAGCACAATTGACGAAATTAGTTAGATTGATTATGTTTTTTGATGTTTTCTTTGCTTGAATTAGAGCAAATAATTGTCCAATTACCCGTGCGATTCACGGATAAATTTTTGTATTATTTATTTAGATAATAAAATTAAAGATAAAATTATTTTTTTAAATATAATATTGAACATGTACATTTATTTGATTATAAGATTAGTACAAAAGTATCACTCAATTACTTGAATAATATATGATTTGTTTGTTTACCATTATCTTAAAAAGATCTATATTTAATATAACTTAAGTAATTATATTATTACAAAAATAAATATGGAAACATGAAAAATAATTTAACTTTAATTATTACGGAGTATAAAAATAAATTCAACGACCAATATTTAGCTTAATTACGATAATAATTATTAGGCAATTATTATTAGTCAATTACACTAAATTAATTATTTTTCGTTAATAGAAATATCAATTCGTATATACAAAAATTATTATTATTATATATTAAATATGTTCGACCTTCTGCAGTGTTCATGTCATACGTGTACAAATTAATTTGATCAACAACATCTAAAGTTGGTGAGGGGATTGCTCAACCTTCTAGTTAATAAATGTTAATTATTATGGAATACTATTTATTAATATAATTAATAATTAATATAATTAATAATTAATATAATTAATTAATTAATTAATATTTAATTTATATAATTATAATAATATAATTGCCGACTATATTTCCAATGAAATATTAATATATTCATTTTATTTTTTCTAATATTTTAATTTCCTTTTGAATAAATTCATTTCCTTTTTCCTTTATAATTAGAATTATTTATTGTCATTCATTTTTCCTTCATAATTGTTTCCTAATATTTCATTTGTTGGTTACTAATTTTTTGTAGGGAAAGCTATGCTATATTTCCAGTTAAATATTAATATGTTCATTTCGTTTTTCCTAATATTTCATTTTCTTTTAAATATATTCATTTCATTTTTCCTTCGTAAAAAGAATTAATATTGATCTCCATTCCTTTTCCTTCATAATTTTTTCCTAATATTTCATTTGTTGGTTACTAATTTTTTCATATGGAAAGTTGTGTCATATTTCCAGTGAAATATTAATATATTTCTTTCGTTTTTCCTAATATTTCATTTCCTTTTAAATATATTAATTTCCATTTTCCTTCATAAAAAAATTATTATTCATTCCCATTTTTTTCTTTCATAATTTTTTCCTAATATTTCATTTGGTGGTTACTAATTTGTTTATAGAGAAAACTGTGTTATATTTCCAGTGAAATATTAATATGTTCATTTCGTTTTTCCTATTATTTTATTTCCTTTTGATTATATTTATTTCCTTTTTCCTTCATAAAAAGAATTAATATTATTTTACTTTCCTTTTTCCTTTATAATTTTTTCCTAGCCATTCATTTTGTGGTTACTATTTTTTTCGTAGTGAAAAGTTGTGTTATATTTCGAAATATTAATATATTCATTTCAGTTTTCATAATATTCCATTTTCTTTTTAGTATATTCATTTATTTTTTCCTGCATCAAAAGAATTAATATTGCTTTCCATCCATTCCTTTTTCATGATAATAATTGCCAATTAATTGGCCTTATTCCTTGCCAATTAGTAAGAAAATATTAATAACAGATTCCCGTGTAATATTTATTTTCTTTTCATTCATAAAATTTTATTATTAATTTCCATATGATAAAAAAGTAATATAATTATAGAAATATAATTGTTGAATATATTTTCAGTGAAATATTAATAAATTCATTTTGTTCTCATTCTAAATAATTAATATAATTATAATTCTAATATAATTTTCGATTATATTTCCAGTGAAATATGAATATATTCATTTTCTTTTTCCTTCATATATTCATTTCCATTTCTTTTTCCTTCATAATTTTTTGCTAATATTTCATTTGGTGGTTACTAATTTTTGAATAGGGAAAGCTATGTTATATTTATAGTGAATTTTTATTATTAATCTCCTTTTTCATTTGGCCTGATTCCTGTGCCATTTAGTAACATTAGTAACATAATATTAATAACAAATTTCCGTGTGTAAGATTTATTTCCTTTTTCATTCATAAAAATATTTTTATATTCATTTCCATATAATTAATAAGTAATATAATTATAAAAAATATAATTGCCAAAATAAATTCAATTCTTTTTTTGTTCAATTTTCAATCAAATATTAATATTAATTTACTTTTTCAAATGGACTAAATTCCGTGTCGTTTAATTTCCAATTAATTATTTTTTTAATATTCTTTTTTTTTGAACTATAATTTCACCTCTGAACATGGTATGAATAAACGAATAAAACAACTACATATTCAAAGTAATGTAAAACCATGAAATGTTAAGATTTAAAAAAATTACACAAATTTAAAGTAATGTAAAACCAAAAACATAAAATGCCTATGATTTCAACAGGAAAATATTTTATTAATTGCTTCTCTACTTTCACATTCATCTCTTGACAAATCCATTATCATTTGCATCACATTGCTTATTAGGCTCCAAATATCTGCATTTATAATTAAAGAATCAAGAGAGCTAGAAATATAATATTTCAAATATAAAAGAATAGTTAAAAAATAAATTTAAAAAGAATAGTTAATACTTAGAATAAAAGTTGTAGTTATTTGACAAATTAGCTTACCTTTCGACAATTGAAGCTACTAACAATTAACCCTAGTGTTTGTGATTGCAAAATATAAGAACCTGCAATGAATGTAACCAAATCTTTGCAAATCTTTTCGACCTCTCGTGTGTGTTGAACTTAGGATGTTTAAATTCAGCACCTCACAAGATGAAGACAAAGTTTTATGCGCAGCGGAAAAGTTATCCCCTTTTTAATTTGCACGAGTTTGTGTTAGTTCGAGAGGTGTGATTATATGCAGTGCAGTTCGAGAGATAGTTAGCGAGAGATAAAAGCAGAAAGTAAATGCGAGAGAGATTTTTAAGTGGTTCGGCCAACCCGCCTACGTCCACTCTTCTTCTAGAAACTCCCTAGAAGGATTGCACTAAAACTTCCTTTTTTAGTACAATATCGAGCGCTTGAGCTTTGATCACGAAGCCCGCCTCAAGCCTCAGGTTTTTCGCCCCGCTTCTTGTTACTCCACCTCTCGAGCACTTGAGCTTTGATCACCAAGCCCGCCTCAAGCCTCAGGATCTTCACAAGACAGCTCCCAGGTTACTCCGCCTCTCCTCAGGTTTTTCTCCCCACTTCCAGTTACTCCACCTCTCGAGCACTTGAGCTTTGATCACCAAGCCCGCCTCAAGCCTCAGGATCTTCACTAGACAGCTGCCAGGTTACTCCTCCTCTTCTTGCTTAATCCAAAGCAAGGACCTTTGGTTGTCACAGTTAAATGTAACAAACTCCAATCTGACCAAAAGCTATCGTTGAATCAACTTCGATGTAGAGCAGCTTCGGTCACCTTCTGGATGTGTATGATTACGCTTTGTAACTCTCTCAAAACACTAAACTGTGTTTTCTCGCTGTTTTGAATATCAAGAGTGATATTCCAAATTGAGCACTTGCACTTTTGAACGTTTTGTTTAGACACCTCTTTTGGATTCACAGAATTCTCGAACTCCTTCATCTTGTGTCTTCACGTCCTTTTTATATAAGAGTTGAGGAATAATTCCGTTGGAGGGAAAATTATTCCGTTTGAAATCTGTCTCCCATGCCGATTATGGGACTTGTATATTTTCCGCATGTTTCATGGAGTGGTGGTCTTGTAACTTGAGCCTTTTGTCTTGTAGTGAATATTCCATATTTCACATACTTGAGCCCATGCTCCACTTACTTATCCTGATAAAGGATAAATTATTATATTCCCAACTTGCCTTGTTTTGGGGAATTAGACCAGCCGTGGATTGGTGCACTAGTTACCGTTTGTTGTGGAAGTCTGACGTGTCATCCATCTTCGGCTTCTTTGTTCCTTTTTGTCTGGCACCTTTTATTGATTAATCTCCATGATATTCTTCTTCTCCAAACTCAGATTATTTTATCCTTCCTTCCTTAACTGCCAATTGGAGAAGTGTCAGTTTACTTAGAGACCGGTTTGATGTCTCGACTGACTGATGTCTCGAATCCATGTCTCGAACTGGATTGATGTCTCGAGAGACTTTATCTCTCGAACTCTGCTTATGTCTCGAGACTTAGTTGATGTCTCACAGACCCTTATTCCTCCAGTGATGTCCCGTGCCTTCTATCTGATCTATCTAAGACTTACAACACGAAGAACTTCTAGCTTGTTCAAACAGGTTTACCTTAAGCTTAAATATTAGCCGAGTTGAGCTCAAGTTACCCGGTATATTTTCGCTCTTAGTTTACTTGTCGAACTTACAAGTTTTGGCCTATATATCGAGACTTTTAGGATTTACATTTGGTATCATCAAAACCTATTACAGTATGTTCCTAACAATAATAACATATCTTTTGGTAATAATTGCTAATTTGGTAATAAATAAATGGAATTGTAAACAAATAGGTATTGGAATATAATATATATGGAATTCAATTATAATTAATAGAATTCCATACAATTATAACTAATATATTTTTATATATTATTATATAGATATAGATATAGATTATTATTCTACCATAATAAATAAATCTATACCATAAACATTTGTCAGTGGTATTACATTAATGCATGTATATGTATTAATCTATATGAAATACAAATATATTATCATAATAATTAATTATCATAAACAATTTTAAGTGGTATTACATTAATGCATTTATATGTATTAATTAATCTATAAAATATAAATATACTATCATAATAATTAATTACCATAAACAATTTTCAGTGGTATTACATTAATGCACGTATATGTATTAATCTATAAAATACAAATATACTATCATAATAATTACCATAATTACTAATAAGGAATTACCATAATTACTAATAACTAATTACCAATCTATGTAACACCCCGACTCAGCTGTACCGAACAACCGGAGTAGTTACCCCCACACCTAGACTAAACCCACTCACATACAGATAGGATTCATTCTAGATGCACAGGCTAAAGACAGGGAAACTGTACTATATCATCATGACCATCATAACTTGATATATATATTCATGGCATCAACAAAAGAGTAGCTAAGCTAGCTACTAACAAGTACCAAAGTTTAGTTACATCCCACCAAGAGAGTTTGAATTAGCCCCGACCTCACTAGCCATCTTAGCACTAGCATGGCTACAAAAGATATATATACACAAAAAGAGATCAGACTTGACTCCCCACCCTAGACACTACCTAGTCTACCGAGTGGTACACCGGGCCAGTGTAGGTGCCCCAAACGAGATGCCACTCACCCTCGAACCAGGTGATGTGGTCCAGAAAGTTGCAGGTATTGATATACATCATCCACTCGTCATGATACTCCGGGGGACTCGGGTCCCACGGGTAAGGATAGCGAACAACAAACTCGAGAGGATCACTATCGGGTAAAACCTCTATGGGGTAGAACCCATAGCTAGCTTGGATGATGTCTAGAGGACACAACGGTTCAACAGGGACTGGTACCAAACCGGTACCACCGGTGAGACAGAAGTGGGCACAAGGTCGGGAGTACAAGTCAGCGCTGGAGGATCTGGAGCGTAGCCGGGGGCGTACGGGTCATCATCAGACAAAAACTGCATGTAATCATCGTAATCTAAGACCGGAAACTCAAACTGCGACGGATCGGAGTCCGCGGGGCTGCATGAGCCCACACTAGATTTCATCTGACAAAGGACACAATGAAGTGTAGTTAGCACGACGGCTAAGTAAGGAAATCCATTGTCACTCGAAAGTAAACAAAGGTTTCAAAAACAACATAATACTCAGAAACTATAAACTTTACCCATCAGTTGCAATCTACCTGCAATCAGATTATCAACAAAAGAAAGTATAGCATAGTATATGAGTGATATCAGCATATACACTTTCATTCCCGAGAATTTCATCATTTAACTCAAAATAGTGAGTTCAACAACACACACACTTTACTGTTCAAAACTCGTGACATTTTATTCTTCAATCTAGTTACGGAGTAACTAGATTTTCATAGTTAGTAAAATTTTACTTAGTTTCCCCCTGGATAAGTGTAAGGCATACTTGGAATATTTTCAAGCACCTCGGGCCGCGGCACTCATGCCTCCCGCAGGTTAACATCTCAATAACTTAGGGACCCCGGCTGATAAGCCTTCCGGAAAGTCAAACGTCTCAATAACTTCCGGGCCCCGACTCGCAAGCCTCCCATGAAGTCAAACATTTCAATAACTTTCGGGCCACGGCTCCCGCAGGCCTCCCGTAAAGTCAAACATCTCATTAACTTCCGGGCCCCGGCTCGCAAGCCTCCCAAGAAGTCAAACATTTCAATAACTTTCGGGCCACGGCTCCCGCATGCCTCCCGTAAAGTCAAACATCTCATTAACTTCCGGGCCCCGGCTCGCAAGCCTCCCAAGAAGTCAAACATTTCAATAACTTTCGGGCCACGGCTCCCGCAGGCCTCCCGTAAAGTTAACATCTCAACAACATTATCCAGAAACTAAGGTTTTCAAAACATTCTTTCTGTCCTTGGGTTTAATTAGTATATTCACGTGATGACTCAAACGATCATTCTTATCCAAATATATTTCCAAAATACACATATTTGTTAATGACTTTTCACCAAGAAATTCCAAGTGACAAGGGTCACACTTGTTTCTTAAAATACAAATTTTCCCCAAATTAATGAACATAATTTACAAAATGATATTTGAGCTTTCGAAAAATTGACTCGGTTGCCCGTAAGCCTTCCAAACATCATAATATTCGGGAGCAAAATCATCGGGGAAAAGTTTGGTCGAAAACGGTTTAGGGTTTAGGGTTGTATTATTATTATTATTATTATTATTATTATTATTATTATTATTATTATTATTATTATTATTATTATTATTATTATTATTATTCTTTTTTTCTTATTATTGTTATTAATATTGTTATAATTTTTATTTTATTATTACATGATAATAATAATATCATTAATAATAACATGAATGTCCTTATTATTATTATTATTATTATTATTATTATTATTACATATTTTATAAGGGTATTTTCGTCTTTTAAAACATATTTCCTAAAGTCCATTCCTTCCGCGAACCAAACAATAGAATACAATTCCTATTCTATTCCTTGCCTATTCCATTCCTTATGGAATAGCATTCCTATTACCTCAAAATTCATTCCGTGAACCAAACGTGCTGTTAGGTTATACTTTATTTATCCTTAGGGTTTTATTTGTGTAATTAATTTGGTTAATTTTTTTCACGTGTTATAGTTAGACATCTTAGAGTAAAATAATTATGTTTGCAAATAATATGGTTCTAAAATTGTATAGCTTGGAATAATAAAAAAATATATTAGATAAGCTAATTTATTTATTAACATTTTAAAAAAATACACTGATAAACATAGAGTTCTAAAATTATGAACATGGACTTGAGTCCACCTTGCAAAGTGGACTGTGGTCCATAACATAATTTACCCACCTCTACCACGACCATTCCCCATCTCACTCAATCTGAAAAATCAATTTCGCTCCTATCTCAATTTACGCGTGCGTCGCAACGGCTTCAGGAGTAGTGGTATCCTGTAAGGATGGTTATGACGACTTTGCCATAGAAATAGCGGGATTTAATTGTCCCGGAAGTCTCATTCGTTTCGAACTCGAAGGCATCGATGTCATACTCGGAATGGATTGGCTGGATAAGTACAAAGCTCAGATCGTGTGTAATGAGCGAAAAGTTGTACTGCAAGGACCGAAGGGAAGGAGAATATCCTACCGAGGAGTTGACAAGCAACCCGAGCCACGGTTGATGACGATGCAAAAGTTAAGGAAGTGCGTTCGCCAGGGGTGCGAAGCATATCTTTGTTTGGTGCAAGACGTCGGAGTAGAGGAACTCGAGGTGGATCGAATTCCAATAGTACGCGAATTCCCTGACGTATTCCCCGACGATCTCACCGAGATGCCACCAGAAAGGGAAGTGGAATTCACCATCGATCTTGTACCAGGAACCTCACCTATCTCAAGGGCGCCTTATCGCATGGCACCCAAAGAGATGGAGGAATTAAAGGCACAATTGGAAGAGTTGTTGGAGAAGGGATTTATTAGGCCAAGCGTATCACCTTGGGGCGCACCAGTGTTGTTCGTGAAAAAGAAAGATGGGAGCCTGCGACTGTGCATCGACTACAGAGAACTCAACCGAGTCACAGTAAAGAACAAATACCCGTTGCCCAGGATCGACGATCTATTTGATCAGTTGAAAGGAGCGGGTGTGTTCTCAAAGATTGACCTACGGTCAGGATATCACCAGGTGCGAGTAGCGAAAGAAGATGTACCTAAAACGGCGTTTCGAACGAGGTACGGGCACTACGAGTTCACAGTCATGCCATTCGGAGTGACTAACGCTCCAGGAACTTTTATGGACTTGATGAATCGAATCTTCCTTCCGTACTTGGATAAATTCGTCGTCGCTTTTATAGATGACATCTTAGTCTACTCTAAGACCACGGAGGAACACGAGGAACACCTCAGAATAGTGTTACGAACACTGAGGGAAAAGAAACTTTTCGCAAAACTTTCAAAGTGCGAATTTTGGAAAAGAGAAGTCGCATTTCTGGGTCATGTTATCACCGAGGAAGGAATAAGGGTGGATCCAGCCAAGATACGAGCGGTAATCGAATGGGAAGCGCCCAAGTCAGTTACAGAGATCCGCAGTTTCTTAGGTTTGGCGGGTTACTATCGGAGATTTGTTCAAGACTTCTCAAAGATAGCAAGACCACTGACGAATTTACTCAAAAAGACAACCAAGTATAGTTGGAATGAAGAATGTGAGCAGGCATTCCAAGAGCTCAAGAAGAGGTTAACCACCGCTCCGGTATTAACTCTACCTGTCGGAACAAAAGGTTATGAGTTGTACACCGACGCGTCTCACAAGGGACTAGGATGTGTCCTCATGCAAAACGGAAGGGTAATAGCATATGCTTCTCGACAATTGAAAACTCATGAAGCTAACTACCCGACGCATGACTTGGAACTGGCAGCAGTGGTATTTGCTCTCAAGATTTGGCGACACTATCTCTATGGAATTTCATGCAAAGTTTATACAGATCACAAAAGTCTAAAGTACATCTTCACTCAGAGAGATCTAAATTTAAGACAAAGGAGATGAACAAAACTTGGTCAATGGAGAAGTTGGCAAGAGCCTATGTGAAGCACGTGGTTAAACACCACGGGGTGGCGCGAGATATCGTTTCAGATAGAGACTCACGGTTTCTATCGCGTTTTTTGGGAGCGTTACAGGTGGCAATGGGCACTCAACTCAAATTGAGTACGGCTTTTCACCCAGCCACTGATGGTCAAACGGAGCGAACAATACAAACGTTGGAAGACATGCTCAGAGGTTGCGTACTCGACTTCCAGGGTTCATGGGATGAACAGTTGGATTTGATAGAATTTTCCTATAACAATAGCTACCATGCGAGTATAAAAATGGCACCTTATGAGGCATTGTATGGGCAAAAGTGTCGAAGTCCGCTGTGTTGGGGCGACAAGAGCAATGTCGTTACACTTGGACCTCAGTACCTCCAAGAGACCATTGAGGCAATCAAATTAATTCAAGGAAGGATGAAAGTCGCGCAGGATCGACAAAAGTCGTACGCCGACTTGAAGCGACAATTCACGGAATATCAGGCTGGAGAGAATGTGTTACTGAAAGTTTCACCCACTAAGGGAGTGAAAAGGTTTGGGAAAAAATGAAAGTTAAGTCCTCGTTATATAGGACCTTACGAAATTCTAGAGAGGGTCGGAAATCTAGCTTATCGACTGGCCCTACCGATTGAGCTTGATAAAGTACATAACGTGTTCCATATTTCTCAACTCAAGCGGTATGTACCTGACGGATCCCATATATTAGAACCGGAGGAGCTGGAAATGGACGATTCGTTGACCTACGAGGAGAGACCAATTCGAATCTTGGACTCGAAGACGCGAGACACGAGAAGAAAATCAGTCAAAATGATCAAAGTACAATGGTCGAACCACAGTCCCGATGAAGCTACATGGGAATTGGAGAGCGATATGATGAGACGTTATCCGGGATTATTTAATTCAGGTTAGTGGAATCGATCTAACTTTTATATGCCTGACTAAATTATGTGTTTATATTAGGCATGCTAGAAATTCGTTTTAGGTAGGAGAAGGGTAAGTAGAAATCAATGAATGACGAAAAAAGTAGTTTCGAGGACGAAACTATTTTAAGGGGGGGAGGCTGTAACCCCTCGGTTTTTCCGACAAAGTTAAGATTCGAGAATATCGATATAAATTTTTTTTAAGCTATGACATTTAAGAGAAGGCTTCTCGGTGCTCGAAATAATTTTTTTAGGATTAGTTATCGATAAGCTGCGAACTACGTACCGGTCATGAACCGAGAAAATTTTAAGGATATAGATTCAGTTTGAATTTTCCTAGAATTTGGATTATTAAGTATCATACGATTAAGCCTGAACTTCTAGTTAGTCCAAGAAAATTTTTAAATGGACTGTAAGGGATAAATTGTTACGAACTCTGTACCGATATTTCGCGGAATACCGAAAAATTCCCAAATTTGGTGATTTGCGACGGGAGTATTTTTAGGATAATTTTGGTGTTAGAATTTTTCCGCATATAAAATTTCGTAAGGATCGGAGTAGTATAAGTACGGTTTTCGAATTTTTTTCCAAAACTGGTCTAGAGAGAAAAATATTCTGGACAGCACACTGCCAAGGGCAAAAAGGGAATTTTCTGTGTTTATTCGTGGATCAAAATGACCAAAACTTTTTATGGACATCAAGTAATATAAGTTGGGGTTCTACCATAAAAATTTCAAGTGAAAAAGAGTTCGGGAACTATTTTTACCGGCGCAATCTTTCGGACTGCGCCAAGCCGAACTTTTCTGGCAGATTTGGGTGGACACGGGCACGGACGCGCAGCGGCGTCCAGTTTCGGCGAAAAACGCCGAACCAGCGGACGCGGCTCGGACGCCTGCGTCCGCCGTGCGTCCGCTGGTGCGGCCAGCCGCGAGTCCGCGCGACGCGGACTCGTTTTCGACTTGTTTTTTACCCGGTTTTTCCCCGATGTTTTTAACCCTGAGTGTTGCGATGTTTTGAAAGCCTACGGGCATCCGGGTGAATTTTTAAAAGGCTCAAATATTATTTTTGTGCATTATACTTATTAACTTGGAAAATAATTGTGTTTGAAAATTATTGTGACTCCGGTACTTGGATTTCCGTAATAGGATTAACACTAACCAAAGTATGTATTTTTGGGGAAAAATATTTGAGTAAGTATGATGGTTATGGAGTCGTGTGATAATAATGAATGGTGAGGGAGTCTGTATGATTAATCTATACTGTAGAGCGAAGTTTCTTCGTTGAGTGAATGGTGAGGGGTCTGTATGATTAATCTATACTGCAGAGCGAAGTCTATTCGCTGAGTGAATGGTGAGATTTTGTATGATTGATTCATACTGCAGAGCGAAGTCTANCCTGACCCGCCGACGCTGATTTGTACTCCAGACCCCACTCCTGCTCCAGTCTCGCCAGAGGTACCTGTGTGGACCCCTGCTCCCGTCGAGCCTCTGTGTCCCTTCGATGCCCTACAGGCCAGTCATGGGTTCTATCCCATAGAGATCGTTCCTGATAGCCGTCCTCTAGAGTTCGTGGTTCATTATCGGTACCCATGGGATCCGAGTCCCCCGGATTACCATGACGAATGGATGATGTATATGAGCACTTGTCGGTTTCTATACCATATCATGTGGTTTGAGGGTGATTGACACGTGGTTTGGGGCACCTATACGGGCCCAGTGTACCACTCACTGGACTAGGTAGAGTCTAGAGTAGGGGGGGTTCAGTTAGTGTTTTGTGTAAATATATCTTTTGCTAACTCTGATGGTTGTCTAGCCAGGTCTCACTAAACTTTCTTGATGGGTTGTATTATTATCAAGGTTGCAAAAATCGCTAGGCGCCCTCTGGGCGCCTAGGGGGCGCCTAGGTTTTTTTTTTTTTTTTTTTTTAATTTAAAAAATAAATTAAAAAAAATTTAAGTGTTAATAATTATAAGGTTTAATATTGTAAGTCTTACACTTTAATAGTTAAATATTTATTA